>NC_034591.1:18411387-18417564 GCF_900095145.1 Mus pahari
TCTCTAGAGGATTGACCCTATGACTTATATTCATGGATCAAGGCAGAGAAGGAGTGCAGTGAAGTAAAACTCAGGAATGAAATGTCAGAATCCTCCTTTCATANCTATTCATTGCTAATTTCTTATAAGCCATTGATATCCCAGGGAAATGGCTGCTTAGACACCCCCAAATTTCTTAGATTTCAGGTTATCTGGAAGATAAGTCCTCTGATGATGGGAGTAGGAATGCTATGTCAGCAAGGTGATTATGCTGTATACACCTTTGTCCTCTACTTAAACTTTTATTACTGTTGAACACTAGTCTTTGTGTCTCCAGATATAGATCCATAATTTATTTTTCTTAATGCACATGTGTTCATCACAAGTTTAGGTTTCAATGTAATTTCTCCTGTTCTTTGTTTTATTTGGTCCTCCTATTTTTTTCAATGAATTTAAGAATCTTTTAGGCTGTTTGCTGTCAACTCCTCATATATTAAATATATTAATTTTAGTCATGTTTATGATTTTCTCATGTAGTAGATATTGAACACAGGAGTGAAGGCAATTTCCATATGTGCTAAACCACTGGATGTCTTTCAAAGTATAATGTAAAAAACATTATTGATAGAGTTGAAAAAATAATCATTGNTCAACAAAAGTTTAAGGAAACAGACTTATAGTATGAAAATTTACTAATCTACATTTTCTACATGAANGAAAAGTATTGCTAGATAATCTAAGTATGTTAAATACTTTTTAACCATAGTAAATTCTAGGCTTTCATCTTATGCTTCAGTCAGGTAAATTTTCTTTTCTCCACCCTAANGTTAGATTCATCAAAATATGAACTAGAGACCATAAGATTTTAGCTGATCTACAAACCTAACTTTTAAGAATNAAAGGGTATGTATCTACAGGGTAATATATGCTGTATATATTACAAAGTATTCGCCCCAGGACACCTAGATACTGACCAGCATTTCATTGCTTTACCTACAGTCAGAGTCCATTTATCTCTGTCACTTTTCTCATTACATTCAATAGCACAGAAGGGNAAAGGCTGAGACTGCTCTAAGAATGACACCACAAATGACACTGCTGTCATCTTTCCAACAACTTACAGGACCACTGTGATTTACCAACTGTGCTCTCACCTGTGACATGTGGGTACTTCAGCAGGAGTAGGAGAGCATACCTCAGTGTTGTGCTTGTTGTCTCTGTCCCTGCAGCAAACAGATTATTGATAGTGCAGGCCAGATTTTCAAGTGAAAATTCTGCTTGTTCGATGTGGTTTGCCTATGAGTAATTTCATAAAACAATCAGTTAAATTATTTACCAGCATATATTATTACACTGAATGTCCATTTGTATGTTTTACAAGTTGTATAGTTAAATATTTGAAGTTGAAATTGCAACTTTTAAGGAGAAACTACATAGCTTTCATCTCAAATGTCTCTTCTCATTGTATAGAAATTCACCAAGTTGAATAGACTTTGGATCCTGTTTTTCACACAGTGTACTTATTAACTTACAAAGTTACTTTGCAGTAAACATTATACAAAATTTTTGTTTTATGTTGTGTGAACAAAGATCATAGAATGTAGAGGAGAAATTAAAGTATCATTTCAAAGACTATGATCCAAATTTTTATAATTTTCAATTTCACCCTAAATTCTTACTAGCCTGACTATTCCATTGATGTGATTATCTGAATATAATTATGTATATTTTTATANTTGTATGCTTGAAACACAACTAAATGAGACATTTTATTCATTATCTCTTTTCTTGTATCAAGTTCATATGAAGAAGAATGTGTGCAAAGAATCTGATCTTTGGGTGTGCAGATTAATCCATGCAAATTACTTGTTCTCTCAATATAGTGAAGAACAGTATGTGACACTAATTCCCTGGGGCTTCTCTACTAAAGTAAGAAAAGTCTGTAATAAGATTCTTTGCCCTTGAGTTAAATAAAATCCATTTTTAGTGCCTTCATAAGTAGATTTACTCCTATTCTTAAAAAGTAACATATCATCATGATAGGCATATAGAAAGATTCTAGAGGGCCTCTAACATTGTTTTACACAACAACTGTAATACTATTGTCGTCAAGCTTATATCAGTATCTATCCCATTACATATGACCAGGAGTTTTTTGTTGAAAAACTGCCACAATTACTGTGGTAGCATTAAATGCCATTGTAATATNATTTGTGCTTTCCTGGCAAAGTAAATTTATCCATAGTTGAGTTGAATTTATAAATTCAAGCATAGAAATCTAAAACTAGGTATGTGAGACTTATATAAATAATAGCAAAGATATATTAAAGTGGAATTATGTAAAATATGTTAAGATNTAAAAACTATAGCCAAATGGGAATTATCCCAAAGTCAATGATTACTTAAAACAAAGAAGCCTCCAGAATAGAACACATTATTAAAACAAATGAAACAAGGTCTCTTGTTATTCTATTTGACAAAGAAAAACAGTTAAAAATTTTTACATAAACTTTCCCGGTGTAAGTTCTTAAAACATACAATAGAAGAGAATGTATATGCCATGAGGAAGAGAACCTTTGAAAAGTATATTCAATACTATATTCCAAGGTATATTCTGATATAAAAAATACAAGGTTTTATTCTAAATATACAGTGGAAATAAATTACAAGAACATTTGCTTTCAAATAGTTTACATATTTCTAGGGATTGTAATCTGAACATTTAAATAAAAAATGAAATAAGAATGAGGTAACCTAGTCACAGAAGAACCCACATGGTATGTACTCACTCATCAGTGAATATTAGCCAAAAATCTCAGAATACCCAAGAAACACACCTAAGGTCATATGAAGCTCAAGAAGAAGGAAGACCAAAATGTGGATGTTTTAGTACCACTTAGAAGGGGGAACAAAATAATCACTGGAGGTAGAGGGAGGGACTGATCTTGAAGGGAGATGGTAGATGCATAAAGGGGGACAGGATCCTGTGTGGGAGGAGATAAGGAAGATGTACAGAGGGTCAGAAAATTGAACAGAGGTGTGTAGCAGTGTGGGCATGGGGAACTGGTTGAAGCCACCATAAAGTCCCAGATGCTAGGAAAGCAAGAGCATCCCAGGACCCAGTGGGGATAACATTAGCTGAAATACCCAACCAAGGAGACAGAGAACCTGTAGAAACCATATGCAGAGGTTAGGCAGGGCCCCCGATTGAAGAATGGGGCCACACACTCATCTCAAAAATATTAACCCAAAATTCCTCCTGTCTACAGGAATTACAGGGACAAAAAGTAGAGTAGAAACTGAAATAAAGGCCATCCAGAGACTGCCCCAGTGTGAATCCATCCCATATGCAACCCCCAAATCCAGAAATTATTGTTGATGCCAAGAAGTGCTTACTGTCAGAAGCCTGATATAGCTGTCTTATGAGAGGCTCTATCAGAGCCTGACCAATACAGATATGGATTCTTGCAGGCAGTCATCTGACTGAGCATGGGGACCCCAATGGAGGAGGTAGGGGAAGGACTGAGGAAGGTAAAGAGGTTGGCAAACCCATTGGAAGAACAATATCAACCAACCAGACCCCACCTCAAGCTCTCAAGGACTAAACCACTAACCAGAGAGTACACCTGTAGGTACCCATGGCTCAAGCTGCAAATGTAGCAGAGGTTGGCCTTATCTGGCATCAATGGGAGGTCCTTGGTCCTGTGAAGGCTTGGTGGCCCAACATAGGGAAATGCTAGAGCAGTCAGGCAGAAGTGGGTGGGTAGATGGGAAATCACCCTCATAGAACAGGGGGAGGGGAAATGGGTTAGGGATTTGAAGAGGGAAAACTGGGAAAGGGGGATAACATCTGAAATATAAATAAATAAAATTACCAACATAAATTGAAATAAGATAATCCAAATGGGAAGTGATAAAATACAGTCACATGTATGAAGAAAACCTGATTAAATATGTAGAAAAGCACATTCAGTCCCGACAGTAAAACATTCAATGAAAGCTAATAAATGATTACAGTACAATTTTAGTGAAATAAATGGATCTAGTTATAACTTTACTCAGGAGAAAATAACAATGTGAAATGACACAGATTTTTGGCTGTGGCTGATGTTGGGAGAAGCCTCACATGATTATTAGCAGCAAGTTTCTTCCACATTTGGGCNTATTTTGTTTATAAAACACTGGCTAAGTTAAACTGTAAAAAAATTTACATAGAATTAGAAAAAAGAGTACCCAAGTAACTGGAAAATAAATACAGGTGGAAATAGGCTAGGAAATCAAAAAGAAAAAACATCAAAGAAAGGAAGAAGAGAAGAGAAGAGAAGAGAAGAGAAGAGAAGAGAAGAGAAGAGAAGAGAAGAGAAGAGAAGAGAAGAAAAAGCAGGAAGTTGGTCAGAAGAGAGAGGGTCAAACCCACAGTAGTTCTGGGTCACAGAATGACTAGCAGCATTAGCATAGTTATAAAGCATGTGCATGTTAATGCGGATCATCCACAGGTTTATGATAAAATAGGATGGATTTCTGTGGAAAGGACAGACATAGGCATTTTTAAAAGACAATAATGTCTTATGGGGTGCACACACCCTATGTAAAATAGACTCAAAATATATGGGCTACACAAAGTAGAATTATCCTCCAAGACTGAAGGGCATTGGTCATAGCTGTGCTAGACAGTGGTACTCAACTGCAATGGTTGATATGGTGAAGAGAAGCAAAGAATTTGGAACAACCCAATAGAGTAAGNTGAGGTAATAATATAGTGAAATTAGTAGATAACTGACAGTCATTATGTTAATATAGAACAACAGGTTTTACTTGAAGATGCAACCATGGAACAATGTCATTTAGCTGTTTTAAGAGATTGAGAAAAAGTTGAGATGCCAGATAAACTGTTGACCTTGTTTACAAAAATTATATAAGCCTCAGGAGAAGGCCTTACTGACTTTTTAAAATATAAATATTGATTACAATAGTAAATAAATCCATATCTGCACTAAATCAAAACAGGTGTTGGTAGAGACCCTAACATTCAAAACTGTGAATTCAGTATGTAAAATAGTTATTACACTACTAAAGGCTGTGCGAGTGCCTAAGGATGAATGGATAACAAATACAAATGATATTGGTTTTAAATTATACTACATATTAGATAGATGGCTCTGATTTTAAAAGTCATGGTGCTGTAATTATGGGATATATGGACATTCTAAACAAATACTGCAAACAAGGCATCTCTAAGGACAAGAGTTCTTTTTACAAATAAATCAGAACGAATGTCTACTCTTACAGGCTTCTGCATGTAATGCAGCAAAAGTTAACACTGGATTAATGAGTACAGATACAAGAGAAATATCCAAGAAAATTTCTTTCTTTCAGAAAATGAAATGGGGGTCCTAGCTCAAGGTCCCACAGCAAAAAGTAGGAACTGTTTATCTATTGTCATTCAGGAAATAACAAACAGACAGAAAAAAACTCAACTAAGTATTGCAGATCTAATGCATGCTACTGCAGGAAATGTTGCTCTAGAATTGATAAAAGAGAACTCATGAAACTGGAAAACTTCTATAAGACAAAGGATATAGTTGATAAGATAAACCGGCAACCTACAGATTGGGAAAATATCTTCACTAACTCCACATCAGATAAAGGGTTAAATCCAAAATATATAAAGAACTCAAGAAGTTAACCACCAAAAAAAAAAAAACCCTAACAACCTAGTCAAAAAATGGGGTATATGTGGGAAATAAGGGGGGGTAGGGGAAGAGAGGGGAGGAAAGATAGCTCACATCTGGTCAGAGTTCCTCCTATGCTTTGGGCATGCAGATGTGGGAGGGCTGCCTGACACTTTCCACTCAGGCCTGGGTGGGCATCTAAGCTACTGACCCCACTCGACGGGTCATGGGGCAGGTTGGGGGGGGAGGTGCTAGACAAGGAGCAGTTCCTGAAACCAGAGCCCCCGTGGCTACACACTTGAACCTGGGGTTACTGGAGAGAAAGCAGAGGGAGAGAGGTTCCCAAACAGGTGACAGTTCTTAATCCAGGCCTTAACTGGAGCACAGGAAGGCCTTCCATCAGTAGATTAGAAATGGCTCATTAGAGGAAAGCCTATCCCATCATCCAAGGACAGCAGGCCTTGATGAGCAGAGACAGTCTATGGTTTTAGAGTTTTATTATAGAAAGGTGGGGAGAAAGGAGAGA
>NC_034591.1:18417975-18422595 GCF_900095145.1 Mus pahari
GGAGCCTTGAGTCCAGGAGACATGAGGGAATGCCTACCATGCCATGTAGGTGAATTATCACCACTCTGACATTCAGACCTCAGCTTGACTGGAGACCAGACTGTCTGTGTATAGCCCAATGCCCCACATCTCCCCCTTCTATTTTTATAAGAAAAGGGGTGAGGTCACTGTGTGCCTGTGTCATTTGTGGTAAAAATTTATGGTGGAGTAGAAGTATCAGAAGAAAACATACAGCCTAGAGAAGGAGACAACAAAGCCAGAGTAGTAAGGAGGGTCAAGGGTAAGGATTGGGAAGGCAAGAGATTGTACAATCAATTAATTGTTCCATGGGTGGTACAATTTGAGGGTAATAACATCAGTTTTGAACAGCAATTAATTAATCTAGATAGACATTAAGTTTTCCTCTCTATCATGTAACTTTCCCCAAAGTTTAGCAGTCATTTAGCTTTGGCAAGAGAGTCCATTTGTATCTGGAAGGTCCCATAGCTGTCTTCTGTGGGATTTTGTGCGTGTCTCAGGAGTCTCTAGTCAGATGAGATTATTTGGAGGAAGGCAGATGTTTTCTGTAGCTCTCAGGAGTTGGCACTTTCTCAGATGGATCTGTGGCAGCAGTAACTATGTTGATATAGACCTGTAGAGTAATTGAAACAGAGGAGGAAACTCCAGCAGGGGATGTCTATATAGGGTGGAAAGCAAACATTACACCTGCAATGGTTTATTTAGGAGCACATCACAGTCCACTATTTTGGATGGCTGAGGAAGAAAATATCATGTTAATTGTGTATCTGGGGTAGGCAGTAACAGTTTGTCTGTAAAAGGAAACCAATTGTTAATTAAGAATTGGATGATTTCTTGAACCTTAAAGGAAATCTTAAGTTAAGAAAAATTTTTTTTTTGTACATATGTCATGAATGCTAGAGAGAAAATAAATATTTAAATAAAGAAACAAGAAAATTTGGGGTTGAAAAGCACCATTTAGGTGTTCCTGTATGGGGAGCAAAGAGTTGAATGCACCTTTTGTGGGCCTAGCTGGATGGGGGGAGGGGCACTCCATGAGGTTGCCCTGACTTCCCCTTTGATTTTTCTGAAAGCAAAAGGTGAAATTTAACATAGAGGGTCGAGTGAAAGGCTTTTTTGCCAATATGAGAGCATGAACCTTGTCCTACAGCCTGCAAAGACTTCAGGGAACCTCATGCCAGCCGGCAGAGGAAAACAGAGGTCAGAGCAAGAACTGCCATAGCAGGCACAGCTGGGCTGGGCCATCATTTGCATAGACAGAGATCAAAGCTGAGAGCAAGGTAGGAGGGGCAGCAGAGCCTGGAAACTTTCTACTGCAGCTGAAACCTGTGAGAGAGAGGGAGTGGGGAGGAAGCTGGCCAGAAATATTGTGGGGAGAGAGAGAGAGAGAGAGAGAGAGAGAGAGAGAGAGAGAAGCCTAGTTTTTGAACTAGATCCCTCATGGTCTTGGGAAACTTGGAAATCTCCTGTATGTCTCTGTGTGCACATCTTCTTTAGCTGGTTCTGTCTCCTGTGAATGGTGTAACCATCATCTTGCTACCATCTGTTGGGAACTATGGGGGCAGGAGAAAGAGTAGGGGAGGGAGAAGCCCATGTCTGCAGTCAGAGTTCCTCCAAAGCTCTCACAGGCTGACATGAGAGGGGAGTCAGAAGCTTATCCATTTGCAGGCAAATGGATAGAACTAGAAAATATCATCCTGAGTGAGGAAACTCAGACCCAAAAGGACATGCAAGGTATGCACTCACTAATAAGTGGATATTAGGGCAAAAAATAGAGTACAAAATACCCAAGATACAGTCCCCAGAACTCAAAATGGGCAAGAATCTGAAATGCCCAAGTAAGGATGCCTCAGTCCCCCCTTGGGAGAGAGAAGAAAGTAATCACAAGTGGGGAGGGAGGGAGGGAGGGAGGGACCTGGGAGGGAGAGTGGAGGGGGGAGGGCGGGGAATAGTGTGGGGAGAGGGGAACCTGATCTGGTATTGGGTGAAGGAACAGGACTGAAGTACTGAAGGCCAGAAGAAAGAATGTAAACAGGCAACCTCAGGAAATAGGAGGTTGGGGACCCCCCCCACACACACACAGATTGCACCAGAGACCTGGGAGTTGAGAGACTCCCAGGACTCATAGGTTGGGACCATTGATGAAATGCCTGACAGTACGAAGAGGGCAATTATAGAGCCCAATTCAAGCAGGAAGACAGGACATCAAGTGAAGGATGGGTTGCCATCCCACAGTCACACATCTGACCCATAATTGTTCCTGTCTGAAAGAATTACAGGGATGGAAATGAAGAGGAGTCTGAGGGGAAGAAGGTGTAGCAACAGGTCCAAAGTGGATCCAGCTCAAGGGGAGGTCCCAAGGTTTTACATTATTACTGAGACTATGGAGTGCTCCAAAAAAGGGAACTATCATGACTGCCTGCTGAAAGACCCAACAAGCAGCTGAAAGAGGCAGACGCAGATATTTGCATCAAACCAATAGACAGAAGCAGCTGACCCCTGTAGTTGAATTAGGAAAGGCTGAAAGAAGCTGAGGAGAAGGGCAACCCTGTAGCAGGACCAACAGTCTATATTTATCTGGACCCCGAGATCTTTCAAGTACTGGACCACCAAACTGACAGCATATACCAGCTGATATGAAGCCTCCCAACACACATACAGTAGAGGACTTCTGGGTCTGTGTTCATTAAGAGATGATGCACCTAAGCCTCAAAACACTGGAGGCCCTAAGGAGTTTAGAGGTCAGGTGGGGTGGGGGTGGAGGCATCCATGTGGATATGGGTGGGGTGGGAAGGAGGTGTGTGATATGGAGCATAGAGAGGGTGGGTGGGTGGTGCAGGGAATGGAATGAAAAAAATGAATTAAAAATAAATTTTTATTAAAAATAGATATGCAGTTTAACATAGGTGATGGGATTGCTCAGTTGGTACTTTCCTCCTGTATCAAAGACAAATCTGTTCTAGTCAGAAGAAAGGAAGAGTTTAGAAGTACTGGAAAATATTTGTTCTGGCAATCTATTGTTAATGATTACAAGCCAAAATTAAGTATGCAATTGAATGACATCAGGAAGCAGGAGTGGATGCGTTGGGCAGCAGGGCAGTGGGAGGGTGTAGGGGACTTTTGAGATAGCATTTCAAATGTAAATGAAGAAAATATGTAATAAGAAAAATAGAAGGTTTGATGGATATAGGAGTTATTGGAATTATTACTTTATAAAAACCTGAGAATTCAGAATAACTACTTCAGAGATTCTAGATATTGGAAAGTCATCTCACATAAATCAAAGTTGTGAACAGAAGTCAAATAGGAAAGTTAAGGCTTTATGTGCCTGATTTAGCTGTAAATGTATGGGGACAAGATTAGGACAACTGTAGGGAACTCACATTAAATATTCCCTCAAGACCAAATACAGTCCCTGAAATAAGAGGTGAAATGGAACATACTCCTAAGGAAAGTATTGAAAACTGTCATGTAGAACAACCACAGAATATGCAGATTTTACACAAACAGGACACAACAGGGATTGATCTTTCCATTATGTAAAGGGAGGACCACTGCTAAAATTATATCGATGCTCCTACCCACAAAATGGTTGACTAACAAGTCTATGTAGGTAGAGCAGTGATCCACTAACTAAGGAAAAATTACAGGCAATTGAGCAACTGGTAAAAGAGTAGCTTGAGTCTCAACATATAGAAGTCCACTAGCCCATGAAATTGCCCTGTATTTGTTATAAAAAAAGAAATTGTGGAAATGGAGAATGGTAACAGATTTAAACCAACAGGTCCATCAGTCTTGAAAACCTTTACCTTTTTTATTACCTAAGACAAGGCCCACGATAGTAATTGCTTTAAAAGAATGTTTTTTTTACTATTTCACTACAAGTTCAGGATAAGGAAAAAAATTGCCTTTCCAATGCTTAGTTATACAGATGTTCAACCTGTAAAAAGATATCAATGGAAATTTCTTCCACAAGAAATGTTAAATAATCCAACTCTATGTTTTTTGTTTTTTATAAAATTGTATTTATTACTTGACCATCTCATACATGTAAACAATGTGTCTTGATCTTTTCAACATCCTGGTGTCCCTCATTTAACTCTTCCCAGACA
This sequence comes from Mus pahari, assembly GCF_900095145.1. Classification (NCBI taxonomy): domain Eukaryota; kingdom Metazoa; phylum Chordata; class Mammalia; order Rodentia; family Muridae; genus Mus; species Mus pahari. The sequence continues at coordinate 18,422,106 of NC_034591.1, forward strand.
ATCCCCAATATGTCTTTCTATCAATTTCATGCCCCTGGCCTGGTTTTTTTTTTGTTGTTGTTTGTTTGTTTTGTTTTGTTGTTTTTTTTTCCTAGACAGGGTTCCTCTGTGTAGCCTTGACTGCCCTATAATTTTTTTTCTTTTTTCAGTTTTTATTAAAAGGTATTTACTTCATTTACATTTCAAATGCTATCCCCAAAGTCCCCTATACCCTCCCCCCTGCTGCCCAACCCACCCACTCCCCCTTCTTGGCCCTGGTGTTCCCCTGTACTGGGGCATATAAAGTTTCCAAGACCAAGGGGCCTCTCTTCCAATGATGGCTGACTAGACCATCTACTGCTACATATGCAGCTAGAGACATGAGCTCTTGGGGTGCTGGTTAGTTCATATTGTTGTTCCACCTATAGGGTTGCAGACCCCTTCAGCTCCTTGGGCACTTTCTCTAGCTCCTCTACTGGGGGCCCTGTGTTCCATCCAATAGCTGACTGTA
>NC_034591.1:18425620-18441648 GCF_900095145.1 Mus pahari
AAGATCAAGTGACCATAAGTATGTGGGTTCATTTCTAGGTCTTCAATTCTATTTGATTGGTCTACCTGTCTGTAGCAATACCAGTACCATGCAGTTTTTATCACAATTGCTCTGTAGTACATTTTTAGGTCAGGCTTAGTGATCCCCCCAGAGATTCTTTTATCATTGAGAAGAGTTTTTGCTATCCTAGGTTTTTTTGTTATTCAAGATGAATTTACAAATTGCCCTTTCTAATTCGTTGAAGAATTGAGTTGGAATTTTGATAGGGATTGCATTGAATCTGTAGATTGCTTTCAGAAAGATAGCCAATTTTATTATATTAATCCTGCCAGTCCATGAGTATGGGAGATCTTTCCATCTTCTGAGATCTTCAATTTCTTACTTCAGAGACTTAAAGTCCTTATCATACAGATCTTTCACTTCCTTATTTAGAGTCACACCAAAGTATATTTTATTATTTGTGACTATTATAAAGGGTATTGTTTGCCTAATTTCTTTCTCAGCCTGTTTATCCTTTGTGTAGAGAAAGGCCACTAATTTGTTTGAGTTAATTTTATATCTAGCTACTTCACTGAAGCTGCTCAATCAGGTTTAGTAGTTTCTGGTGGAAATTTTAGGGTCACATATATATTCTATCTTATCATCTGCAAATAGTGGTATTTTGACTTCTTCCTTTCCAATTTGTATCCCCTTTAACTCTTTTTGTTTTTTAATTGCTCTGGATAGGAATTCAAGTACTATACTGAATAGGTAAGGAGAAAGTATGCAGCCTTGTCTAGTCCCTGATTTTAGTGTGAATGCTTCAAGCTTCTCTCCATTTACTTTGATGTTGGCTACTGGTTTGCTGTAGATTGCTTTTATCGTGTTTAGGTATGGGCCTTGAATTCCTGATCTTTCCAAGACTTTCATCATGAATGGGTGTTGGATTTTGTCAAATGCTTTCTCTGCATCTAATGAGATGATCACGTGGTTTTTGTCTTTGAGTATATTTATATAGTGGAATACATTGATGGATTTCCATATATTAAATCATCCCTGCCTCCCTGGTATGAAACCTACTTGATCTTGATATATTATCCTTTTGATGTGTTCTTGGATTCAGTTTGCGAGAATTTTATTGAGTATTTTTGCATCGATATTCATAAGGGAAATTGGTCTGAAGTTCTCTTTCTTTCTTGGGTCTTTATGTGGTTTAGGTATCAATGTAACTCTGGCTTCATAGAATGAATTGGGTAGAATACCTTTTGTTTCTATTTTGTGGAATAGTTTGAGGAGAGTTGGAATTAGGTCTTCTTTGAAGTTCTGATAGAACTCTGAATTAAACCGGTCTGGTCCTGGTCTTTTTTTTGTTGGGAGACTATTAATGACTGCTTCTATTTCTTTAGGGGATATAGGATTGTTTAGATCATTAAACTGATCCTGTTTTAACTTTGGCACCTGGTATGTGTCTAGAAATTTGTCCATTTCATCCAGGTTTTCCACATTTGTTGAGTATTGCTTTTTGTAGTAGGATTTGATGATGTTTTGGATTTCCTCCAGACCTGTTGTTATGTCTCCCTTTTCATTTCTGATTTTGTTAATTAGGATACTGTACCTGTGCCAGCTAGATAGTCTGGCTAAGGGTTTATCTATCTTTTTGATTTTCTCAAAGAACCAGCTCCTGGTTTGGTTGATTCTTTGAATCGTTCTTTTTGTTTTCACTTGGTTGATTTCACCCCTAAGTTTGATTATTTCCTGCCATCTACTTCTCTTGGGTGAATTTGCTTCCTTTTGTTCTAGAGCTTTTATGTGTGCTGTCAAGCTGCTAGTGTATGCTCTCTCTAATTTCTTTTTGGAGGCACTCAGAGCTGTGAGTTTTCTTCTTAGGACTGTATTCATTGTGTCCCATAAGTTTGGGTATGTTGTGACTTCATTTTAATTAAACTCTAAAAAGTCTTTGCTTTCTTTATTTCTTCTTTGACCAAGGTATCATTGAATAGAGCGTTGTTCAGCTTCCACATGAATGTTGGCTTTCTATTATTTATGGTTTTATTGAAGATCAGTCTTAGTGTCCATGGGAAATTGCTCTGACTTCTGAAATGGTTTATCTTACAGTTAGACATATACTAGAAGTAAATGACTATTGTAGGGATACTGGTACAAACTAAGACTAAAAATGCCCCCAATTATGTCTCTAGTAAGATGAAGCAATTCTTTTCATAGTATAATATAAAGCATAACGCTGGTAACCATACAATTCTACAGGACAAGGAGTCATAGAAAGATCTAATGCATTTTAGAAAAAATGCATATAAAACAAAAAAGGAAGATTAAAAAACCCCTGGGATGGATTAATACTGCTCTTTTAACTTTAAATTTTCTGAATATTAATGAAGCACTCACAGGAGGGGGAAAGGAGGGAGGATATAATTAATTCTAAAACGTTTCTAATTCTATTTTTTCTTCCTTGACCAAGTTATCATTGAGTAGATTGTTTTTTAGCTTCCATATTTATGTGGGATTTCTGTTATTTTTACTGTTATTTTAAACTAGTCTTAGTCCATGTTGATCTAATGTGATACATAGGATTGCTTCAAACTTCTTGTATCTGTGAAAACCTCTTTGGCAACCAATTATATTGTCTTTTTTGTAGAAGGTACCATGAGGTGCTAAAAAGAAGGTACACTCTTGTGTTTTAGGATGAAATGTTCTACAGATATCTGTTAAATCCATTTGGATTAATAACTTCTGTTAGTTTCCCTGTGTCTCTGTTTAGTGTCTGTTTCCATGATCTGTCCATTGCTGTGAGTGGCATTATGAAGTCTTCTACAATTACTCTTTGAGGTGCAATGTGTACTTTTAGCTTTAGTAAAGTTTCTTTTATGAATGAGCATGCCCTTACATTTGAAGCATAGATATTCAGAATTGAGAGTTCATCTTAGTATGTTTTTTTCTTTGATGAGAATGAAGTGTCCTTTCTTATCTTTTTTGAAAACTTTTGGTTGAAAATCAATATTATTTGATATTAGAATGGATATTTTAGCTTGTTTCTTGTGATCATTTGATTGGAAAATTGTTTTTCAACTTTTTACTCTGAGATAGTATCTGTCTTTGTCCCTGTGACATGTTTCCTGCATGCAGAAAAATTCTCGGTCACATTTACATATTGAGTCTGTTAGTTTATGTCTTTTTACTAGGGAGTTTTACTAGGGAGTGTGGGAGTTTTCCATCTCTTAGCTTTAGTAGGGCTGGATTTGTGGAAATCTACTCTGAAAATTTGGCTTTGTTATGGAATATCCTAGTTTTTCCGTCTATGGTAATTGTGGGTTTTGCTGGGTATAGTGGCATGGGCTGGCATTTGTGTTCCCTTAGAATCCATATGACTTCTGCTGAGGACCTTCTAGCTTTAATAGTCTCTGCAAGATGAACCATCTAAACAGTCCTATAACCCCAAAAGAAATAGTAGCAATCATTAAAAGTCTCACACACACTCACAAGAAAAAAAGCCCCAGGATTTTAGTGCAGGATTCTATCATTCTATCAGACCTTCAAAGAAGATATGATACCAATACTCTCTAAAATATTCCAAAAAATGTGTACTGAATGAACACTACCCAATTCTTTCTATGAAACCAAAATTATGCTTATACCTAATCCACACAAAGACCCAACGAAGAAAGAGAACTTCTCACAAATTTCTCTTATGACTATTGATGCAAAAATACTTAAGAAAATTCTTGCAAACAGTGTGTAATGGTTTGTATATTCTTGGACCAGGGAGTGGCACCATCTGGAGGTGTGGCCTGGTTGGAATAAGTGTGTCACTGTGGGTGTGGGCCTAAGACTCTCACCCCAGTTGCCTGGAAGTCAGTCTTCCAGTAGCAGCCTTTGGATGAAGACGTAGAACTCTCAGCTCCTCCTGCACCATTCCTTCCTGGATACTGCCATGCTCCTGCCTTGATGATAATGGACTGAACCTCTGAACCTGTAAGCCAACCCCATTGCCTTGGTCACGGTGTCTGTTCACAGCAGTAAAACCCTAACTAATACACCGTGTCTAAGAACATATCAAATTAATAATGCATCATGATCTAGTAGGCTTCATCCCAGGGATGCAGGGATGGATCAATATATGGATATCCATTTATGTAATCCACTATATAAAGAAACAAAAAGAATAAAAGAACCAGAGAAAATCTCATTAGATGCTAAGAAAGCCTTCATAATTCAACAAGCTTTCATAGTAAAAGTCTTGGATTGGTCAGAAATTCAAGGCCCATACCTACACATGGTAAAAGCATGGTAAAAGCAATATATAGCATACCAGTAGCCAACATAAAAATGAATGGGGAGAAACTTGAAGCAATCCCACTAAAATCAGGAAAAAGACATGGCTGCACTCTCATCCCTACCTATTAAATACAACAGTTGAAGTCCTAGCCAAAGCAATTAGACATCAAAAGGAGGTAAAAAGGATACAAATTTTAAAGGAAGAAGTCAAAATATCTCTATTTGCAGATAGGATAGTATACATAAGTGACCACAAAAATTCCACCAGAGAACCCCTAAAACTGAAAAACAACTTTAGCAAAGTGGCTGCATATAAAAATTACTCAAACAAATCAGTAACCTTCCTCAACACAAAGGACAAACTGGGTGAGAAAGAAAATAGGGCCCCAATGAAGAAACTAGAGAAAGTACCCAAAGAGCTAGAGGGGTCTGCAAACCTATAGGAGGAACATCAACATGAACTAACCAGTACCTCCCAAAGCTTGAGTCTCTAGTTTCATATGTAGCAGGGGATGGCTTAGTAGCCCATCAATGGGAGGAGAGGTCCTTGGTCTTGCGAAGATCATATACCCCAGTACAAGGGGAATGCCCGGGCCAGAAAGCAGGAGTAGGTGGGTTGGGAAGCAGGACAGGGGGAGGGTAGAGGGGACTTTCAGGATAGCATTTGAAATGTAAATGAAGAAAATATTTAATAAAAAAAGGAATTAGGAGTATAACTCAGCTATTAAAAACAATGAATTTATAATATTCTTAGGCAAAATGGATGGCACTAGCAATTACTACCAGGAGTAAGGTACACCAGTCACAAAGAACACACATGGTATGCACTCACTGATAAGTGCATATTAGTCTAGGTAGGATGGTCCATGGAATAAAATTAAAAACCCTGAAAAAAAAAAACCCACACACCTATGGTCACTTGATCTTTAAAAAAGGAGCAAACACCATCAAGTGAAAGACAGCATTTTCAACTGCTGGTTCAACTGGCAGTCAGCATGAAGAAGAATGAAAATCTATCCATTCTTATCTCCTTATACAAAGATGAAGTCCAAGTAGATCAAGGACCTCCACATAAAACCAGATACACTGATACTAATATAAGAGAAAATATGGAAGTTCTTTGAATACATGGGCACAGGGGAGATTTTCATAAACAGAACAACAAAGACATATGCTCTAAAATCAACAATAGAGAAATGGGACCTCATAAAATCACCAACTTCTGTAAGGCAAAGGGCACTGTCAATATGGCAAAATGTCAACCCACAGATTGGGAAAAGGTCTTTACCAGTCCAACATCTGATAGAAGGCTAATGTCCAATATATACAAAGAACTCAAGAGGTTATATTCCACAGAACTAAATAACCCTGTTAAAAATGGGATACAGAGCTAAACAAAGAATTTTCAACCAAGGATTATCAAATGGCTGAGAAATACCTAAAGAAATGTTCAACATTCTTAGTCATCAGGGAAATGCAAATCAAAACAACCCTGAGATTCTACCTCACACCAGTAAAAATAGCTAAGATCAAAAACTCAGGTGACAGCAGATGCTGGTTAGGATATGAAGAAAGAGGAACACTGTTCCCTTTCTGATGGGATTGCAAACTGGTACAACCACTCTGGAAATTAGTCTGATGGCTCCTCAGAAAAACAGACATAGTACTTCCTGAGGAACCAGCAATACCTCTCCTGAGCATATACCCAAAAGATGTTCCAGTATTATAACAAGACATATGCTCCACTTTCTTAATAGCAGCCTTATTTATAGGATCCAGAAGCTGGAAAGGACACAGATGTCCCTCAACAAAAGAATGGATATAGAAAATGTGGTACATTTCCACAGGGGATTACTACTCAGCTATTAAAAACAATGAATTCATAAAATTTGTGGGGAATGTAACTTGATTTATTCTGTGTAACTATCTCTTTAAGTGATTACAAAGACTTGTCAACTGACTTTTTTATAATTCTTATCCTTTAAAAGTGGTTCACCCCATGACCTTTATTGTCTGTTGCCTCCTAGAATATTGGGAACAGGAGAGGGTATAAAATATAAAAAGCCAGCAGAGCCTGCGAGTTGGCTGATAGGATTGGGCAGAAGGCAGGAGAAGTATCCAAGAGACAGAAGAGTGGAGTCAGAGAGTAGGACAGAAGATTGCGGGTGACAAATGAGCTACGAGAAGCTGAGCTGTGTCAGAGACGATATTGCCAAGACACAGGAGAAGAACCTACAAGAAAATTAGCAAATTAAAGAAAAAAAAACTAAAAGCTACAGAAAAGCAGTGATCAGTAGCGGATGTGGTGTGTTTTTTTCATAATGATGGGATGCTTTCCAACTAAAAGAAATTGGCAGTTGCAATGTTTTTTTAGGCAAATAAAATACAACCATAAAATAAATGTAACATGTTTACTTCCTTGAGGTACCACATACACATACTGGGCTGACTTTCTGGACTATAGTCTTACAAAAATAGAAATATAAATGATCAAAATAATCAAAGATATAACAAAATTAAAGAAACTAGACTTTGGTTTTAAGTATTGCTAAGAATTACAGGAGAAAAAACTCATGGTGGTGAACCACTAGCAAAAGGCAATCAGTTTCAGTGGAGCAGAATCAATGTGCACAACTAACCCCCAAAATCAACTGATTTTTACTAATTCCCACGAAAATTAACTGATAAATTATCTTTTGAATAAACTTCACAGTGCCAACACAGTCCATGCAGCCAGGAAAACCAATGGCTACAAATTCTTAATCATTTCCTGGAAAAATTAACGAGGTTATACAGAAAGCCTTGCTCTTTGACACATCAACACTTTTCCCACAACATGACTCCTCATTCACCATCTAGTCCTTCAGAAATTAACTTTTATACCTATCATTCTTTTAAAAAAAATGGCTAGATCAAGTTTAATCCACTAGACATGTAGGAAATATAGCCATAAAATAGATGCTTTTATGGTACCAATATTCACACTTCCATGATGGTTGGTTACTTTTTAATTGATTAGAATTTTATTCCATCTTACCTGCCCTTTGGGTTGTTTTCTCCTCTGCTAAAGTGAAGGTAATATGCTCTGGTGAATAAATTCCATTTATGTTACTAGTATCTCTATGGTTCATTCCAACATATAACACGTACTGTACTGAAATTTTTTTCCTAATATACTGACTTGAAACATCTCTGACAAACATTTCAATGCTCAACAAACCAGAAAATGATAGAACAATAAAATAATCTTATATTAACATTTTACCTGTTTTTGTTTAATCAGGTAGTAATCAATAAAGTCACGAGGGTTTGTAACATCCAGTGATTCTTGGTGTTCTTTTATTTTCTCCAACAGGTAACTTCTAATATAATTAATGTTTTTTGGTATTTTGTGATGACTTCCTGGACAATAGTCAAGGAGTAAAGGGAAATTATTGCAGACCTGCAAAATTAGATCAGGAATTTATTTTGTTAAGATATGTTGTTTTAATTTTAGTTATGTATGTGCATGTGTGTGTATTTGTTTCTGTGTTTCTGTGTCTATTTGTGTGCCAGTTTGTGTGTTACGCATGAAATTTATTTGAAGGTCTGATATATCAGATCCTATGAAGCTAGTGGTTTAGGGTCACCTGACATGGGTGATGAGCGTTGGACTCAGGTCCTTTGGAAGGGAACACACATTCTTAACCACTGGTGAATCCCTCCATTCCCTGACTGTAGGTATAATGGTATTGTGTACTCTGTAAAGTTTATTCTTCTATCATGCAAATGCTGATTTCTCTACCCCACTATCTGGTTACAATCTGAGATACAGAATTTTAATACTTATATGAAGAATCTGCTACCTCAACTTTGTATAAACCATGCTCACTATTTATTCTCTGACTTGTCAATAGCAGCTGGAAAACCCAATAACTATGCAACAGAAATATTAGTGCAGGATTTCCACCAGCTTGGGAGAGACAGAGAGGAAGAGAGTATTCAGCATGAGGAANGGGTCCTGAGAGAAATCAAGGCACTATGCATCTTACACCCAGAGAGCCAGGCAAGTCCAAAAATGCAAATGCCTGGGGATTTGCTGGTAAATTGCCAGATTAGATTAGAGAATTGGAATAGAATTATAATGCTTAATTCCTGAATTTCAACTTAAAAATTATCTGTTCTTTCTGTGTATTAATGTAGAACAAGATAGCATAAAGAAAAACAGTCTTTTTATTATTTTACCACACATATATATATATTAATATTCATTATACATCTGCCAAAGAACCTTTATAAATGAGCACATGTAAATAAAAAAATATATGTATAGTATATAGAAAGACTAACTTGAGTTTATAGATTCAGACATGAATAAAAATAACATCCAACATAAAGAAAATGTGTTTCAATTCATGCATGGATCAATTCTCTGTGATAGTAGATACACTTTAATGAGAATTTCCTGAATCAATTGATAATCATAAACTTCAGCATACATGAATTCTTTTTAGTATAAAGCATATTTATGACAATTCCTAAAAGGTTTATATCATTTCTTCCCTGAAAGTTTGGAATATGATACAATGTAATTTATTGACATTGACAGTTGTCATATCATAAAAGTAGAAAATTGGGTGACTTGATTTATAGCAAAAGGGTATATTTAATGCCTGTAAACCAGGTTCAGCACAGAGTGAATATCCAGAAGTGGGTGGGCCTCCTAAGGACCTTGAAAGCAAATGTATATCATACCTCTTACAAGTTTATCTATTATCTCACAGTCATTCTCTATGCAAAGTTCAGGAGATGCCAGTTCAGCCTAGAACAAGCATGTAAGTATATTTGTGGTCCATACAGCATTGAACTGCTTGTATTCTCATTTCTACCTGTCACCTCATCATTAAGATTCTGCCTCAAATATCAAACTACTGAAACTACTCAAGGTTTCCTGGCACATTTCATTACTATTAATATTCTTTCATTTTAAGAGAACATTATTTCTAAACTAAGATATCCCTGCCTGGAAATATGATGGACATTACTTATTACTTATTAGTTTACAAGAATTTTGCACAAAAGTATGTCTTGTGAGTGATCCGGCATACTTCTTGATTTAAATGCTGTACTTGATACCAACAGTTCTGTGTATAACAGTGGGAAAATAAATGGAGAAGGAGCTAGAAGACTAGAAGAATCGATCCAACCTAGCCTTTTCCTGGTTTTTATATTGGCATAGCAAAGGGCTGGTGACTCCATTCCAGATATTCTTTTCATAATATATTGGTCAGAACCAAGGTGTCTTGTCACCTCACTTATTGGTCCATATTGAATTTTATCTGTGGCAATAAAGCACCATATGTGTTTTCAGGAAGGAAAAAAATTCTTGACTTCACCTGCAACCATGGGGAGCTCAGAATCTTGACATTCTCGTTTAGTTTTTCCATGAGGTTAAGAAAATTCTCATCCTTATAATCAAAACGATTCTGGAAAATAATGGAGCAGATGACATTGCAGGGAGCACAGCTCAGGATGAATGTGGGGTCACAAGGTGAGCCTGAAGATTGAGAAAAAGTATAATTATATTAATAAAAATTATAATTACAAAAATAACATTAAAATAGGCAAAGAAGTTATGTTGCTTCTGTTAATCGGTAAAAAATTTTTAGGATTTTAAAACAATATCTTGCCTACAATTTTCCTAACAGCTCAGCATTTGTTATCCATAAAATTGATATATCACTTAGATCTTAAACTTGAAATGACCTTAACTTCACTAGTAAAATAAGAGCAGAGCATATCTGATATACTAATTTCAACAGTTTTAGCTCTCTTCTATACTGAAAGAAAGAATATATATAATCATAAAATTTCAGGTATTCAGAGCATAATTATATCTTACTGTAATGCTTATATGCTATATAATACTCAGAAGGAAATAGAGAAATGTACACCTGGAAGTTTTGTATCCACAATGAGTAAGTCAAAAAAGCAAGGGTCCATCAAGGAATTATATCTTACTGCAGTGATTATATGCTATATAATACTCAGAAGGAAATAGAGAAATGTACACCTGGAAGTTCTGTATTCACAGTGAGTAAGTCGAAAAAGCAAGTATCCATCCAAGGAAAGAGGAAGTAGCAACACTGCAGGTGAGTTTATACATGAGAGGAAAAAACATGATGAGAATTCCTCCTTGTTACACAGGAAGATTATCCAACCTCAAGAAGAGCTAGTTCTCTGTGAATGTGTTAACATTACTAAATAAAATGAAAAGTTTTATTTTCCAGTTAAATTCTAGGAGGNGAAACCAACCTGAAGGAAGTGACAAAGACTTCCCTTTTTCATTTTATTAGTGAAAGCAAAGGATTTTTCTGAATGCTGCATCTTGTTACCCAATTTGGGACTACAAGTCAGTGTTCACAGAAGTGGGGCCAGAGAGGAATTCCAGAACACAAGATACTAGAGTAATAAGTACTCTATACTGATAAGAAAGTTCAGGGGTATAAATGTGTGGGGCAATGGGCTATGCATGGAAAGGCTGGTCTCCAGTAGAGTTGAGGTCCTGAACCCAGGTAGGACCTGGTATTGATAATTTTCACCTACATGGGACAGAAGGCGTTCCCTCATCTCTCCTGGACCCCTGGCTCCTGTCACCCTGGGGCCCCTATTCTGTTCTCAACTCCTCTGCCATATCCAGCGTTGGATGCCAGAGACTGAGAACCTGGTACTAGGGGCTGCCCCTTGCCCATCCACCACCATGTGGGGTCAGTGGCTTCACACAGCCAGATGCCCACCTGGGGCCATGTGGAAAGTATTGGGCAGGCCTCCTGCATTCACCTGTCCATAGCACAGGAACTCTAGTGGGAAGAGGACTCTAGTGGGAAGAGGGCATTCTCTCCCTCCCCCCCACTTCCCCTATACCCATAGCCCAGCAAATGGTAGCAAGATGATGGTTATGCCATCCACACGAGATAGAACCAGCTAAAGAAGACACTCTGCACACAGAGACCTACATCAAAACTCCAAATCTCCCAAGACTGTGAGTGATCTTGTTCAAAAACTAGGCTTTTTATTCTCTCTCTCTCTCTCTCTCTCTCTCTCTCTCTCTCTCTCTCTCTCTCTCTCTCTCTCCTGGCCAGCTTCCTCCCTGCTCCCTCTCTTTTATAGGTGTTAGCTGCAGCAGGTTTCACAGACTCTGCTGCTCCTCTGGCCTTGCTCTCCTCTTTGATCTGGATCTATGCAAATGAAGGCCCAGCCCAGCAGTGCCCCTATGGCAGTGCTTGCTTTGAGCTCTGTCTCCCCTGCCAGCTGGAGGAAAATTCCCTGAAGTCTTTATAGGCCAGAGGACAAGATTTGTGCTCTCACATTGGCTAACAGGCTACTGCTGCCTTGGCTAAAAGGCCTTTCACTCAACCTTCTATGTTAAATTTCACCTTCTGCTTTCCAAGAAAAAACACAGGGAGAAGACAAAACAACCACAGGGTAAAATGTGCCTCTCCCCCTAGCCAGCTAAACCGGTGAAAACTGCACCCAAGGCTGTGCTCCCCTTACAGGAACACCTAAATCGTGCTCTTCAACCCAAAATTTTCTTGCTTCTTTAATGAAATGCTTATTTCCTCTCTAGCATTCATGATATATGTCCAAAATTTTTTTCAACTTGTTTAAGATTTCATTTACGGTTCAAAAATCATCCAATCCTTAATTAACAACCAGATTCCTTTTACAGACAAACTGTTACTGCCTACCCCAGATACACAATTAACATGATATTTTCTTCCTCAGCCATCCAAAGCAGACCATGATGTGCTCCTAAGCAAACCATTGCAGGCATAATGTTTGCTAACCATCCTATGCAGGCATACCCTGCTGGTGTTCTGCTCCTCTGTTACAATCACTCTACAGGTCTATCTTCACATGGTGCCTGCTGTCACAGATCCACCTGAAACAGTGCCATCTCCTGAGACCTACAGACAAAGCTGACTTCACCAAAACCCTCATCTGGCTGAAGACTCCCAAGACACACACTGAACACCACAGAAGACAGATTTGGGACCTTCCTGCTACAGATGACCTCTCTTGCAAAAGCCAAACAGTTGCTGAACTTGGGGAAAGTTACATGATAGTAAGGAAAACATAATGTCTATCTAGATTAACTAATTGCTGTTCAAAACTGATGTTATTACCCTCAAATTGTACTACCCATGGAACAATTAATTGATTGTATAATCTCTTGCTTTCCCAACCCTTACCCTTAACCCTCCTTACTACTCTGGCTTAGTTGTGCTATGTCTCTAGGCTATATGTTTTCTTCTGATCCTTCCACCCATCCTAAATTTTCACCACAAATGTCACAGTCACATCAGTGACCCACCCTTCTTATAAAAATAAAAGCAGAATTTCTGGGGCAATGGGTTATGCACAGAAAGGCTGGTCTCCAGTGATAATTTTCACCTACATGGGACAGAAAGTGTTCCCTCATGTCTCCTGGACACCTGGTTCCTGTCAAAGTTACCATCCCCACAGCCCCCACAGGAAAGGCTCATGACTTTCAGTGAAATACACAATGTCCCAAGCTTCTGACCTTCAGGCTAGACTCCTCCCAGTTACCTAACAAGAGCAAGATAACAATCCCAGTATAAGAGGGGCTGCTTGGCCCCACTTGGCTTTTTCCCTCTTACTCTCTCTCTCTCTCTCTCTCTCTCTCTCTCTCTTAATCTCTAAGCTGTTACATCTTTCTTTAAACTTTCTTACTCTCTAGCCTTTCTTCTCTTTCTCTCCTTCTCCCCTTCTCTCCTCTTGGCCATAGCTGGTCTCTCTTTCTTTCTACCTTTGCTCTTTCCCCCTGCCTTTTTACAATAAATCTCTAAAACCATAGACTGTGTCTGTACATCAAGGTCCACTGTTCTTGGATGATGAGATAGGCTTTCTTCTAATGAGCCATTTCTAACCTCTCAATGGAAGGCCGTCCTGTGCTCTAGCCATTGATCAGACTTAGGACTCTCTCTCTCTCTCTTTTTTTTATAAAAAATTTTATTAGATATTTTCTTTATTTACATTTTAAATGCTATCCCAAAAGTTCCCTGTACCCATTCCCACTCTGCTCCCCTACTCACCCATTCCAACTTCTTGGACCTGGTGTTCCCCTGTACTGGGATATATAAAGTTTGCAAGACCAAGGGGCCTCTCTTCTCAATGATGGCTGACTAGGCCATCTTCTGTTACATATGCAGCTAGAGACACGAGCTCTGGGGGTTCTGGTTAGTTCATATTGTTGTTCCACCTATAGGGTTTCAGACCCCTTCAGCTACTTGGGTATTTTCTCTAGCTCTTCCATTGGGGGACCTGTGTTCCTCTCACTGGCATGGGAACCTTTCTCCCTCTGCCCTCTTTCCATATCTCTGGGGCCGAGAGTGTCGCCCTGGGGCCCCTATTCTGTTCTTAACTCCTCTGCTGTATCCAGCGTGGGATGCCAGAGACTGAGACCCTGGTACTGGGGGCTGCCCAATGTCCATCCCCAGCCAGTGGAGTCAGTGGCTTCACATAGCCAGATGCCCACCTGGGGCCACATTGAAAGCATCTGGCAGTCCTTTTGCATCTGCCTGCCCAGAGCACAGGAACTATGGTGGGACAAGGGCATTCTCTTCCTCCCACCTCTTCTCTTACAACAGCAACCCTGCATAAATCTTCAGGAAGTGGTATCCAAGTTACAGAAAAGGGAAACATCACTGTTAGGCTTTTTTTATCAGTTGTAGATGTGCTCCTGAGAGATGAACAGAAAGATCACATCAGATACCTGAGAACNCAGAAAAGACANTGGAAANAATTGGGGAACAGCTTCAAAACTGCATAGTTAGAGGGATCAGAAACACTTTTCTGACTTCTATGAGCACCAGGCATGCAAGGGATGCACATATAAATGTACAAATAAATATTTATATGAATAACAAAAATAAACACATTTTTAGAGGTATAACAATACTGTGGAGGAGGGAATAGGAAAAATTGGAAATGGAATGGCCCGAAAATTGATAATATGTGAGCATATTGAAAGTCCATGGTACAGTATTCTAAATGTCTTTATGAATCCCATATTATATAAGTATTAAAGAAAATATTTTCAGAAAATTACTATATGCTAATTATATTCCTTTACACTCTACACAACATGTTTTGGCAAAACTTAGATGCATAGGATTGTAAACATTTTCCAAAAATCATCATCAAATTTCTTTAGGGATATAATGCATAAAATTATGTATCATATTCATGTACATGATCTTACATGTTTAAAACTTACAAGGAAATTTTTAAAATTTCATTTTACCTGTATACATGCAGGCTCAGGTGTGTATGTGTGTGTGTGTGTGTGTGTGTGTGTGTGTGTGTGTGTGTGTGTCTGAATACCTATGAAGTTCCAGAGGCCATGACAGCTCTCATGGAGCTACCTGATATGGTTTCTGGGAGCCCATTGCTGCTCCTCTGGAGGAACATACATACTCTCTCAGGTAATAAGTCCTCTCTACAGCTCTCAGGAAAGTTTCTTCTGATGTTCTCTCTATAGTGAATTTGCTTCGAACAAATGATTGGTACTCTATATATTCCAGGTGATCATTAATTTAATTCTGTAGTCATCACATAAGAATAACTAAAGTTAGCAGTGTCCAGAATATATTCATAAATACTTAAGTGAAAAGAAACTAGGTTCTGGTCAGCGCCAGCCCCATGCCACCTTGGGCATGAACTCAGCAGATGGTCCCACGAACCCCAGAGGACATTCCACGCCACATGTGTCCTAGCACACCCAGTATCACAGGATCACTGAGGAGAGTCAGAATCCAGAGAGGGCTCTGACTTCAGGACTCAGGTGGGAGCACCATCTTGTATCCCGGGTCTCTCAGAGACCAGTCTGCACTTGAGAGCACGTGGGACACAGAAGTAACAGAGCTTCTTGGACAGGGTCTATTCGGGCCTTCATCTTCAGCCAGGAGGTGGATCTGAGCTCCAGACCTCTGTGGACCTTCCATGCAAGAGGAGAGCTTGCCTACAGAGAGTGCTCTGACTACTGAGACTCAGGAGAGAGTTGGACTCCCAGGAGTGCTAACAGAGGTTAACAGAATCACAAGAGGTACAAGCTCCAGCCAGAGACAGCTAGAACATCTAACACCAGAAATTACCAGATGGGAAAAGCAAATGTTAAGAATTTTACTAACAGAAAGCAAGACCACAGGGCATCATCAGAACCCAATACGCCCAACACAGGGAGTCCTGGATAGCCCAAAACACCGAAAAGCATGATTCAGATTTAAAATCATATCTCATGATGCTGNTAGAGGACTTAAAGAAAGGCATTAATAACTTACTTAAAGAAATACAGGATAACACTGCTAAAAAGGTAGAAGTCCTTAAAGAGGAAGCACAAAAATCCTTCAAAGAATTACAGGAAACCACTGACAAACCAGTAGAAGTATATAAAGAGGAAACACAAAAATCCCTTAAAGAATTACAGGAAAACACAAGCAAACAGGTGATGGAATTGAACAAAACCATCCAAGATCTAAAAATTGAAGTAGAATAAATAAAGAAAATCCAAAGAGAAACAACTCTGGACATAGAAATCCTAGGTAAGAAATCAGGAAGCAAATATGTGAGCATCACCAACAGAACACAAGAGATNGAAGAGAGAATCTCAGATGCAGAAGATTCCAGAGAAAATATGGACAAAACATTTAAAGAAAATGCAAAATGCAAAAAGATTCTAACTCAAAATATCCAGGAAA
>NC_034591.1:18443096-18444267 GCF_900095145.1 Mus pahari
TCTTCAATAACAAAATAAATAATAGAAATCAACATTCACGTGGAAGCTCTACAACACACTACAAAATGATAACTTGGTCATGGAAGAAATAAAGAAAGAGATTAAAGACTTTTTACAGTTTAATGAAAATGAAGCCACAACATACCCAAACTTATCGGACATAATGAAAGCATTCCTAAGAGGAAAACACTTATCTCTGAGTGCTGTCAAAAGAAATTAGAGAGAGCATACAGTAGCAGCTGGACAGCATACTTAAAAATCTATAACTGAAGGAAGCAAATTCACCCAGGAGGAGGAGAAGGCAGGAAATAAACTTAGGTCTGAAATCAATCAAGTGGAAAGAAAAAGAACTATACAAAGAATAAACCAAACCAGGAGCTGTTTGTTTGAGAAAAATCAACAAGATGGATAAACCCTTAGCCAGACTAACATGAAGGCACAGGGACAATATCCTAATTAACAAAATCAGATATGAAAATGGAGACATAACAAAAGAACCTGAGGAAATCCAAAACATCATCAAATCCTATTACAAAAGGGTATATTATAAAAAAACAAAAAACCAAAAAAACAAAACTGGAAAACCTAGATGAAATGGACAATTTCCCAGAGAGATACCAGGTAACAAAGTTAAATCAGGAGCAAATTAACTATCTAAACAGTCCCATTTCCCCTAAAGAAATAGAAGCAGTCATTAATATTCTCCCAACCGGAAAAATAAAATTCCAGGACCACATTAGTTTTGTGCAGAGTTCTATAAGACCTTCAAAGAAGTCCTAATTCCAATTCTCCTCAAACTATTCCAAAAATAGAAACAGAAGGTACTCGAACCAACTCATTCTATGAAGCCACAATTACTCTGATACCTAAACCACATAAAGAACCAACAAATAAAGAAAACATCAGACCTAATTCCCTTATGAATATCGATGTAAAAATACTCAATAAAATTCTCACAAACCAAATCCAAGAATACAATCAAAACGATCATCCATCATGATCAAGTAGGCTTCATCCCAGAGATGCAGGGATGGTTTAATATATGAATATTCATCAACATAATCTATTATATAAACAAACTCAAAGACAAAAAACACATGATTATCTTGTTAGATGCTGAGAAANCATTTGAGAAAATCCAACAACCATTCATGATAAAAGTGTTGGAAAG
>NC_034591.1:18444549-18445810 GCF_900095145.1 Mus pahari
ACAAAAGGAGATCAAGGGGATACAAAATAGAAAGGAAGAAGTCAAAATAGCTCTCTTTGCAGATAATATGTTTGTATATATGTGACCCTAAAAATTCCACCAGAGAACTGCTAAACCTAATAAACAGCTTCACTGCAGCAGCTGGATATAAAAATAACTCAAAAAAAAAAAAATCAGTGGCCTTTGTGTACACGAAGGATTAAACAGGCTGAGAAATAAATAAGGGAAACAACACCCTTCACAATAGTCACAATTAATATAAAATACCTTGGTGTGATTCTAAATTAGGAAGTGAAAGATTTGTATGATAAGAACTTCAAGTATCTACAGAAAGAAATCAAAGAATAGCTCAGAAGATGGAAACATCTACCATGCTCATGGATTGGCAGAATTAATATACTAAAAATAGCTATCTTGCCAAAAGCAATCTACAGATATAATGCAATTTCCATCAATATTCCAACTCAATTCTTCACCCTGTTAGAAATGGCAATTTGCAAATTCATCTGGAATAACAAAAAGCTAGGATAGCAAAAACTATTCTCAACAATAACAAAACATCTGGTGGAATGACCATGCTAGACCTCAAGCTGTACTAGAGAGCAAATGTGATAAAAACTGCATGGTATTGGTACAGTGACAGACAGGACAATCAATGGAATAGAATTGAAAAACCAAAAAATTAACCCCAACAACTATGGTCACTTGATCTTTGACAAGGGAGCTAAAACCATCCAATGGAAAAAAAGATAGCATTTTCAACAAATGGGGCTGGCTCAACTGGCAGTTATCATGTAGAATAATGTGAATTGACTCCCTCTTATGTACTAGACAAAGACCAAGTCTAAGTGGATCAAGGAACTCCATATAAAATCAGAGACACTGAACCTTATAGAGGAGAAAGTGGGGGAAATCCTCGAAGATATGGNCACAGGGGAAAAATTCCTGAACAGAAAAGCAATGGCTTGTGCTATAAGATCAAGAATTGACAAATGGGACCTCATAAGATTGCAAAGGTTTGTAAGGCAAAAGACACTGTCAATAAGGCAAAAAGGCTATCACCAGATTGAGAAGGGATCTTTTCCAATGCTAAATCTGATAGGGGACTAATATCTGATATATATATATATATATATATATATATATATATATATATATATATCCTTTTTTAACTTATTTCATTAGATATTTTCTTCATGTACATTTCAAATGCTATCCTGAATGTCCCCTATACCCTCCACCCACCCTGTTCTCCTGCCCA
>NC_034591.1:18446925-18463950 GCF_900095145.1 Mus pahari
AAGGTGGACTCCAGAAAATCAAATACCCTATCAAAAATGGGGTACAGAGCTAAACAAAAAATTATCAACTGAGGAATTCCAAATGGCTAAGAAGCCCCTGAAAAAATGTTCAACATGCTTAATCATCAGGGAAATGCAAACCACAACAACCCTGAGATTCTACCACACACCAGTCAGAATGGCTAAGTCAAAAATTCAGGTGACAGTAGATGATGGAGTGGATGTAAAGAAAGAGGAACTCTGCTCCATTGCTGGTGGGATTGCAATCTTTTACAACCACTCTGGAAATCAGTCTGGCAATTCCTTAGAAAATTGGTCATAGTACTACTGGAAGATTCAGCAATACCCATCCTGATTATATACCCAGAAGATGTTCCAACTGGTAATAAGGATACATGCTCTACTATGTTCAGAGCAGCCTTATTTTAATAGCCAGAAGCTGGAAAGAACCCAGATGTCTCTCAACAGAGGAATGGATCCAGAGTATGTGGTACATGTAATCAACGGTGTACTAATCAGCATTTAAAAACAATGAATTTGTGAAATTCTTAGGTAAATGGATGGATCTGGAGGATACCATCCTGAGTGAGGCAACCCAATCACAAAAGAACGTGCATGAAATACACTCACTGATAAGTGGATATTAGCCCAGAACCTTAGAATACCCAAGATACAATTTGCAAAACACATGAAACTCAAGAAGAAGGAAGACCAATGTGTGGATACTTCGTTTCTCCTTAGAATGGAGAACAAAATACCCATTGAAAGTGTTACAGAGAGAAAAATGGAGCTGAGACAGGAGGAATGCCTATCCAGAGACCTCCCCACTCAGGGATCCATCCTATAAATAGCCACCAAACCCAAACCCTATTCTATATGCCAGCAAGATTTTGCTGACAGAACCCTGATATAGCTATCTCTTGTGAGGCTATGCCAGTGTCTGGAAAATACAGAAGTGGATACTCATAGTCATCATTGGGTAGAATACAGGGCCCCTAATGGAAGAACTAGAGAAAGTACCCAAGGATGTGAAGAGGTCTGCAACCCTATAGGAGGAACAACAATTTGAACTAATATCTCTATCTGCATATATAGCAGAAGATGTCCAAGTAGCCATCATTGGGAGGACAGGCCCTTGGTCTTGAGAAGATCATATACCCTAGTATAGGGAATGCCAGGGCCAGGAAGTGGGAGTAGTTAGGTTGGGAAGCAGTGTGGTGGGGGAGAGTATAGGGGACTTTTGGGATAGCATTTGAAATGTAAATGAAGAAAATATCTAATAAAAATTTGTTTTTGAAAAAAGTTAACATTTTCTTATAAGTAAATTGTAATAATTTATGATCTCTTATTCCTAGAACAATTTAAAATTTTTTCCTGCATATTTATTATTTATATTTGCTCACTTAATAACCTGGATATCATATCAAAAAGAAAAAAGAAAGAAAAAAGAAAAAAGAAACTCCTTGAAATTGCTGTGGCTTTGCTAGCCTTTTAAACATCAATTATATTCTGCATTGTCATACAATGTTTTATTTTCCCAAAAAGGAGTGGAGGGTAATATTTTCATATGGCCATACATGCCTCTCACAGGTTAGAACTGAATTAATTTTAGTCTTTCCTGCCATGTTATATGGAAAAGTATTCTAAAAATCATTACATATCAAATATCTAATTGTCAATACAGAAACTTCTTGAGTGGGTAATTTTCTCTGTCACAGTAAATAAGACTTTTTCTAGGTAAATATACAAAAGAAATTTACTTGTGCAGAACTGCCAGCCAGAAGAGTTGGAGGAAATAGATGAGATTTAATTAAATAAGTGATTTAATTAGAAAATTGTCTCACAGTTTCTCTGTGCATCTAAAAGATCTGGGCTGTCATGAGAGTTTTGTTAGAATATTAGTCAAAATACTGAGTTCCACAGAAGAATAAATAATTAAATTGATTATATTTAATCATTTATATGCATTGAACCATCCCTGAAACTCTGGGATGAATCCAGCTGGATCATGGAGGACACTCTTTTTGATGTACTTATGAAATTGGTAACAAATACTTTATTGAAAAAATTCTCCATAATCACCAAGGATGTTGTCCTAAATTTTCATCCTTCCTTCTTTTCTTGCTGTTTTTCTTTCAGGCCTTGCCTAGTTTTGTTGTCAGGGTAATATCATTCTCTAGAAATATTTTAAAATATTTCTTCATTTTCTGTTTTACTAAATACTTTGAGGAGTATTGGAGTTAGGTCATTTTGAAATTCTGGTAGAATTCTGCACTGAATCCACCTGGTCATAGCCTAATGTAGGTCAGATATTTTTAATTAATGTTCCTATTTTACTGAATGCTATGGATATGTTTTAATTATTCATTGATTTGTGTTTCATAGGGTATATGCTTTTTTTTTTCACTTTGATTCTCCAGTATAGTAAGACATAACTCTGTAATAAGACTTAATCCCTGTATAGAGAGTGGAGATAGCTACAACTTTTCACCAGTAGTCAAGAAGTTACTGGCACTTCTTAGCTCTTAAGACAGAATTATTCTTTTTTTTTTTTTTTTTAAAGAGTATGGCCTATAGTATGTCAACCCTTCTCCAGAGGAAAGCCATGCCTATAAGACATATCATAACCACTGGCAGAGAAACTTCTTCTCATAGTTGATGATGACCACTACAAAGGCAACAAAAGGTGAAGTATCACAGGTTAAGAGATTGAAAATGTTCAGTGATAAATATAATCTATATAATATTCTGCTTCCTTGAAATTTTCACGGATCATTGAAGAAGAGGGAACAGAAAGAAAACAATGTCAGAGGACCTTGTTCCTGAGAGGGACTGATGCCTCAGTGTAAGGGGAGATTAAAGCAGTGAGGGGGGAGTGGGTGAGTGAGTGGGTGGGGGAGCACACTCCTAGAAGTGGGTGGAGGGAAGAGGATGAGATAGGAGGGTTGTGGAGTGGAAATTGGCAAAGAGGGTAACATTTGAAATATAATAAAATAAAATAACCAATAAAAACAAAGAAGAAAGAAAGAAGAAAGAAAGAAAGAAAGAAAGAAAGAAAGAAAGAAAGAAAGAGGAAAAGAAAAGGGAAAGGAAAGGAAAGGAAAGGAAAGGAAAGGAAAGGAAAGGAAAGGAAAGGAAAGGAAAGGAAAGGAAACAGTGTCTTCTGGGAACAGCAGGACAGCTGCTAATATGAACTCATAGCAGATGTGGCAGAAGGAACAAGATCTGTATAAGCCAAAGCCAGAAAAATTCTAACATGGTTGTTGGACATGATGTGCCATATCTAGTGAAGGAAATATTTTTCAATAATTGATTGTAGAAGAGGAAGGGTCATATTCCTCTGAAAATAATTATAGCTGCCAACCCTTATTAAAGAGGTCTTGGCAAACCATGCCCACTATCCTGACTATGTAGACCATTAGATTCTCTACTCTTCTGAAGACCCTGCATTCTGAAGGCACACCAGGAGTCTGCTACAGCTAAGGCCACAGATAAGATATCCTCTCCAAATAACCACAGCAGCTTGGACCCCAAGGATCCTAGGGGACTTGGGATCCATATCCACCACACTTGAAACCCCTTAAAAAATCTGCCCACCATCCTTCCTGTACCTCCCATATGGGCAGACCACTGGTGTGTTCTGAAGACTCAACAATCTGAAGGCTCTCCCAGGAGGTCTGCTACAGATGCAGTATTAGGTACCACAGTTAGAAAACATCACAAGATATCTGTTTCAGTCAGGACCACAGGCCTCCAAGGAGACCTTCAGCAACACAGAGTCACAGGATGCAAAACACAAACAGAGACACCAAGGCCAGTCAACACCAGAGAGAGCCAGATGATGAGAGACAAGCTCAAGACCATAAATAACAGAAGCCAATATACTCATGCACAAAGAGAACTCAGTTCTTCCAACACAGCAAGCTCTAGACACACCAACACTCCTTAAAACCAGGATGCTGACCAAAAGTCCTACCTCATGAAGATAATAGAGTCCTTAAAGGAAGATATAAATAACTCACTGAAAGAAAAACAGAAAAACACAGATAAACAGGTAGAAGTCCTTAAAGACAAACAAATAAATCCCTTAGAGAAATACAGGAAAACAAAATTAAACAGATGAAGGAATTTAACAAAGTGGTCCAAGACCTAAAAATAAAGAAGAATCAATAAAGAAAACACAAATGTAGGCAATCCTGAAAAGGGAAAACCTGAGAAGGAAGTCAGGAACAACAGATGCAAGAATCAACAACAGAATACAAGAAATAGAGGAGAGAATATCAAGGATAGAAAATACCTTAGAAAATACAGACAAAACAGTCAAAAGAAATTCATAAAAGCAAAAACTCCTAATCCATAACATGCAGGAAATCCAGGATCCACTGAAAATACCAAACCTAAGAATAATAGGAATAGAAGAGAGCAAAGATTCCCACCTCACAGTACCCAGAAGCATCTTCAACAAAATCAGAGAACACTTCCCCAACATAAAGAAAGAGATTGCAATAAATGTACAAGAAGACAATAGAACACCAAGTAGATTTGACCAGAAAAGAAAATCCTCTCACCATACAATAATCAAAACACTAAATGCACAGAAAAAAGAAAGAATACTAAACCCTTTCAGAGAAAAACGCCACCTAAAGGATGAAGGCAGACCTATCAAAATTAGACCAGACTTCTTAACAGAGACATTAAAAGACAGAAAAGCCTAGACAGGGCCATGCAGACTCTAAGAGATCACAAATGCCAATAAAGACTACTATACCCTGCAAAACTCTCAGTCACCATCAATGGAGAAATCTAACTATTCTATGACAAATACAGATGTAAACAATATCATCAACAAATCCAGCTCTCCAGAGGATTTTAGAAGAAAAACTCCAAAACAAGGAGGGTACCTACACCAAAGAAAAAACAAGATATTATTCATCACACCACAAAAGTAAAAGGAGAAGATCTCATAAAAATGATACCACCCAGCCAGGGATATACAGAGAAACCCTGTCTCAAAAACCGAAAAAAAAAAAAACAAAAACAAAAACAAAACAAACAAACAAAAAAACACCTACTACAGTAAATACAACAGGAACTAATAATCTTCTGTCTCTAGTACCTCTCAATACCAATGAACTTAAGTCCCCAGTAAAAAGACTTAAGTTAACAGGTTGGATATGAAATTAGAATCCAGCACTTTGCTGCATACAAAAAACACACCTCAATGACAAAGACAGATATTCCTCAGAGTTACAGGATGGAAAAAAATTATTCCAAGCAAACATTCCCAAGAAACAAGCAGGTGTTGCCATCCTAATATCCAACAAAATAGAATTTCATCCAAAATTTATCAAGGGGATGAGGAAGGACACTTAATCAAAAGAAAAATTCATCAAGAAAAGCACTCAATTTTGAACATCTAAGCAAGGGTACCCGCATTCATAAAAGAAATTTTACTAAAGCTCAAAACATACATTGAAGCCCAAACAATAAGAGTGGAAAACGAAAACTAAACAGAGACACAGTGAAATTAGTTAATTGAGGTTATGAACCAAATGGATTTAACAGATATCTACAAAACATTTCACCATAAAACAAAAGAATATACCTTCTTCTCAGCACCTCATGGTACTTTTCCAAAACTGACCATATAACCAGTCTCAAAACAAGCATCAACAGGTAAAAGAAGATTGAAATAATCCCATGAATCCTATCACATCACCAGGGACTAAGGCTAGGCTTCAGTAACAAAAAATACAACAGAAAAACCATATACCAAAGGGAACTGAAAAACTCTTTACTCAATAACTTTGTCAAGGAATGAAGGAAGAATGAAATTAAAGATTATTTTAAATTCAAGAAAAATGAAAGCACTACATACCAAACTTATGGGACAAAACAAAAGCAGTACTAAGAAGAAAATTCATAACACTAAGTGCCCTCATAAAGAAATTGGAGAGTTCCTACACTAAGAACTTAAGTGCACACATGGAAGCCCTAGAAAACACCCCTGTCTTAGTCAGGGTTTCCATTCCTGTACAGCATCATGACCAAGAAGCAAGTTGGGGAGGAAAGGGTTTATTTGGCTTACATTTCCAAACTGCTGTTGATCACCAAAGGATGCAGGACTGGAACTCAAGCAGGTCAGAAAGCAGGAGCTGATGCAGAAGCCATGGAGGGATGTTCTTTACTGGCTTGCCTCCTTTGGCTTGATCAGCCTGCTCTCTTATAGAACCCCAAACTACCAGCCCAGGGATAGCACCACCCACAAGGGGCCCTCCCCCCTTGATCACTAATTGAGAAAATGCCTTACAGCTGGATCTCAGGGAGGCACTTCCCCAACTGAAGCTACTTTCTCTGTGATAACTCCAGCTGTGTCAAGTTGACACAAAGCTATCCAGTACAACCCCCAAGAGGAGTAAAAGGCCAGAAAAAGTCAAACTCAGGGCAGAAATCAACCAAATAGAAATAAAGACAATGATTCAAAGAATTAACAAAAGTCGGTTCTTTGAGAAAACCAACAAGATGGGTAAACTCCGACCCAAACTAACTAAAGGGCCCAGAGACATTATCAAAATTAAAAAAAAAAAAAAAAAACCCTCAAAAATGAAAAGAGAGGCATAACAACAGAAACTGAAGAAATCCAAAAATTCATCAGATTCTAATACAAAAGCCTATACTCAAAAAAACAAGACAAAAGAAAACAAAACAAAAAACTAGAACATCTAGATAAAAATGTATAATTTCCTAGACAGATATCATGTACCAAAGTTAAATCAGGAGCAGGTAAACTATCTAAATAGGTCCAAATCTCCTCAGGAAATAGAGGAACTCATTAAAAAACTTCCAACCAAATAAATCTCAGGACCAGATGGCTTCAGTGCAGAATTCTAACAGAACTTCAAAGAATTGCAACACTCCTTAAACTCTTTCATAAAATAGAAAGGGAAGAAATTCTACCTAATTTATTCTTTGATACCACAATTACTCTGATACCTAAGCCACACAAACACCCAACAAAGCAAAAGTATTTCAGACCAATTTCACTTATGAATATCGATGCAAAATGCTCAATAAAGTTCTAGCAATCTGAATCCAAAAACACATCAAAATAATCGTTCATCATGACCAAGTAGGCTTCATTCCAGGGATGCAATGTTGGTTCAATATATGAAAGTCCATTAAAGTAACCCACTATATAAACACACTCAAATTATATTTTAAAAATCACACAATCATTTCATTAGATGCTGGAAAAGCATTTGACCAACTACAACACCCCTTCATGATAAAAGTATTGGAGAGATCAGGAATTCAAGCCCCATACCTAAACATAATAAAATCAATACACAACAAACCAACAGCCAAATTAAAACAAATGGAGAGAAGCTTGAACCAAACCTGCTAATATCAGGGACAAAGCAAGGATGTCCATTTTCCCAATTTCTATTCAATATAGTACTTGAAGTAATTTCTAGCTAGAACATTAAGACAACCTGTTGGCTCCTCCCTCTAAGCCTTGTGTTCCGCCTCTTGCAGACAGGTTGGGAGTTTCTTCCTGGAACCCTGGATCTGGACAGCGTCCTCGAACCGCCCACTGTCACCGCCCACCGTCACCTGGACCTGCCCACCATCGGACACCTGCCCGCCACTGCCAGGACTGCCCATCATCGCGAGAACGCCGTGGCAACTTCTAAGGACTCAGGGGAATGCTGGGAACCCTTNTTTGTATTTAAGCCAGTCCTGACAATAAAGATAAGGGCTTTGATCAGACACTTGCCAAGGCCCCATAGTTTCCTTTGCAGCCCTGTTCTTTCTCAGGAGTTCTCGTCCTCCAGTTCGGATCCACAGTGGGTTCAGCAGGCANGAGTGCGAACCCACCCCAAGGTGTTGTGCCCACGCAGACAAGGCGCCGGTCTGCGTGCAGGCAGGAACACCACAACAACAAAAGGAGAACAAGGGAACAGAAATTAGAAAAGAAGTCAAGGTATCACTCTTTGCAATTGATATGATTGTACATATATCCAACCACAAAAAATTCTACCTAAGAACTTCTACAGTTAATAAACAACTTCAGCAAAGTAGCCAGATATAAAATTAACTCAAACAAAGCAATAGCCTTCCTTGATACAAATGATATGCAAGTTGAGAAAGAAAATAGGGAAACAACACCCTTCACAATAGTCACAAATAATGTAAATCTCATTGTGGTAACTAACCAAGCCAAGGAAAAATATGTATGACAAGAACTTCAAGTCTCTCAAGAAAGAAATCAAAGACTACCTCATTAAATGTAGAGGTCTCTCATGCTCTGAATTGGCAAAATCAACATAGCAAAAATGGCCATCATACCAAGTCAATCTACAGATTCAATGCAATCCCCATCAAAATTCCAACACAGTTCTTCAAAGACATGGAAAGAGCAATTCTCTATTTCATATGGAAAAACAAAAAACCCAGAAAAGTGAAAACAATTCTTTAAAAAAAAAAAAACAAACTTCTGGGGGAATCAACACCCCTGACCTATTATAATACAGAGCAATAGTGAACATACCAATCAATGGAATAGAATCAAAGACCAAGAAACAGAAACATCAGTGGGCACTTGATCTTTGACCAACAAGCCAAAAATATACAATGGAAAAAAGGGAAGCATCTTCAATAAATGGTGCTCGTCTAACTGGCAGTCAGTATATAGGAAAATGAAAATAGATCCTTATTTGTCACCTTACAAAAAGCTCAAGTCCAAGTGTATTAAAGGCCTCAACATAAAGTCAGATACACTGAGTCTAATAGAAGAAAAAGTGGGAAAGAGCCTTGAATGCTTGGGGACAGGGGAAATTTTGTTAAATAGAACTCCAAGATCAAGAAATGATGAATGGGAAAAAAAAAAGAAATGATAAATGGAACATCATGAAACTGGAGTTTCTGTAAAGCAAAGGACATAGTTATTAGGACAAATCAGCAACCTACAGACTTCACTAACCCCACATCTTATAGAGGACTAATATCCAAAACATATGAAGAACTCAGGAAGTCAACTTCTAAAAACACAAACAATGCAATCAAAAAAATGGAGTATATAGAGCTCAACAGAGAATTCACAACAGAGGAATCTCAAATGGCTTAGAAGCACTTAAAAAATATCCAAAGTTCTTAGTGATTGGAAAAACGCAAATCAAAATGATCCTGAGATTTCCTTCAACTGAGCAGTATTGCTGAGATAAAAAACTGAGGTCAAAGCACTGGTTGGTAAGAATGTAGAGAAAGAACACACCTCTATTGCTGACGGGATAGCAAATTGGTACAATAACTCTGGAAATCAATCTGGATATTCCTCAGAAAATTGGAAATAAACCTACCTGAAGACCAAGCTAGTCCACTCCTAAGCACATACCTAAAAGATGTCCCACTGTGCCGATAGAGCACATACTCCACTATGTTCCTATCAGCATTACTTGTGGTAGTCAGAAGCTGGAAACAATCCAGATGTCCCACAACAGAAGAATGGACACGGAAAATGTGGTTCATTTACACAATGGAATATTATTCCGCTATTCAGAATGAGGAAGTTTTGCAGGTAAATGGATTGAACTATAAAATATCAGCCTGAGTGAGGCAACCCAGCTGCAAATGGACATGCATGGTTTGTGTTCAATAATAAATGGATATTAGTTTTAAAAAATACACATTACCCAGAACATAATCCACAGAAAGTTAACAAGCCAAAGGACCCAAGTGAGGATACCTCTATTATACTTGGCAGAGAGAAGAAGTAGAGGACAGAATGGGGAAGGGAATTGGTTGGTAGAGGCGAGAAGGATGGACTTGTGAAAATGGAAACATGGTTAGGTATTGGGGAAAAAAGGAGTTAAGCCCCAAGAGCCAGCAGAATTAATAGAAATACACAACTTTGGAAGATGGGAAACAGGGTAACCCTCTAGAATATACTAGAGTCTTGGGAGGACAGAGAACCTTAGATGACATGCCCAACAGTGGGGAAAGGAAACTTACAGAATCCACCTCCAGTATAAAGACAGGGTATCAAGAGGAGAAATGAGGTTGCCATCCTACAGTCAAAACTCTGACACAGAATTGTTCCTGTCTAAAAGAACTACAGGGTCAAAATAGAGAAGATACAGACAGAAAGGCGGTCCAGTGACAAGCCCAAATTTGGACACATCTCAAGGAGAGGTTCCTAGGCCTGACACTATTACTGATGCTATAATAGACTTGCAGACAGATGCATAGCATGGCTGCCTTCCGAGATGCCTAACAAGCAGCTGACTGTGAAAGAAGCAGATAATTACAGCCAACCAATGGTTTGAAGTAAGGGCACCCCCATCATTGAATTAGGGAAAGGGTAGAAGAAGTGAGGAAGAGGGAAACCCACATGTAGGCCAGCAGTCTTAACAAACCTGGACCCCTGAGATCTCTCATGCATTGAGCCACAGCCAGGTAGTATATACTATCTGATCCAAGTACCCTAACATATATACAGCAGAGGACTGCCTAATATGGCCTCAGTAAGAGAAGAAGCTCCTATGCTTGGAGAGATATCAGGCCCCAAGATGTGTGAATGCCTGGCTGGATGTGGAGGTGTAGGTTGGGGGAAATCCTCTTTGAGACTGGCGAGAAGGAATGGAATGGGAAACTTTTAGAGGGTAGACCAGGAGGAGGATAATGACTAGACTGTAACAAAAAGATAATGATAATAATAAAAATAAAATAAAATACCCTTAAAAATGAGGTACATTAGAAAGCCATAATAGGATACAGTGAAAATACCAACATATTATGGGGGTACCAGGTTAGACAGATACATCTAAATCACAACTTCTACAATGCTCATGGAACATGCAAAGGAGGAGGCAAAAACATAGTAAGAACCAGAATATCAGTCTATTGTAAAAAGCTCTCTGAGAAATGGCTACAAAATAGATGGGGAAAAATGACCAAAACAGTAGATGTGTTAATGTGAGAAAAGAAAAATTTCAGATGCCTACCCATAGAAAGGGAGCTACATATGACTGCTGGGGTAAGGACAATTATCCTCTACATATGATGAGCCTACTAATTGGTTTTATCATAGGAGAATAGTCAGCCATGAAATCATATAGACCACATTCAACAAGAAAGTTATACACATGAGGCTGTGTCTTTATGCATGTATATGCATGTACATAATAATAATAATAATTAATAATAATAATAATAGTGATGATGATGATGAGGAGGAGGAGGATGAAGAGGAAGAGGAGGAGGAGGCGGAGATGGAGGAGGAGGAGGAAGAGGAGGATAGGAGGCATGTAATGAGGACAAGAGAAGACATTTGGGAAGGAATGGAGGGCAGAAATGGGGTGAATTATATAATTCTATTTCAATCTAAATATTTTAAAATCAACTATAAAACTCTGAAAGCACAAATAACATTTGTCTAAGATATCATTTATGTCAGGCACACACTAGAGTTGATGAACATAAAGTAGGGTAGATAGGAAAGTAGGGATGATCATTATCAAAGCACAGGACAGACTCTCAAAATTGTAATGATTTTTAAATAATTAAAAATAAATTTTTGATATCATGCTATGGCACATTAAATAACTACTGAAATCTTTTGCTGTGAAATAAAAATCACTGATCACATCATGGATACACAGAGCTGTAAACATGGGCTTAGAGTATTCTCTATAGTGCTCAGTGAATGTAGGCAAACCTATGTAATCCAAGAAAATGAAAACAAATATCATCTGTCATCTCTATCAGTAACATTTACTCTCTGGTGAAATGATCCACAATGGGGAAACTACATTTGTACTAATGAGAATGCATAGTTCTTCAACACAGCAGAAAACTAACATGAAACCTGTATTATTATTTCTGATTAAAAACAATGAAAATGTTTTAGATAGAACATTACCAACTTGACTTAAGCCCACATACCTAAACTAAGATGCCAGTGTATAAATTGGTATTTACCCTTGGTTTTCCTCAGTTCTTCCACAAGACACTGTGCTTCCTCTTGAACACGGTCCTCAATGTTCCTTTTCCCCATGCCCAAATTACGCAGGGTCATGATGGTGAAGCGTCTTATCACTTTCCATCTGTTTCCATTGCTAAAAACAATGCCTAAAGAAATGAGAAGATACTAGAAATAGATGCTAGGAACAGGAGAGATGGAAACCATAGGGAGGTCCCACTGTACCTAAGAAGGAAGCCCATCCCTTACTTTCAATCTTATAACGCACAGTAAACACTGTGCAACCTACACATGAATATATTCTCTTACTTACCAAAGCCATTATTAATCTTTTCAGCCATTGGAATGCTTCCTCTACCAGAAAACTCCTCCCCATGATCAATCAGAGCTTCCTTCACTGCTTCATACCCATGCAATACAACAATGGGCCGTGAACCCAAATACAGAGTGAACACAGGGCCATAGGCTTTTGAGAACTGGAAACAGGAAAGAAAAGACAAACACTAGCAAACGTGTACATTTAATCTACATAGTGTAGACGTCATTCACGCTGATATTATCTCTGTATTTTAATGTTTTTATTTAGGCAAACTCACCTTCAAATGGTTCTGAAGGTTATTTATATAACATTATGGTAATTATCAATTGCCTGCAGTCAACCATGTAATGGCTTAGTGTTCAGGGATTTGTTATGCAAAGATTACAATGAACTTTTACCTCAAAACATTCAGCAGAACACCAGTCACCAGAACTCTGGGTAGGCTATCACATGGCTGCAGACAGTCCTCTCTTTCTCAGTGCCTATCAACTCAAACTGAAATCATGCCTCTTACCCTTCTCACCTTCTCCAACCAACTAACTTGAACAGAAATGTCCTGCTCAACTAGAGGCCACCTTATTCTGCAGAAATCCAAACTACAACTTGTGTGGAAACCTTCAACTAAACTACAGGCCACTTAGACCAGAAGATGAACACAAAACAAAAGTCAAGGAACAAAATACCCATATTACTAAATTTAATTTTCAGAGTTAACGCTATATGTCAAACTTCTGATATCATATTTATATAGAGGACATCATATGGGACCATAATGAACCAAAGTAGTCAAAGAAATTTAAGGAGTAAAAATACTGTTCATGGTACAACAATACTACACATGAAATTATACTATAGAAATATAGTGATATAGTACTCACAGGAAATAGACAAATAGACCAATGAAGTAGAAAATTGATGCAGAAATAAAGCAATAAAGCTTGGCCCACTTGAGATTTTAAGTTTAAAGTTTTAAGTCACCACAAATGATTCTAATCATCATTCCAGATTTGGTTTACTGCTACTACAAACAGACAGTGTGGGCACTGCAGAAGCTGTACTACACGTATGCAGTATTTTCTGAAAAAAAAAAATGGTCCCTTATCTCACAGCATTTTGCACTCCAGACTTAGGCTTGCATGAACTAAAAATAGATATGAATATCACCACTTATGCTGAAAGTTCGGATCCTTTTTTGCATTCCTTGTATTACTCCATGTCCACTGGTATTTAGTTAAATTAGGCATCACTTTATTTCTCTAGCGTCCAGCATCAGTAAAAATTTATGTCTAAAAGTATACCTAACTTACTGAAAAAATATTACTCACTATTGACCTTCAACAAAAGATGAAGAAAAACTGCTGTTTTAAATGATAAGTAATATTCACAAGTTTTTCTTTTTTCCCCTTTACTTTTCTTTTATTGGATATTTTCCTTATTTACATTTCAAATGTTTTCTCCTTTCCAAATTTCCCCTCCAGAAACCCCACATTCAATCCCTCCTCCCCCTGCTTCTATGAGGATACTCTCCCACCCACATACCCACTCCAGCCTCCCTTTCCTGGCATTTCCCTACACTGAGACATCAAGCCTTCACAGGAACAAGGCCATCCTCTGCTACATATGCAGCTGGAGTCATGGGTGCCTCCATGTGTACTCTTTGGTTGATGGTTTAGTCCCTGGGAGCTCTGGTTAGTTGATACTGTTTTTCTTTCTATGGGGTTGCAAACCCCTTCACCTACTTCAGTCTTTTCTCTAACTCATCCAGTCCAATGATTGGCTGCAACCATTCACCACTGCATATTTCAAGCTCTGGCAGAGCCTCTCAGGAGACAGCAATATCAGTCTCCTGTCAACAAGCACTTCTTGGAATCCACAATTGCATATGCATTTGGTGACCAGATGGGGTAGATCCCCAGGTGAAACAGTTTCCCCATGGCCTTTCCTTCAGTCTCTGATCCAGACTTTGCCTCCATTTTTCCTCCTGTGAATGGTAGATTAAGTGGGTAGGGTCACAACTTGGAGGAGAGGGGAAGCTTCGGTCAGGACGTTAGTAACTAAATTTATTAATGAAATAAATGAACTGGTCTAAACCTCTTCAACCTGAAAACTTGTTTGTTACTCTCTTACTGACAAGTGCTACCTGTAAAAGGCATAAAGTACACAATACATAGCAAGAGGTATGACCTTATGATTATATATAATCTTACTGCCTCTAGGAAAACATTTTCTTTTAAAACAACTCCCAATTTATCTTTGCTATGAAGTTATTAGAGGAGCACAAAGAATACTTACATTGGTTAAGGATTGGCTGAAGTTCTTCACATCTATCTGAAGGAAATTACCAATAATCGGGAAAGGGGTGGGGCCAGGAGGGAGCCTCTCTCTGCCAGACCTCTGTCTCCATAATGAGATGAGAGTGAGAGAGGAGAGAGTGAGCACCAAGAATGTGACAAGATCCATGGAAACCCTCCTTATGCACAGAGTTGTGATCAGGCATCACTGAACTTTTATAGCAATTAATCAGCATGTTCCTTTTTGAGAATTGTTGACTAACCCATTAGGAAATCTCTAATCTCTCTCATTCAAGTAGACTTTGCCCCTTTGATAGAGACGTTATTTAAAGTTGACCATTTCATGGTGCCCATTTGACTATCTGGTTAACAGTACAGGATTGTGTCCAAGTACTGCTATTAAAAGTAAACAAACATGTTTCTAATGTGCAGCTATTCTTGAAAAGTAATAGATTAATTTTGAAATGCAAGATAACTCCTCAACCATTACATATCAGCTTAGTGACCCGGTGGTCATAAATGATGTATTTCATATATAGCTTGTGAATATTGTTATACTCTATGAAATAACTTTATTTTTTAACAAATCCATACAATAAAACATACATAGGCCTCTAACTGACTATTCTTCTGCTATACTGCCCTAATAGCTAGAAATGTATGTATGCACCACATGATCATGCATACTTAGATTTTTTTCCTATATGAAATATACCCAAATATTTTGTTCTATAATGTAAGCTTTATAGCTCCTTATTAAACTCTTGTGCAATATAAAGGTAAGAAAACAAAATATACATATCAGTCATACATCTTTACTTAAACATGAAAGAGCAGTATAGCTAGTGGAACAAAAAGAACTGTCAGTGTCTCACAGCTCATAGCTTGAAGAACTTAGAATTCACTGTGACTAACGAGCATGCTTACTACCCTGACTTCACTATAGATTCATAAAGAAAAGTCTTAGGATTCTTCACTTTCCACTAATGAACATGTGAAAATGGCTAAGCAAAATTCTACACAGAAAAAACAACAGTAATTAACACTACCTAATCCTCCCCCAAACAGCACCACCAACTGGGCACCAAGTGTTCAGATGCCTGAGCCTAAGGGAGAACATTTCTAGCTTAACACACTTGTTGCATTTGGTACTCTTCCCTACACTAGAACATTCAGTACAATTATATCAACAATATCTTGACCTTGTACCATACACTACATTGATCATAGCAACTACCATTAACAGTGAAATGAATCTAGTTAATAATTATATCAGTGTTTTAATTAAGAATTCAAAATATTTGCTTATTTTGTAATGCTTAGAATGTCAATGACCCAATATCATGGTTGTCCTCATTATTTATAGCAGAGTAAGAACTAATTTATTGCTTTCATATCATATTACACTAAAATCCCCCCCCCCAAAATAACATATTTGGATTAATCAATCAATCTCAGATTTCTTTTTCACCTGGAAACTGGTGCAATTTTACTTATTTATAAGTCAATGTGAAGTTTTGGGTCATAAATTTTATATAAAATATAAGAATTGTAAAATACCAAAAAGAGATGGTCTCTGAACTCAACTAGTCTAAATTTTGCCTTACTTTTTAAGGAAGGATCTATTGATGATTCATGGAGTACCAATTTATTTATCGAAGATGAATTGTCTCTTGTGAAACCTTTTCCTTGACCTTTTATTTGATTTCATTTTTTGCCTTGTTTCTTTACTCATCTTCACTTATTTTTTAAAAATATTTTGATATTTTATAAAGAAATTATTACTGCATGTTCATTAGAAAATTAAATAGAATTCATAAAACCATTTTATTCAAGTATAGCATGACTTTAACATTATAAACACACTATGTTTACCAGGTTCTTTCTTCCTAGTCATCTTTCTCTTCTGATATAGTCCCTCTTCCATGTCATAGACTACACTTTCTATTTAAGAAATAATTCAAAGTGGAGGCCCCAGAGATTCTATGGGAGTTACTCTACTTGAGATTCCTAGAAGTGGGGTATGTGGCATCTGAAGTGGCCACTGTCTGTTGCCAGGCAAGACTCCCAGTAGAGGAATAAGGGTAGCAACTCTCCTACAGACTTTCAGGCTAAAAGATATCCTGCCTACAAGATGTGCATTGACAAACATGGAGCAAAGATGGAAGATTCTCTGAGTATTATAGTGCCTGTAAATGGTGTCTCCACTGAGGACCATGGTGCTGTCTGGTGTTTTTGAAACCAAAGTATACCAATAGTGATCAGAAGGAACCCGAGCAGCTGATCAGGCAGGGCTGCTGTGTCCTTGCTCCTGCTGCCACAGGCCTGTCACTGTTGGTTTGGAACAGATGTTGTCTTCAGCTCACCAGTGATCTGAAGATAGCGTGTGTTAGCACCAGGATACTGCAAGCCCCGCCTAGCCATGTGACCCTTGA
>NC_034591.1:18463961-18471507 GCF_900095145.1 Mus pahari
TTAACTCTCACAGGTTTCAGCTGTGGCAGAAAGTTTCCCAAATCTGCTGCCCCCCTCTCTTGCTCTCTCTCCCCTTTGATCTGTGTACTCTGCCCAGCTCCTCAGTGCTTGCTCTGAGTCAGTACTCTGCCCAGCTCCGCAGTGCTTGCTCTGAGTCAGTACTCTGCCCAGCTCCGCAGTGCTTGCTCTGAGTCAGTACTCTGCCCAGCTCAGCAGTGCTTGCTCTGAGTCAGTACTCTGCCCAGCTCCGCAGTGCTTGCTCTGCGCTCTGTTTCCTCTGCCGGCTGGCATGAGGTTCCCCAAAGTCTTTTCAGGCTGGAGGACAAAATTCGTGCTCTCATATTGGCTAACAGGCTACTGCTGCCTTGGCTAAAAATCTTTTCACTCAACCCTCTATGCTTATCTTTTCTTCAATGTTAAAATTTCACCTTCTGCTTTCCAAGAAAAAACAAAGGGGGAAGACAAGGCAACATTAGGGTACAATGTGCCCCTCCCCCCATCCAGCTAAGCCCAGGAAAACTGCACTCAAGGTTATGCTCCCCCTACAGGAACACCTAAATCGTGCTTTTCAACCCCAAATTTTCTCGCTTCTTTATTTAAATGCTTATTTTCTCTCTAGCAGTCATGATATATGTCCAAAAAAATTTTCAACTTATTTAAGATTTACTTTAAGGTTCAAAAGTCACCCAATCCTTAATTAACAACCAGTTTTCCCTTTATAGACAAACTGTTACTTCTTACCCCAGATACACAATTAACATTTTCTTCCTCGGCATCCAAAGCAGACCGTGATGTGCTCCCAAGCAAACCTTTACAGGCATAATGTCTGCTATCCGCCCTATACGCCCTATACAGACATGGCCTGCTGGAGTTCTGCTCCTCTGTTACAGTTACTCTACAGGCTTATCTCCACATGGTGCCTGCTGCCACAGATCCACCTGAAAACGCCATCTCCTGAGACCTACAGATGACAAAACTGCCTTCCTCCAAGAACCTCATCTGACTGAAGACTCCGGAGACACGTGCTGAACTCCACAGAAGACAGACTTGGGACCTTCCAGCTACAGATGTACTCTCTTGCCAAAGCCAAATGGCTGCTGAACTTAGAGGAAATTACATGATGGTGAGGAAAACATAATGTCTATCTAGATTAATTAATTGCTGTTCAAAACTGATGTTATTACCCTTAAACTGTACTACCCATGGAACAATTAATTGATAGTACAATCTCTTGCCGTCCCAACCCTTAACCCTCCTTACTACCCTGGCTTTGTTGCGCTACTTCGATAGGCTATATGTTTTCTTCTGATACTTCCATTCACTCTAAATTTTCACCACAAATGACACAGTCACACAGTGACCCCCCCTTTTTATAAAAACAAAAGGGGGATCTGTGGGGCAATGGACTATGTACAGACAGCCTGGTCTCCAGTCAAGCTGAGGTCTTGAACCCCGGTGTACCCGATGGGTGGTAATTTCCACCTACATGGAACATTCCCTCATGTCTCCTGGACCCCAAGCTCCTGTACATAGCCCATTGCCCCACAAACCCCCTTGTCCACAACTCAAATTCTGCGTCTTGTCCTTAATGCCAACTGCATTCGCCCTCTTAATAGTGGTCTCCACCCTGGTCTGTTCTTTATCTCATAGTCCCTAAGGGAGTAGCATTATTGTTCTAGAGTTCTTTTTTGCTTGGTTTGGTTTGGTTGTTCTTTTGTTTGTTTTTATTTTGTTTGTTGGTTTGTTTGATTTTTTTTTTTTTTTTTGAGACATAGCCTCACTAGGTAGCCTTGGCAACCTTGGAACTTGCTCTGTTGATCAGGCTGACCTTGAACTCATATTCACCTGGTTTTGTCTCCTGAATGCTGGAATTAAAAGCATGAATAGTTTTGTTTTTGAGACAGAGTCTGGTTGCATAGCCTATGCTGCCCTCAAATTTACCATCTTGCTGTCTCTGTCTCCTGTTTTCCTAGTGAGTACAAGCATGTACCTACCGTACCTGGGAGACATGAGGGCTTTAATGGTACACAGGTAAGAGGAGTAGGGTACTTTAAGTCACAGATTTTTTGTGGGTTTTTTTATTGTTTGTTGTTGTTTTGTTTTTCTGATGCTCTTCAGATCTTCTCCAAGTACCTTGCTAAAACCAGCAGTTCCACGACTTTGTCTAATTTTTCTTTTCTTTTCTTTTCTTTTTTCTTTTTTTTTTTTTTTTTTTCCCCAGAGCTGAGGACCAAACCCAGGGCCTTGTGCTTGCTAGGCAAGTGCTCTACCACTGAGCTAAATCTAATTTCTCTTTTCAACCTTAAACTGGAGAGGAAGAATTGTGGAATAAAGTTGCCATATGCCCGTGATTCATCAAGACAGAACAGACTACAGGCTGTGAGTTATTTTTAATGTGAACTGAGTTCACAGTGAGTTAATGCTAGAATATTTGTATACTTTGGCAGAAGTACTCTAAGCCCCTAAATCTGTGTTAGGTTGAAATTCTTAAAACTGTTCTATGTAGATTGCTGGTATGCATATGCTCATTTTCTGATAAATCATTATATTATATTAATTTTATGTTAGAAATCACAGTGGACTGATTTAAATCTGTTGTTTAAATGGAAAAAGATGAGCTATTAAAATTAAATTTCATTTTTGATGAATTAAAACTCTACTTTCACATGTATGTATATTTAATGTAGTAATTCCTTTGGGAATATACTTTATTTTTCACTAATGTAATAGTTGGTATTGATGGACTTAGAGATGCCTGGAGAATTAGGAAGAATTCCCCTGAATGAATCTGTGAGGGAATTTTCAGAGAGGATTAGCCAAAAGACAGAACCATCCTATGGGTTGGGATACCCAGATAAAGCAAAAGAGGTTGAGGAAGCCTATTTGTGTAGGCAGTCTCTACCCACCCGACTCCCACCCCGACCCCCCTCTTTCTTCTTTGCCTTCTGGCCAGTGTAATATGAGCCATTCTATTCCTCCATACCCCGTCAGCCAAGATGGCCTGACACCCCTATGTGAGCCACCAAGAGCCTGACTTGCAAAGCACATTCTCATAGGAGAGGTACCGCTGTTGCGTGACTGAACCTCACTGTGGCTTGGAGACCCTTGAAACCAATTTGTGAAAGAATTCTGGGAAGTCCTGAGAAGCATGCTAGGGAAGCCATGAAGAACACTGTACACTCAATTTCATGGTTTATTATGGTGGGAGTTATGAAGACTAAAATTCAATGTCTGTGAGGTTTCAGATAGAAATTAAAACTAGATTAAGAATTGGATTTAGAGGCCATTAGTGTTATATTCTAGCAAAGAATTTGTCTACATTTTGCTGGTGTCTTGGGATGGTGGGAGCCTTTGAGTTGAAAGGTAGTGGAATGATTAATCTGGCAAAGCAGCCTTGAGGGTGGCCCAGCATTCAGGCTATGGTTTGGGTTTTGTTGATTGTGTTTAACCAAGTTTACAGTGAATTACTTAGTAGTGCACAACATGAAAGGTTTGGAAATTTACAGGATTCCAAGGAAGGAGAGGCAGGGACAGTTGGGGCCAAGGCAAGTGTGGCTGCTGCAGTTGGGCTTGTTTAATCTCTGTGGAGGGGACTGAGACAAGGTCTCACTATGTAATCCAGGTTGGCCCAGCACTATGTAAGCTAGCCTTATTCGTGATGATTTTCCTGCAGCAGCATGCCACTGAGAGCTGAGATTAGAGGTGTGGCTCAAGGGAAGACTCCCATGGAGAAGAGGGTGCTGGGGAGCCCTGACTGCCCGTGGACACCTTGAGAACGTATATACAACCCCCTACCCCGTTCTCCATCCAGGCACTCAGGGGCCACTGCAAAACCACCCAAGGGACCCAAGGATTGCTCAGGCTGATGACAGAACTGGGCATCTGAGTGCTACTAGTCTCATAGCCATGGAGGCTTCTACTCAAAAGGAGACCATAAAGGTCAGGGAGTGTGTGTCTGGCACGATCCTTTCATTAGCTCTTGAGAAGTGGCACAGGAAGTAGAAGACACAGTGTTGACCTCAGAGGCCAGGAAAATGGACTACTTAACCAGGCAAAGACCAATGTGAAGCTCACATCATGGCGCTCCCATCAAGGTTAAACATTTGCCTTGAGTCTCAGAGGATATTGAACCTTGGCTTTTGAACAGTGTTGGAGTTGTTTAAGGTGATGGGGACACATTTGAAGTCAGATGGAATATATTTTGTATTGTGAGGCTAGTAATTGTTGTGGATAGCCCTGGGGCTAATTATATTTGATGTCAGGTGATTTCTTGTAAACCTGCTTCCCACCTTAATTTGTAAATAAAGGAGAGCTGATGATTGGGCAGAGAGAGAGAGAGGGAAGGTGGAGCAAAAAGAAAGAAAAGAAGGAGGTTTGAGAGAGAGAGAAGGCAGAGGAGGAGGAGGAAGAAAAGTGGAGCAGAAGCACATGGCCTAGAGAAACAGCAAGTTCTAAGGGGTCTCATAGATGTGGAAGATGGTAGAGTAGCGGTAGATCTGCCCAATCTAGATGCACAGCATGTATCCATATTAACTGTGTGTGCTTTCATTGCCAGGGGGGATATTTGGGAGGAGATTTACCACAAGTAATGTTATGTTTTAAGGTGTGGCTTGTGCATCAGGTTGACATTGGACTGAAAAGGGCCTAGGAGATCAGCAAAACACAACTTTGAGTACTTCTGTGAGTTTCAAAAGAGAATAAAACTGTTGTGAAAGACTCACTCTAAGTGTGAGCTGGACCACCTTAAAGGCAAAGGCCCAGGGAGCGTGAAGAAGAGCAAACCTGCCAGCTGAGGTGTTCTGGTCACTTCTATGTGAGTTGCTGGGTTCTGCCATACTGTCCCCAACACGATGGACAGAGACCTCTGAAGTCAGACACCTACCATTTCTCCAGGAAGTTGTCTCTGACAGGCATTCTGTTACAACGGAAACAAGTTTACACAGCAACCAAGACCATCTTTAGCAACGGCAGAAAGAGCTAAATGAGGATGCAATTTTCTTCTTAATTTTAATTCCAGCAGGATCAGGCTTTGTTAAGCTTTAGTCAGGGACTTATATATAAACACTATCCCACAAAAAGATTTCCATATGTGAATGTTAGCAAACAGTCCTGAGGAGGGACCAATGTGTACTGAAAACTTGGGTGGTCCTTCAGGTCTCAGGCCTGGGATTCCATGCTGATGCATACTAAAAGGTTGGTGATCTCCCTTACAGGTTGGTGATCTGGGGCTCTTTTAACTTCTCTCTTACACCCTACGTGGCTTTTGAGCCTTTCCCAACTTTTTCCTTATGTAAAGCTTATTTTGCCCCAGGGATTGAGGTAAACAACCTTGAAAGATTTTAGAAGTGTTGTTTTCAGATAGAAACTCATCCTACCTCAGTTGCTGAAAAGCACTAGTCTCTCCTGCCTATTGGTTTTAACTTAATCCCCTGTCCTTTAGATCTCTCACAACATATAGATCACAGATGTCAGTAAACACCAGAGCGTCAAGGAAGCCATTTTTATTACTGTTTCTTTCTCCTGTCACATCATGAAATCCCGCTAGATGAGCCCGAGGTTTAATGCAAAATGAAAAGATTCCAAGTTCTTCAAAATTGGCATCCTCAGAGCTGTCATCTTGCCTTTCTATATTTTAGAAACAGACTTCTGGACGTTATGATCATATTTAAACCGGCTCTGCAAATTCCAGCAGGAGATTGTGTCTGAATCGATGGAGGGTCGGCTCTGCCGACTGCCCTTGCTTCCTCCTAGCCAAAAAGAGAAGGCATTTTCATAACTATATCTTTACTTTGAAAACTGTTTAAGCGAATCATGGTACAGAGGAGAAAAGGATAAACTATACAGTGCCTGGCAGAGTTCAAGAGAGACTCTGGCAAGACCCTACAGCAATGGGGCAAAGCACGCTTCAATTGGTGGACTGCAACTGTGCCTACTCTAGAGGCTTTAGTTATTTTTCAACCAGTCTGGGACTAATTTGTTCAAAATGCTTACCACAGAGCCTTTTGAAGACAGCAGGGTACACCTAGTGGCATGACATCCCTTCCGGTGGCATCAGACAGCAAGGGCTGTAGGTGGACTCAGCTACTTTGTGGGTTCTTCTTTTCCCCATCCTTTATCCCCACCCCTGCTTTCACCCCATATCACTAGTTAGGAGAGAGAGAGAGAGAGAGAGAGAGAGAGAGAGAGAGAGAGAGAGAGAGAGAGAGAGAGAGAGAGAGAGAGATCTACGAATCTCATTTCTTTCTTCTTGTTTCTTCTTTGTTTTTGATACTTTCTGGATTCTTTTTTCCACCCTTTACTTCACACCCTCCCCAAACCTTTTCACCTTGAATCACTAGAGAGGAGAAAAGGATAGAGAGGGGAGAGGGAAAGTGGGAGAGAGAGAGAGGAAGGGAGGGGGGGAGCTCAGGAGCTGGAGGAGGGGAGGGCCAGCAGATGAGCATGTGCTCTGGAATGTGAAATGGGTAC
The DNA here is from genome assembly GCF_900095145.1 of Mus pahari. Lineage (NCBI taxonomy): Eukaryota > Metazoa > Chordata > Mammalia > Rodentia > Muridae > Mus > Mus pahari. The sequence continues at coordinate 18,470,430 of NC_034591.1, forward strand.
TTGTGACACTTGGGTCTGGAGGCCATCATGTATTATGGTTTGCTAATAGGCACTGAAGACAGCCATTTCTCTCTTCCCTTCTTCTCTCTCCAGTAAAAAAAAAAATAAAAATGGGTCCTTTGGTAGAGAGAAACTTGGCTTCACAAATTCCTGAGGAAGGCTGCCTTTTGTCTAACTACAGGGAGTGTGAGGAAATGGAGTTTCCTTAGGACCCGAGACACACCAAATGCTTTTCCCATCTGAAGTTCCCTTGTCATCTCACTGGGAAGCACACAGGTGGCAGGAAGCCCTGCGTGTAGGTTGTTCATGTTCTGACTCTAGGGAACGTATGAAGCCTGGGTCCCAGAGGTAACGGCAGAGAATACCAGACTCAACCCGAACGAGGAAGAATGGGAGCTTGAGGGGTTTTACTGTAGCTATTATTTCTGTCAGCTTCTTGACCCATAAAATGCGCACTTCTCTCCTTCTCCTTTGGAAGCTGCAGAATGTCACTAAGATGTGTACTGTGCGTGCTTTTCTTACATTGTAAATCATGAAGCTAAGCAGTTACCCCTCTGCACATGCAAGCTGTTAACATGACAAAAAATGCAGCCTATGCCCCAGAGAATTTGTAATTCAATCAGCAGAATCAAAGAGCTACAAGCCTTTATTAGACAACAAAGTAGGAAATCTGCTTTCCAAATCATAGGGCTGTCTACACACCAAACAACTCAGATTTAATTCAACTTGCTAAGGTCAGTTCTTTTCTTTTTCTGGCAAAGGCTATTTTCCCAATACATTATTCATACTATATTAAAATGCACCAACTCAAATATATCCAGGACGTTTCTTGGCTTTTAAGTTTTTATGTCTTTTACTTTCTTTTATTGCTGTGCTTTTATTGAGAATATTACTATTTCTTGTACAAAAATTAATTTTATTGGGAGAAATTGTGATTTGCTAAAATAAAACTAAACTAATTCTTTACAAAATATCATGGGAAAGCATTGTCCTTAGGTTTGTTTATTTTATTTTAGGTATACCTCTGTGTGTGTGTATGTGTGTGTGTGTGTGTGTGTGTGTGTGTGTGTGTGTGTGT
>NC_034591.1:18475036-18487771 GCF_900095145.1 Mus pahari
GCCAGTCACCCCAGTGTTGGGAGGCTGAGACAGGAATATCCCTGGGGCTTGATGGACAGCCCTCTAGATGAGACTGATGAGCCAATAAGAACCTTATCTCAAAATATAAGGTAGAGTCCAAGTGTGGTTGCACACAACATTATCAGGAGGCAAATGCAGGAAGGCCAGACTGGTCTCCATATCAAGACCCTGTCTTAACAACAACAACAACAACACTAACAACAACAGCAACCTCTCCAGAAAAATAATAAGTTGGAGAATGAGTAATGCACCTAGAATTGACTTCAGACATCCACATTCACAAATACAGACTTACAAATATATACACATTCACACACAACACACACACACACACACACACACACACACACACACACAATTTAAAAATTTAAAAAGACACTCTACCACAAATAAAAAACAAGCTGTAGTTTGGGAGTATCTGAACAAAATATAGTAAAATATAGGCTCTAATATTCGAGGGAGATAGCATTCCTCTCCTTAGTCAATCAAATAAATAATTAAAGTAAAATTAAGATGTGTTAAAACATGATGAGGTTGAAAATTCAGCAATGCCATTGCACGCTCACAGCAGTTATGGAACAAGGGCAGGCCATTCAGCCCCGTAGCCCCGATGGGGAGGGGGGGGGCTCGCAGGGCAGACAAATCTCAGCAAAGACAGGATTTGAGTAATCCTAAAACCTACACTAAGACAGTCATATTTAGTATTACATCTTGTAACTGCATAAATATTCTCTTTAGATATATATATATATATATATATNNNNATNNNNATATATATATATATATATATATATACACACCAAGGCAGAACGTTTATTAAACCATAACACATAACATAATAAAAAGAAAACGAGAATCAAAATAGATATCAGTTTCTTAAAAGATATCCAGGAAATCTTAAATATTTAGAAATTTAAAGAAAAATTAGAAGGGAATTGAAAATTTTTGTACAGAATGGTAAGCACGCAATGCACCAGACTATGTGTGATGTAGACCGGGCAAGGCCCGGAGAGCAGCGGGCAGTGCCCTCCGCAGGGTCACCCACCAGTGCTGTGATGAAACACCATGACCAAAAGCTACGTGGGGAGGAAAGGGTTTCACTGACAGTTCCGTATCACAGCTCATCATCAAAGGGTAGAACTCACACAGGGCAGGAACCTGGAGGAAGGAGCTGATGGGAGGCCATGGAAGGTGCTGCTCACTGGCTTGCTCCCTGGTGCTTGCTCAGCCCACTTTCTTATAGAACCTAAGCCTACCAGCCCAGGGATAGCCCCACCCACAACGGGCTGGGCCCCGCCCTCCCCTATCAATGATGTAGCGCAATAGAGGCCGTAGGACAAGCAGAAGGTGCAGAGAAACCCATCCATGAAAGACTGGTTGGCCACAAGCCTGGTGAGAAGGGCAGATAAACTACTGGAAAAAGTAATCAAAAACTAACTTTGGGTGTTATATAAAAAATTAAAGTTCTATACTCCCTAACGTATATAACACTAGAATGAAGAAACTATTTAGGGGCTTCAAAGCCATGAAAGTGAGTCGAGATGCCACAGATCCCACAGAAAGGAAGTGGCTTGGAACAAAGAATACGGCCAAAAGGAAAGCTGGGTCTAAAGAAGTGAAGATTGAGGTACCTCTAACAAGTCCACCAGAAGTAGAGCCACTCTAGAGCATGCGGCTAGTAAAGACCTGCAAGCAATACTGATGGAAACTGTAGAGGAACTAAGAGACGGGCATGGCAAACAATCCTCTCAAAGATGCTGCCCTAACCCAGGGCCTGGGCAAGACAGCCACATCCATCCCAGTGAGATCTTCTAAGATTCAGAACATTTGGTAACAATGATGAGGAGCATTTTGAGCAACAAATAGAAAAGAGACCATACACTCCTCAAGAACTAAGTCAGTTGAGAAAACAGTATGTCCAGAATGGAATGGAGGATGCATCCTCTATGATAAAGCTCAGGGGAAAAGGACAGACACAGTCACGCTGTCAGAGTTAGAGATGAGGAAAATTAAGAATATAGTAGAAACCCGGCAGTGTATGAGGCTTTAGAGCAAGTCCTAGGCACTGCTCCAGGTGATGTACACCCTCTCCTGGACTGGATAGCCACAGCCTGGAGATATGCATTTCCATCTTTAGACCTTACGCAACTCGAGGAAGCTGCAAAATGGAACCCTTTCCAAGAGGCCATTCAGCTCATGAGGAAACTAGGAGTACTGTGGTTTATACATAATGAAGTAGATACACCACAGGATGTTCTGCTTATACCACAATTCAAAGGAATTTTAATTAAGGGGGCACCGCCACACAGAATTAATTTGGCAGGACCACTTCTAAATTGTAGAAATGTTTCTGAGGTAATTGATTTATTTAAAGGATACAGGGAGTTAGACCAAGAAAAAGTAGTATCATTAAGTGTGAATAAAATCCATTTAAATCAAAGAGAACACTCAGAATTTTCAGACCATTTACAAACATTAGACCCTTTGGCAGAAAACCTGGAATGCTTTTTATAAACAGAACCCCACAGAGAGGTACACAAAATAGGACTTTTTTTTTTTTGAAGGAACAAACCTAAGCCTTTTTTAGGGACAGAAGGCCATCACAAAGGAAATACCAGCACCTCACTATGACAAGGCAAACACGCATCAGCGCCTCACTATGACAAGGCAAACACGTATCAGCGCCTCACTATGACAAGGCAAAAACGTATACCTTTTATCAGGAATCAAGTCAGGCACCAGTAACACCATATATTATGTTTCCCATAAGAATAAGAAGATAAATGTTAGATGGCTAATTGACACAGGCAGTGATGTTAACATATATACAGGACTGCCAGACACTATACAAGAGTGACAGGAGAATCCATAGTACCTGTCTATAAGTTAGAATTAATGGTATATGACAAAACAATTCCCATGGATTTTGCATGTTGCAGTGCACCAGAAAATATTTTAGACTTCTTAAAGATTTTAATTTTTTTGTGATTTTCTAAATTTTAAAAAGATTGCCAAAGTAAAAGGTAATCAAGTAGGAGTAACAATAGAACATATAAGACTACCGACAGTTGAACCCTCATTTATGTCACAATACCCAATTAAAGGAGGAATGAGGAGATATCTGAAACCATTAAGCCCTACTAAAGGAAGGAATAATTGAACCAACGCAAAGCTTCAATTTGAAGAGTCCAATTTGGCCAGTTTACAAAAAAAGTAAATGGTGAATGATGGTAGATTATAGGAGAATTAATTAATTGTTCCCTAAAATGCCAGGACATTTACCAGCTATAGAAGATATTTTCTTGAGGATTAAGAAAGCAGCACCAAGATGACTGTCAACTATAGATTTATCAGACTTTAGCATACCACTGCACCCACAAAGCAGAGAATATACCACATTCACTTGGCAAGCAAGACAGTACTAATTTCTAAGACAAGGATACGTAAACAGCCCAATAATTGCCCACAGTGTTCTAAGATGGTCACTGGATAAGGTCATACCAGTACCTAACTATATTCGTATGTTGATGACCTTCTGATAATAAAACAAAAAAGAATTATATACAAAAAAAAAAAAAACAAGCCAGTAGACCAAACCATACAAGCATTGAGAGATAATATTAGACCATCAATAATAATAAGGTATCAGGACCAGATACAAAGGTTACGTTCTTGGGTGGTCCACTCCAGGATCAAAACATACCTACTGCAGTCATAAGTAAATTAGAACAGCTTAAAACACCAGCCAATGAAGCTGATATACAACATCTTATAGGATTATTTGGATATCAGAGATAACATATACCATATTTACAAGCCATTTTGCAACCCTTCTATAATATTACAAGGAAAGCAAATGATTTTATTTGGAATAAACCCCAAGAACAAGCTGTGAAAACAGTGCTAGAGTATATAAAGGAATAGTCTAAGCTACAATACATCCAACCAGAGGATCTAGTATATTTAGACATAGTGTACCTAAAAAAGTATGGAAACTGGAATATCTTTGCGAAAAGTAATGGTAGAGAATGGGCAGTAAGCTTCCAATGTAAATGCTTCCCATGGTGGGAAAACATTCTCTCTATTTGAGAAAACAATTTGGATAACATAGGAGGCCTTAAAAACTGTGCACCGCATGCTGCAGAACAGCCAAGTAATACTCAGAACCACCATCTGATCCTAGATTGGATTGAGGCACCAGAGGAAGCATGGGCCGGTATACCCATGGAAGGGAGTACTAAAATGGAGATGGTACTTAGTGGAGCTCCTTCGCTCTGGTACCCTGTCTGCAAAGGGGTCGGTGCCAAAGGCATCGGAGTCGATACTTCAGACCAACTGCCCAATGACTCCACAGGGATTATCAATCATCCCAAATGCCACCCCTCCCCAGAAACAAGTACCACTAGGACACTGGGGGACAGGCAGGTACCAGCCTTCCCTGGTTAATGCCTGGTTTATGGATGACTCCACAATCAGTAAACAGAGCATGGTCATGTGGAAGGCAGCAGCCTACAGACCAGGGGATGGAATGGTGATCATGGAACAAGGAACAGCTAAGTCTGCACAATACACAGAAGTAGTAGCAGCCATGTTAGCAGCAAGTCAAAGCCTCAAAGAGAAGCAAAAGGTACTACATTTGTTCACTGACTCATGGTGCCTAGCCTATGGCATAGCCATGTGGTCAGGAAAACTGAAAGGAACGACTGGAAAATTAATGGCAAAGATATATGGTCCAAGGAATTTCGGGTGTAATTGTATGATATAGCCAAAGCAGTTAAGGTGTATGTATATCATGTGGACGCCCATACTAATTAATAAAGAAGGAGACCAATATGGACATAATGATACAATGGATAAATTACCCAGCCTAGTAATTAGATTAAAACAAAACTGGAGGGCAGAACAGATAGGCTCCAACAAGTTAAGACTTTAAAGCAAAACAGAAGCCAATACTAACTAGAGACTTAGAGATTACCACTGAAGAAATATTAAAAGTACATGAGGTCCTTGGGCATGCAGGAACACATGCCACATTTCATTGATTTCCAGGTAGACATGGAAAAGGATTAAGAATTCAATAAACCAGTGCAAATGTTGCCCAAGAGATAGAACTATGTTCATACACAATTATAAGGGAAACAGGGCATAGGCTGAATATCAATCATACCTTACCAATAGACGTTATAGGACTATCAAAACAATAGAAAGGGGCATATGCATGCATCTTGGTAGACATATGCACTGGATTAGGGTCTGCCAAAAGTGGGTCACACCCAAATCAATCTTAACCCATACTCACATCATAGGATTGGATTTCCCACGATAAGACCCTGTACTGGCTAATTTTGTGTCAACTTGACACAGCTGGAGTTATCACAGAACAGGAGCTTTAGTTGAAGAAATGCCTACATGAGATCCAGCTGTAAGGTATTTTCTCAATTAGTGATCAAGGGGGAAAGGCCCCTTGTGGGTGGGACCATCCCTGGGCTGGCAGTCTTGGGTTCTATAAGAGAGCAAGCTGAGCAAGCCAGGGGGAGGCAAGCCAGTAAAGAACATCCCTCCATGGCTTCTGCATCAGCTCCTGCTTTCTGACCTGCTTGAGTTCCAGTCCTGCATCCTTTGGTGATCAACAGCAGTATGGAAATGTAAGCTGAATAAACCCTTTCCTCCCCAACTTGCTTCTTGGTCATGACGTTTGTGCAGGAATAGAAACCCTGACTAAGACAGACCCTAAATAGTATGCAACCTGATCAAGGAATACATTTCACAGGGAGATAGGTTAATTTTTTGTAAGATTATGAATATACAATGGGAATATCACATGGCCTATCTGCCAATAGCAGCATGAGCCAGTGAAAGATTTCATGGCCTGCTCAAAACTAAGCTAGCAAGTAGAGATAAGAGTAGCTCCCTGGTGAACTGAACATTCGACCAAGATTGAATAGGGAATCCCTGATACAAGAGGGAATAAAGTATAACATAGATATAGAATACCCAATGGAACAGGATAAATTACTAATTAGGGACTATAAATGCATTCACAGGAATAAAAAGGGTCAGATGCTTGAAGCAGCAGAAGTGGTGATCCGAGGGCAGGGAAACACCATCTAGATTATGCAAGGTAAAGCAAACCTAGAACTGTCTAGACTGGAAGATGATACGCGACATATTGTGTGTCTTAGTAGAACTTTATACAAAAGCTTCTAATACATGTAATATTAACAATAGCTATCGTAGTTCTAGTTGTTTATACTGTAGTGCTGATGGTAAATGTTCCAACACACTAAGCAACCAAATAAGTCAAGGAACAAATATAACCAACATGAAGTTGGCATGAATAAAATTCACCAATTGGACTATTTGCTGGACTGGGTTCCTACATCATCATACAAGTTAAGGTACCCTGGCAATCCTCTTTGTATTGGTATTGACTTCATAAGCATCATACTGGATAACAGCAATACTAATTACAACCTGAATGTGGAAACGTCTCAGCATGCCTATCCTTTTCCTGGAAGCAATAGCAGGTATATCCATAATTACTATGGACTTCCCCATAGGTGATTATGGCTGCAAGCATATTAGCACCATTATTCTTGTGGTTTTTATAGTTTTGGGATTAAGTCAGGGAACATCAAGCAACAACACAACTGGGAGCACTGAAAGCAGTGCACCAACAAATACAGGAGCTACCAGAAGCACCTCAGGCTCATGCACAGTGGCCAGCACAGGAGACACAGAAAACAGCAGTGCTGGTACTCACTCAACAAAACAAGCCACCACAGTACCAAGTGCTGGAACGCCCCCTCCCCCAAGCCTTTTAATGCCACCAGCTTCCCCACTATTACAGGACCAGATTTTAAAAATGATCAGGTTATTGGACAGATGAGAGATACTGGACATGATTTATTGGTAGCACCCATTTCATTTGGCAAAAATATGCTTATTGTTTAAATTATGGATGGTTTAAAGGATATGACCCATTCAGAGAAGCCACCAAACCAGCCCATCCTTTTCAGACCTACATGCTAGACAATGCAGATGGAAACGATCCTAACATTCATGAGCAAAATCCATTAAAATGCCATTTTAATGAATTGTATGCCAATGCTTCCAATGCTAGAGCTTCAATAGCCATTGGAGAAAACCCTCACAACATCTCTAAAACTTCAAACGGTTATTCAACCACATATGTAGGCAAGGATACAGAAGTAACCTGTAACCGTGATATGGCCATCAGTTCCACATTCTTAAAGTTGTGCTTTGACCCTTAACCAAAGATGCTCTGGAGTTCTTGGTTATCAGTATAACAGGAAGGACAGATTTATGAGTATGATTACGAAGAAGAGGTAGATGAGGAAGATGATGGTGATATAGATTCAACCACACGACACACAACCAACATAGCCATAATAAATCCATGTAAAGAGATGAACTAGACACACTGCCCTAGCATACCTGGCCCCTACGATCAGGGATCCCACCTTTGCCCAAGTCATATGGAAACAGATAGTCCAATTCCTTGAAAGCAAAACTAGGTGAAACTTTAAGACAGGAATGGAACACAACAAATTGGCTATTTGTAGTACAATTCCCTAATTTACCATGGTATGGCCACCTAATGCCATTCAATGAACCATCCTTGGGATTATGGTATTTAAAAAATTCCTGGGGAGTAACTGGGACCAGCAGGACCCAGGCACGCAGGAACTCCACCAGGCCAGTGGCACAGGTTCCTTCTGGTCTGTCTGGGCCAGTGCCCTGAGCAGACCTTGGGTGAAAACTTCACAGTGAGTCCCACAATAACCAGAGGAAGCTCTACTCCTAGGCACCATGACACGCCCCGGAGCCCAGGATCCCAGGATCCCAGGATCCCAGGATCCCAGGATCCCAGGATCCCAGGAGCTTGCTCACACTAGGATCTCAGGGTCCCAGACAGCTTGACTCCCAGGAGCTCAGACACACCCAGGATCTCAGGAAAGACAGGCTCCAGTCAGATATAGCCAGGGCAGGTAGCACTAGAGATAACCAGATGTTGGGAAGCAAGCAGAAGAACATAAGCAACAGAAACCAAGATTACTTGGCATCATCAGACCCCAATTCTCCCACCCTAGCAAGTCCTGGATACACCATCACACAGGAAAAGCAAGATTCAGATCTAAAATCACTTCTCACAATGATGATAGAGGGCTTTAAGAAGGACATAAATAACTCCCTTAAAGAAATACAGGAGAATACAGATAAACAGCTAGAAGCCCTTAAAGAGGAAACACAAATATTCCTTAAAGAGTTACAGGAAAACACAACCAAACAAGTGAAGGAAATGAACAAAACCATTCAGGATCTAAAAATGGAACTAAAACCACTAAAGAAATCACAAAGCAAGACAACCTTGGAGATAGAAAACCTAGGAAAGAGATCAGGAGTCATAGATGCAATCATCACCAACAGAATACAAGAGAGAAGAGAGAATCTCAGGTGCAGAAGATACCATAGAAAACATTGACACAACAGTCAAAGAAAACGCAAAGAGCAAAAAGCCGTTTTTATTTTGGGTTTGTACCACAGTAAGAGCCAAGATTTTAAGCTCTACTAAAAACAAAACAAAACAAACAAACAAACAAAAAGACTTTATCTATTTATGTTCATTTAAAAAACTAATAGTGATATATTATTTAAAAATATCATACAGTTAATTTGGAGTTATTTAAAAATGTGTTTTAATACTCACATTTAAGTATTTTATTGATAATTTTTAGCATCTATGTTTATGAGGGAAAGCAGTTGGTAATTTTCTTTTTTTGTTTTTTTGTTATTTTATTAATTTATTTGTTTGTTTATTTTTACACTCCATATTTTGTTCCCCTCCCCCTGTCCACCCTCCTACTGCTCCGAATCCCATATCTCTTCCCCACTCCCGTCTCCATGAGAAAAACATATGTATTTTCAGTATTGCTGTAGACAAGCATCTACATAACACTGTTCAATTGATTGTTGTTTTATATTAAACAACTTTTATAATACTCATTTTTATTGTTACATTTTATAAATTGTAAAGAATATGATAAAATAAAAAAATTAAAAGAAAACTAAAAAATTCCCATACTTAAAACAACATTGGAAAACAATGGCGTTGGGTGTACAACATTACAGACAGCCATGAGTGCTTACTGACCCCATCCCACAGCCATGGACAGCAACAGCGACACCAGGGAGAGAGCCACAATCTTGCATGGGTAGCACTACAACACACATGTGCTACCTGGAAGGAGTAGAAGACAGCATTGCGGGGACACAGACCACCAATATAGCTTATAATTGTCTGAGCAAAATAGCAATACCGTTGGTTTCCACTTGCCAATGGCCAGATACCCACTATGCAAGGAGCCAGTTAGACAGGCACGCCAGTGCACAGCCTCCATTTTTGTAGTCTATACAAACAAAGGCAGTCATTATCAATGCGATCTGTGCAAAGCTGATCGTACATGATGGTGAATCTGCAAAAGCCTTGCTCCATGGAGACTGGTATGGAGCTAAATCTCCCATAGCACCCCATTATCTAAAAACATTAGAAGCATATTGAACAAGACAATTGGTAAAACCAATTTTAGAGGAAATCCTGTTTCAACTTAATGTGTGTATTACATGGAACCCTCCTCCCCCAGTCACAATTTAACAAGTACAAAAAGTGTAACCTACCACCAAGACTGGAGAGGCTAATTAAGCCACTATTCAAACTGTGCAAAACTGAGTTTACAGAAAATGTGCCACATGACTCTGGTACCCCTGGCCTATGTGCCCTTGTGTGTCGCCATGACCCCAAGTGCCATGAGGATTCGGGGATGGAATGTAGAGAGCATGTAAATAAGTAAAGGACTCAGGTGGATGTTACAGGGAGGAGCAGCCAGCTCATGTCAGCTCTGTGTGTATCAGATAAGCCTGGTGTACTATAGAATGATGCAATGCTAGAGCGTGGTTGGCTAGAGTGTGGCTGCTAATGGAAGCAGAGGTTGGCGGCAGGCAGGCAGAGACCTTGGAGCTGTGACAGTGAAGACTGTCTTGCTCTCCCACCAGAGGACAACTGACTGACACCCTGGCTGCATAGAGATAAGAGGATCCAGAGGAAGGAGCTGCCACTGGAGACACAATGAGTAATGGACAGATCTTGAGCCTCTCTGCCACCTGCTTCGGAGTCAGTACCTGATGTGAGTGTTGTAGACTGATGCTTGTCATTGTGGTGGTGAGCTCTGAGGTCAAATGGTACCTGGACTCTATCACTCCTTCCCAGCCTTAGGACGTTACTCGAGACACTGAACGTCAGTAATGAAATCAGGTTAGTACCGGCAAAAGATTGATACAGGGACTGCTAGGTCAGAGAGCCTAGAACAGGCCAGTTAGATAGCACCCCACACAGGGTCAGTTACATTTATTTTAAATGCCATGTCACTTAAAACTCAATAGGTAAAGTGACCTTTCAACAGAAGGTGCTTGGTATTTATGGGGGAGGGGGAAGAGGAGATTAATCACTGATTCCTCAAATCATATACAAAATTAAGTTGAATTTTATACAACAGGCAACTGTAAAACCTTGAAGTATAAAACTTCTAGAAGAAAACGAAGTTACCTCAGATTAGACAGTTTCTTGGGTGAAAACACAAAAATATGCAAAGTCAATGGGAAGAAGAAGAAGATGTCGGGTTTTAGCAGCCAAAGAAAAGAGAGTCATCAGGTAAGGACTGAAAAATATTCAGTGCAACGGTCATGGGGGACACGCAGTCCCAAGTCACAGCAGAGTGCTGTGCGCAGCAAAACCACTTGCAGTGTGCTGGCCTCGAGAATAGAAGTGTCATCGCTGGCTTGGCGGGCAAGTGGAGGAACTGCCACTGCCTGGATGCGGGATGGCCACCGGAGAACAGCCCAAGACTTCCCGGAAGGAAGGTACACAGAATCCAGCAGTTCTGCTCCCGCTCTTGGGCAAGCACAGGACAAATGAAAATGCTTGTCCATGTAAAAATTAGCACAGAAATGTTTATAGCATTTGTGGTTGCCCCCAAATAGAAACAACACAAAATTGGCAAACTCATGATTGGGTGACCAAGAAAATGGTGAGAAAGCATGAACAGCTGATACGGAGAATTTTAAAAACCCAAGTTAAAGCCACATACAAGTAGTGCCTGCACCATGGTTAAAGGAATGGAATGTCTATCCACCATCACAGAGTGAACTCAAGGCCACATGGTCTCAGTGGTGAATTCGCCAATCGGGGAACAAAGAACACAGATTACCTGTGGAATTCTTCCGACAGCAAAGGCGGACACATGAACCATCATACTTGAGATGCAAACTTGCAGATCCTTACAGAGGCCTCACATTGTGAGGTCCTTCAGGAGCTGCGCATTTCCTCTCCTGGGGGATATTTCACAACGTGGGAGCTGACAGGAAAGTGGGAGGGAGCCGGACTGAGTGAAGGTATAGATACAGGAACCATGTTCCTTCACTGTTTGAAGGACTTTATTTGATTATAAAATGTTGAAGGAAAAAAATGGGCAGACTATAATTTCAGTATATTCTATTAGATTTTTTAAAACATTTCTACCCAGATGTAGATAGCTATAAAGATAACCTTAAACATATTATTAAAGCTGATAAGATAAACAGCATGGTAAAGCCAGGAAGACAGAAAGTATAAAAATTAAGCCAGGCATTGTGATACACACCTTTAATCTCAGTGCTTGGGAGGCAGAGGCAGAGGCAGGTGGATCTCTGTGAATTCAAGGACAGCCTGGTCTACAGAAAGAGTTCCAGGACAGCCAGGACTGTTACAGAAAAACCCTGTCTTGAAAAAACTACTAAAACTAAAACTAAAACTAAAAAAACTAAAACTAAAACTGAAACTGAAACCGAAACCGAAACCAAAACCAAAACCAAAACCAAATCCAAAACCAAAACCAAAACCAAAACCAAAACCAAATCCAAATCCAAAACCAAAACAAATCAATCAATCATTAAAATTGTCACATCCTAAAGGAAATGTATTCCTTTATTCCTGAAAGGCAAAGAGAAAAGAGCTCACTGTAGTTCTGGGTGGAAAAGGTCTCATCTTTAAAAGCGGGGTGTTTTGTTTGTTTTATTTTTCATTTTGTTTTTATTTGTTTTGTGTTTGGTTTTTTGTTTTGTTTTTTGGTTCAGTTGGGTGTTTTTTTGTTTTTTGTTTTGTGTGTGTGTGTGTGTGTGTTTTGTGTTTTTGTTGTTGTTTTGTGTGGAGCTTTTTGTTTTTGTTTTGTGTGGTTTTTTTTGTTTGATTATTTTTGTTGGTTTTTGTTTCTGTTTTGTTTTCATTTTGCATCCCATTTTTACCTTCATCTAACCTCCACATCTTCACTTACTTATCTACTTATGTTTGTTTGCTTATTTTGAGTCAGGGTTTCCTACATAGCCTATCTTGGCCTCAAACTCTCCTCAGTTTCCAGAGTCCTGAAATCACAGGTGTACGTTGTCATAGTTGGGGTCGTTACTGCTGTGAAGAGACACCCTGACCACAGCAACCCTTATAAGAATCACATTCAATTGGGGCTGGCTTACAGCTTCAGAAGTTTAGTCCGTGGTCATCATAGTGGGAAGCATGGAAGTGTGGTAGATATGGTAACGGAGACTGGGAAGTCTAAATCTAGCAGGCAGCAGCAGGGAAAGGGGAGAGACAGAGAGAGAGAGAGA
>NC_034591.1:18488936-18502206 GCF_900095145.1 Mus pahari
GCTTCTGCATCAGCTCCTGCTTTCTGACCTGCTTGAGTTCCAGTCCTGCATCCTTTGGTGATCAACAGCAGTATGGAAATGTAAGCCGAATAAACTCTTTCCTCCCCAACTTGCTTCTTGGTCATGATGTTTGTGCAGGAATAGAAACCCTGACTAAGACAACCAGCTTTATGTCTTTGATTGCTTCTTTCACTGTCTAAACCTGGCTAGACAGGAACTTGGTCATAGACCACATCTACCTCAAACTAATAGATCCACTTGCCTCTGCCTCTGAGAGGGGTTAAGGTGTGTGCCACCACACCTAGTCCTGAACCTTTCTTTAATTCTTTTGCACAAGCTGGAAACTTAGTTGGGTGGGCTCTTGCCCTGAGATCACTCCCTTTATTACATTTAGCATCAGGCTTTTCTACAAACTTTTTATCTCCCTGGGCACTGGATTTGACTCCATTAAACTTACTAATATTCCTTTTCTTCTCAAACTGTACATTTAATTTTTTTTCTTGTTCAGTTGCTCCTTTTCATTATAAATCTGCATAAGACTGGCCATTAATAACCACACGACACAGACAATACTAGGCTGTTTTGAAATCTCTGCCAAAGCTGTAAATCCATAACTTCATTTTAACCTTCGACAGATTTTTCTTCTACCTCCCTAATATTGGGATTTCAGGTATTTGACTAGCACTTAGCTATTTGTTTTGTTTGCAACACTCCTATGTATCTCATAGCCTAGAACCTCACACGTGGAATCATCCTTAGTCTTCTGAGAACCAGGGTTATAGGAATGTACATGACTCCTGGTGTAGCTGCTTGCATTATGAATGCTAATTTTGTTCCTCAAAAACCCGCTTGTGTGAGTGTCTGCATGTAGCTTCTAGGAACCTGCTCTCAGCTGGTTCTGATTGGTAAATAAAGGTACCAACAGCCAATAACTGGGGAGGGCAGACAGGCAGGATTTTAGGATTTCCTGTGCTTGGGACCAGGAGCAGGAAGGAGAAGGAGGAGATCTATGATTGTTGGTGGAGAGTGTGGACAGAGAAGTTACACAGAGGCTGTGGTGGGGAAGAAAAGCAAGGAGAGAACCTGGGCTACAAAAGTATGACCCAGAGAGTGTCACAAGTGGTCAGAAGTGGCCAAGATGGAATAGACAATTAGTAAGTAATAACTCGGGATTAACAGCATGGAGGTTAGGCAGTGGCCCAGCCATTGTGTTGCTTAAGGCATATTAAAACATAAAGGCTGTGTGTGTGTGTGTGTGTGTGTGTGTGTGTGTATGTGTGTGTGTCTTTCATTCGGGAACATAATTCATTGAGGCAGGTAACAAACCCACCATCAGGATTATTTATTTATTTATTTATTTATTTTGGTTTTTCGAGACAGGGTTTTTCTGTATAGCCCTGGCTGTCCTGGAACTCACTTTGTAGACCAGGCTGGCCTCGAACTCAGAAATCCACCTGCCTCTGCCACCCGAGTGCTGGGATTAAAGGCGTGCGCTACCACGCCCGGCATAGGATTAAGCATTTATTATTACAACATCCTGGCTCTATAGTTTTCTTAAGAAATATTTGCTGGTTGCAGGGTCTGGCCTAGCATTGGTGCAATCCATTGAGCCCCCTGTTACACTACACAGTACACTGGGCTGAGTCTTCCTCGGTCTTTTTCACCAACCCCCTTCTCTTATGATTTTGGTCTTATTCTTACTCTTCCTGGTGATGTACTGAGGGAAACAATTATAAAACCACTCTGCCAAAACCCATGTGCTAATTTCATGTATACTTTTGAACTGTCTTCCCTCAGCAGCATTTCCCCCTTCTCATGTGTTAGCCCACAGTGTTTTCATCTGGGCCTCACTACCTCTCAGCTTCCAGCTAGTCAGAATCTTTGGACATAGATGTGGAAAGAGCTCATTAATTATCTCCAAGAAAAAAAAAAAGAAAAAAAAATTATCTCCAAGAAAAGGTCAGGCCCTTGTCCTTAGCTCCTGAAAAGTGACCCCCTAATCCCTACATTATGTGGTTTCGACCACACAGTGTCAGCTCATCCTCCAGACATGCCAGAGGCTAAAGGTCAGCTATGCGGGCAATCAACAATAGCTACGTAAATGACTGGTTAAAACTCTGTGTGCTCAGTTTGAATGAGCTGTCCTGCTTGACAAGTCTTCATGTTGTCTCACACTAATGAAGAAGTCAGCAGTGTGCTGAGTCAACCCAGAGAAGAAAGGAGGCTTCACACAGGGACTTCTGGACTCCGTGTCCCTTCCACTGCATGGGTTTTGATGTGTCCCTGTGCTGGAACAAACCACAACTGCGTGTGTGAACTCCCTGGAGTCCTAGTGACTTGTAATAGAAAGCAGTGTTGAGAAAGTGGAGTTTTATGTTTGTGTTTTGGCTCATTTGTTTATTGTTAGTCGTAAGTTAGCATACTGAGGCTAGTCTTGTTTCGCTTTTATTACAGGCACTCTTTATGCTTCAGACATAAACTTTAGCAATGGCTTTGGCAACAAGATCATTCACCACTAAAACCACATACTACCCACTGTTTTTATATCTGCCTTCAACTCTAAGTTCCTGGAATGTGTCTGTCCCAGCACTTTGTCCTTAAGTCTAGCCTAACTAAATGTTTCAGGTTACATAGCCTGATTTCAGCAAAGCAATCACATCCCCATTGTTTTTGTTTGTTCTTTCTCAAAGGAGGTTCAGATAGCATCTGAAGACTAGCTAGAGTGATAGTGTCAAAAACGTATATCCATTGGTCTCACAGGAGACGGCCATTGGCAATTCTCAAGCCCAGAGTTGATGGCAGGGTTTTGTTTTTTTTTCTAAACTCAGATGCTATGCTTCTTCTAGGGTGAAAGCATGAGGAGTTCTGTGGACCACCTTCTCAGAAAACTAATACAGTTAGTGAAAACTACTAAATATTTAGACTACTTGTTCACAACCCTTTGGGGGTTGTGTATCAGATATTCTGCATATTACATATTTATATTATGATTCATAACAGTAGCAAAATTACAGATATATAATAGCAATGAAGCAATTTTATAGTGGGGGGGGCGTCACCACAACATAAGAAACTGAAATTAAAGGGTCACGGCATTGGGAAGTGTCAGAAGCCACCTAGGAAAGGCTAAGGTGTGCAATGGGTTTAGTGGCGATGGCCTACCATTTTGCACGGCCTGTGGTGGGTGAGTCCTTAGAGACTTCATCCCAGGATTTCTTCTCGCTGCTAATATGCCGTTTCCTGTCATTATTACATAGCCTAATGAGACTTTCTACAGATCAATGTGAAGCTGTATTCTCACGTAGTAATGCTGTGTAAACAAATCAATGATTTCAAAATTTCTGATAACGATTATATAGAACTCTTAAATTTATACAATCTCAGGCCCTCTGTAGTATGAAAGCTGCAAATAGAGCTCTGTAAACCTTCAAGTGTCAATGGGCTAATTGCACTAGAAAAAGAAAGCAGGCTTGGAACAAAATTACGATCAAGGAAAACGTTCCTTTTGGGTTAGCTGCAAGACTACTATCTGGTAACTAAAGTCACAAACGGGGAATGGACAATTTATTGTAGCTGCAGGAACAAAAAAAAAGTATTAATTGATTTATCTATACAAAATTTTAAAACCAGTGGAACACAAGGCAGCTGACTTGTCTCTTGACAAAACCATGCTAACTTGTGACATAAAAGTACTGCTTTAAACGTATAATGAACTTATGGGGGGCTAGTAACAGAGAGTGAATGTTTAGTAAGACACTAGTCTTAATGGAAAGACATGTAAACAATTATGTTAAATCTCATTGATCTACGACATGAATTATTGCCTTAAACCTATATAAACTTATTAGAACGTAAAAGAATTTAGAAAATCATGTGATCAATTATCCTGCTGTAACAGTTCTGTCTGATAATTGTATGAGGTAATTTTTTAGATAAAGATGTGTAAATACTGAGTATAGCAATAAAAGTTGTTGGAGTTTTCTCGTTAGAGCTTTATTCCATCCACCAAATGTGTGTGTGTGTGTGTGTGTGTGTGTGTGTGTGTATCAAATTCTTGGAGCCTCTTTTTCTGCTTCATCCAGAGTGAGTGAGTACTTTTTCTCTGTGCATGACTTTCTTTTCCTCTTACTCTGGCTCAGAAAGAGTTAACAAACTTTGAGCCTCTCCCTAATCAGTGAGCAATCTCTATATAATCCCCTGCTGTTAACAGCAGGAAATAATTGCTAGAAACCAGTGACTTTTAGCCACAGAAGAGAGAGTTAATCTTCCAGAGGCTATTGTCTTCTGGCTCTCAGAATATAGTAAGAGAGAGTTACAAGGCCAGAGACCATCCATCAGTCTATGGCCTTCCTCAGATACTGTTTCCCACCTCAGTTCTGCTAAAGGCCAGGCTGGTCTCTGGCAGGGAAGGTTGAGAACCACCGATTTAGATACTCTGGTAGCTGTCCCAGGCATTCAGAAGGATGGCTATTCCACAAAACAGTGGTGTGCTTTCACCCCCTTTGAGTAACTGGCTTTGTTTGAAACGCAGTGTGAGAGTCCAAGCTGAAGGGAGCTCGAGAAAACAGTGTCTCCTCTAAGAGCAGTAGCTACATCAGTGAAGGAAGTAGCTCACCAAGGGCAGTCAGTCACACAAAGTGAGAGTTAAAGACACTCCCACGGCTGGCTGGGGACTCAGAACTTAAGAGCACACGCTGCTTTTGCAGAGGCCTATAACCCACAACAGACAGCTCAAAACTGTCTATAACGCCACCACCAGGGGAACCTCTGCATATGTGTTTGTATATGTGTAACCTCTGGCCTCCACGGTTACACATATACAAACACATAGACACACACATTATGGCACTCGAAGGCTCATACAAAGCAGCATTAATTGAAAGGATGTGTGGCCTTGTGGAAGGACGTATGTTATTGGGGGTGAACTTTGAGGATTCAGAAGCTCCAGCCAGGCCCAGGAGCTCACTCCCCTCTTCCTACTTTCTGAGGATCCAGATACAGAACTCTTTTTTTTTTTTTTTNNNGATTTATTTATTTATTTATATATGTAAGTACACTGTAGCTGTCTTAAGATACTCCAGAAGGGGGTGTCAGATCTTGTTACGGGTGGTTGTGAGCCACCATGTGGTTGCTGGGATTTGAACTCAGGACTTTTGGAAGAGCAGTCGGGTGCTCGTACCCACTGAGCCATCTCACCAACCCCGATACAGAACTCTTAGTTCCTTCTCCAGCATCATGTCTGCTTGCCTGCCACCATGCTTTCCATGATGAGGGACTAAACCTCTGAACCTGTAAGTCAGGCCTAATTAAATGCTTTCCTTTATAAGACTTACTGTGGCCATGGTGTTCCCCACAGCAAAAGAAACCCTAACTAAGATATATGTAATTAAAAAAAAAAACGAAACCTTTATAAAAATGTGCCATCACTATTGGGGGGCATGTGTAGTGAAAATGGTTCTTAGGAGAGTTGAAGGAATGTAGAGTGAGTATGGTAAAATATATTGTATCGAATACTCAAAGCATGAGAGAGAGAGAGAGAGAGAGAGAGAGAGAGAGAGAGAGAGAGAGAGAGAGAGAGAGAATGAGCAGAAAAATACTAAATGATGTTTATAAGGCTAAAATAAAATAAACTCAGATTAAGTTTGAATACATCTCAAAAAACACAAAAAATATGGGTAATATTAGAGTCCTGCGTGTATATAGAACTCTTCTTTGGTCTTATAGCTGACTTACCAAGCCAAGTATATAAAGCTTTATCCATGTGCATGTTTCTGAGCCTGTAACATGGAGAAATGCCAAAACTATTTGCAAGAGAGGGCCTGCACATAGCTTCTGGAAACATCCCCTCAGCTAATTCTGATTGGTAAATAAAGATGCCATCAGCCAATGCCTGGTGAGAAGAGAGAGAGAGGGGTTTTAGGTTTCCTGGGCTTGGGACCTCAAGGAAGAAGGGGGACAGAGAGACACCATGCCTTAGGGTGTTCAGGACAGAGACAAGAGTTACCATGGGATAGAGAAGCAAGGTGGGCTCTGGGCCAAGAAAAGGTGGGCCAGAGGGCTGACTGATTGGAGTTAAGAGCAGCCAAGATGGAACATAGAAATTAATAAGTAGTAGCTTGGAGTTGTCGGTGGGAGGTCGAGTCTAACAGCATGGAGGTTAGGCAGCTGCCCAGCTATCGTACTGCATAAGGAATATTAAAATATAAAGGCTGTTGTGTTATCTGGGAACATAAATGGTCTAAGGCAGGAAGGAACCCCGTGTCAGGATTTATTAAAATTTTATACTACATGAGGTCCTTAATGTTGGACAAATCTCACCTTTAAAATTCCTGAGTGGAAAAGACATGCTGTCTCTTTAAGATTAGGAGGCAGAGAGAATTGGTTTCTTACCCAATGTGGTTTCTATCCAACCCATGCGAATTCAGGACTAGAACAAAATTCATGCTATTCTGGAACTCGTAATTCTGGGGTCCGTGGCTTAAAACTAAGACACCTGCACCCCAAGTGGATCCAGGCATGCTGGGCAGCAGGCTAGAGATTCAGCCTGAGTCTTCCTCAAAAACTTCTAAGCAGCTTCGGAGAGCTTAAGCCATGGATGCTGACAGCTCCTGCTGGGATAAGGCAGGCTGTGCAGGGAGCAGGCCTAAATAAGATAGGAATAGAAAAGTTCATGGGAATTTAAGAAGTCAATGCTTTGCAAGCAATCAGATTCTTTGTAGATTCTGCAGGAATTCTGGAATTGACAGCTGATGTTGATCAATAAATTGGCCTAAAAATAGGCTCATACAGAAAATAGAAGGGAATTTAATGAAAGTTAAATACATAGGAAAGGATGTTAATTCACGTTTTATAAAAAGAAAGGGTATATAATTATATATCCACAGATACTAATCTCTTTAGAGGGAGGACTAAAGGAAAATTGCATTGTTTTAAGTATAGAAAGGAGAAATAATGCTAATTGTTTTTAAAGTATACATGGAAGAATAGAGAAATCCAGGCCTTTGATCTCAAATGTAGGAAACAAAGGCATGGAGATAGAGAGAAACCCTGTTTCAACAAATAATAGTAATTGTTTACAATTGTTTTAATTATTTTTAGTTGTTTTAAGTATCAAAGTGAAGGTGGTTATAAGTTTGGTGGTGTTAATGACATTACTAATCCTCTGGGAGAGAGGCTGTGTTTGTTTTAACAGGAAAGGAGAAAAGACTTTAGACCTCTTCCAAAGTTATATGGATCAGACATAATAGAGGAAGACCCCTTGACGATCTTGGCTTTAGACGGAAAAGAAAAATTCAAGAAGACCAAACAGGACAGGTAACATGAATTGCTGAACCCTCTACATGGGAACATCCCTGAAACTGGCTTAGAAATAAAAATGTCTCTAGCCAAAACTTCAGCTAGAATTAGCCAGTAAATCTTGCTGGCTACAGAATTCTTAAAATGTATCGTGCCATCCTTCACATGGCATGAATTAACTATTAACAGTTGGTTATTGATCAATCTAACTCATAAAGACAGGTAGGTGCCTTTCACCCGCCCAAACAATGAGCAAAAATTCATCCTTAGCTGATATGCGCACTTGGCACAGTCCGTACAAATATCTCTATAGAACTAGAAACTTGTTTGTGAGATTCATGTGTTACAGAACTAAACACCAAGACGCGGCTCTGACAAGATTCACCCTTGGGGATGCTGGGGATGCTGAGATGACCTGATGCGCCAGCTCCCTGCCGGATCCTGCCAGAGACTTGCTTCCAGAACATCTTCAGGAGCAGCTACTGATCCACAGTGGCCTTGGTTCATCCAGCCTTTCGGATGGTTTCAGTCAGGGCTTCAGTTAAGGCTTGAACTTTCTAAGCTACACAGACTGGATAACAAATGCTAAAGCTAGCTTTCCTAAGTCTTCCTGCCCCTCTCTGCCCTTTAAAAAATGGAATTCTTCACCCAAATTCAGCAGGAAGAAGTTATGGAGAGTCACCATCCTGTCTGGTCATGGTTATTTTATAAATTACTGACTTTTTTCATTTTAAGGGATAATTTGGAAATCATGGTCATAATTTTGGACAGGAAGGAAACTAAATAGCTTAGACTCTGGGATTTCTATCTTTCCTTTCTTCTTCTCTACCCTTTCTTAGGTAAATGGAAGGGGACTGAAAAGAAAAATGGGGATAGAGTAACATTATAAGAAATTAGATATATGGGAATAGATTACTAAATTTACTCTTTTTTTTTTTTTTTTTTTTTTTTTGGTTTTGGTTTTGGTTTTTTTCAAGACAGGGTTTTCACTCTGTAGACCAGGCTGGCCTCGAACTCAGAAATCCACCTGCTTCTGCCTGCCTAGTGCTGGGATTAAAGGTGTGCACCACCAACACCCGGCTACTAAATTTACTCTTAAAGCATTTATAGCCATAACCCTACACTGGAGAAATATTTATATTTTGATGCAGAATTGAAGTTATGTTTTCTTACATTTGTACAGAATCTGTATATTGATACAGGTTTGTTTTCATTGGCATAAATCTTTGTATATTAATACAAATTTTAAACTTAATGCTGTTACTCTTAAATAGGCATTGTGCCTATGCAACTCACTTAAGAACACAAGGTTTAGACCAGTCCTTCAAATAGCTGCTTCTATAAACTATTTAGGATGTTTAAATAATACAAGTTAATAGTTATATAGTAAACTCATGATCATATGAGATTCTGACTTAATTACAATAAAGTGTTTTCAAGATAATTCAAATAGTAAATAGCTAAGCACAATCAATGATTAACAGCTCAGTTATACTATATATAGATAGATGGTTGTCAAAAGCACCAGAGAGCCTCAGAATATGGCATTTAAAATAATTTCATTACTAATAGGTTTTCTGACTAGGAGATATGTCTGCTCCTGACAGTATCCACTTCCCACTTCAAGGAAGGAGATGAACATCAATACAGCCATGTGGAGTTGCTCCAGTTGTGGCAAGGTAGCCACTGGGCAAGAAATGCCCTGATTTCATCTGCAGACAGAATACTGTCCAGAAAGGACAAACAGTTGCACGATAGTTGACTACTAAGCTCTACTAATACAGGGTAAGCTAGTCCTTCATAATTCCTGTTTCACTTAAGGTCTGTCAGATGGCTCTGGGCCAGAAGGCTGAATATGGAATATCAGGGACTCCCCAGGCATTCAGCTACCTCTGCAAATTGTATAAGTTTTAGAAGCCATACAATATTCAGTGTCCTACATATTCATGTAATATTTAATTCCTTCTCAGATCTCTGATGGTGTTGAAGATTAGTTATAGTTTCATAATCAATCTTAAATTGTTTAGCACTAAAGACGATGTTCCAGATTTGAAAGGATGGTTTTCAGACGGTAATACAAGTTAAAATCAAACCTAATTGAGGTACAGAATTGTAAATTCTTTAAGTTAGAATAGATGATAGAATACTTTATCTACATTTTCAAATATGATGGCCTGGATATTTTAAGTGTATATCATACTTTACAATTTGTATAACTGTTATAATTATGTTCAATGTATATCCGAAAGAAAAAGGAACCTTTTTAATTGGACAAAAAGGGAGAAATGTAGCTTCTTGTATTCTAATGCTAATTGAGTCCCCCAAACTGTTTACATGAGAAGATCTGCACGTAGCTTCTGGGAACCTGCCCTCGATTAATTCTGATTGGTGAATACAGATGCCAGCAGCTAATACTTAGGGAGAGGAGAGAGGCGGGGTTTTAGGTTTCTGGGGCTTGGGACCGGAAGAGGAAGTACAGAGAGACACCATGCCTTAGGAATGTGCAGGACAGAGACAAGAGCCACCATGGGATAAAGAAGCAATGAGGGAGCCCTGAGCTCTGGGCCAAAAAAAACAAAAAAAACCAAAAAAAAAACAACAAAAAAAAAAAAACAAAAAAAAACAAACATGGCTCAAAGGGCTGACTAATTGGAGTTAAGAGCAGCCAAGATGGATCATAAAGATTAGTAAGTAGTAACTTATGTCAGAAGTAGATTTTAACAGCATGGAGGTTAGTCAGTTGCCCAGCTGCATAAAGCATATTAAACTATAAAGACTGTGTGTGTGTGTGTGTGTGTGTGTGTGTGTGTGTGTGTCTTTTATCTGGCCTCATAAATGGCAGAAGGGACCCTGTATTGGGATTTATTAAAGTTTTAAATACTACACAACACAAAGGAGACAGTTCAGGTTAGAATATGATCATGGAGAAATGACAGAGATAGAAACTCAAATTCATGAGAACAAGCAAAAAGCACAAGAATGACAAGAAAGTAAAACACTAAATATAAATATAGACCTTATACATATTATTTTTATCAATAGCACATATACATTTACAGAAACTAACAATTACAACAATGTTTTCTTGGCTTTGTTAAAGTATATACAACAACAACAGCACAGAGACAAAAGACAGAGAATGTAAGAGCCTTGTCCCTTTCAGTGGGATTATGTTTGTTCACATTTGATGGTGACCCTGATAGGTTAGATGTATACAATGAACTCTGGTTAACCACTGAGACAAAGACAGAAGCCCACAGTGGGAATTATTGTTAGATAAGTTTAAACATGATGATAAGCAATATTCCTTTTTTGCCTTTTTTAAGATTTATGATTTTTGTTATGGGTGTGTGTGTGTGTGTGTGTGTGTGTGTGTGTGTGTGTGTGTGCGTACCTTGTGTGTGTGGTGCCCCTAGAGGCTAGAGAGAGCATAGGATTTTCTGGATCTAGAGTTACAGATAGTTGTGAGCTACCACCTGAGTTCAAGTCACCACTGGGAATTGAACTCAGGTCCTCTGGAAGAGCAGCCAGTGCTCTTAAGCACAGAGCCATCTCTCCAGCCCCAGACAGCAGTGCAGTGCTTAATGATGGCAGACAAAAAGAGCCCTGGAGAGGTGCATCTGGCCATGGGAAGAGCCATAAGCCAACACCTGAGGGAGCCACTCGGTATCAAGACCTTTAGAATGTCCTGCAGGTACATGGGCCTCATCACACTTCGATTCCAGGCTGTGAGAGCTGTGGGAACATAGACTGTGTTGTTTTAAGCCAAAGACTTTGTGACCTGCCCTAACCCTCCAGGGACTAGAGCCATGCCTTCTGACCTCTGGAGTACACATTGGTCTCCTATGACCTTAGTATAGCCACCACTGAGTGGGCTACTGAAAGCTGCCATAGACTGGCAGCTTTCTCCCCGCCATTCTTTCAGCGTTTATCTCACACATTTTGAGACTTTGGTGTGAGGTGCAACATGTTTTATAACTGCCATTTTTTCATAAGACATCGACCTTGATCATCACCACTACACCTCCATCATTCATTAAAATGTCTCTCTCTGTCTCTGTAATAACATTTCATACTCTCTCTCTCTCTCTCTCTCTCTCTCTCTCTGTGTGTGTGTGTGTGTGTGTGTGTGTGTGTGTGTACACATGCCGTGCACCACGGTTGATGTGTGGAGAGCAGAGGGCAACCTGCCAGAGTTCTCTCCTTCTATCATGGGTCTTAAGGAAGCAAGAGTGGGTAGGTTGGGGAGCAGGGCGTTTAGCATTATTAGCATTTAGATAATGAGTCTATGGGGATGTTCCTATTCAAACAAATTCAAGTAGAAGGGTAAGGGGACCTGAAGCTTGCTGGCCAGTTAGTCTAGCCAATTGGTAAGCTCTAGGTTCAGTGAGAGACTCTACTTCAAAACATAAGTTGGAGAACAATAAGAGATATCTGAGCTCTGGGGGTTACTGGTTAGTTCATATTGTTGTTTCTCCTATAGGGTTGCAGACCCCTTTAGCTCCTTGGGTACTTTCGCTAGCTCCTTCATTAGGGGCCCTGTGTTCCATCTAATAGATGACTGTGAGCATCCACTTCTGTATTTGCCAGGCATTGGCATAGCCTCACAAGAGAGAGCTATGTCAGGGACGTGTAAGCAAAATCTTTCTGGCATATGCAATAGTGTCTTGGTTTGGTGGTTGTATATGGGATGGAACCATGGATGGGGCAGTATCTGGATGGTCTTTCCTTCTGTCTTAGCTCCAAACTTTGTCTCTATAACTCGTTCCATGGGTATTTTGTTCCCCATTCTAAGAAGGAACGAAGTATTCACACTTTGATCTTCCTTCTTTGAGTTTCATGTGTTGTGCAAATTGTATCTTAGATATTCTAAGTTTCTGAACTAATATCCGCTTATCAGTGAGTGCATATCTAGTGACTTCTTTTGTGATTGGGTTACTTCACTAAGGATGATATCCTCTAGATGCACCCATTTGCCTAAGAATTTCATGATTTCATTGTTTTTAATAGCTGAGTAGTGCTCCATTATGTAAATGTACCACATTTTCTGTATCCATTCCTCTCTTGAGGGACATCTGGGTTCTTTCCAGCTTCTGGCTATTATAAATAAGGCTGCTATGAACACAGTTGAGCACGTGTCCTTATTACAAGTTGGAAGATCTTCTGGGTATATGCCCATGAGAGGAATTACTGTATCTTCCGGTAGTATTACGTCCAATTTTCTGAGGAACCGCCAGACTGATTTCCAGAGTGGTTGTACCAGCTTACAATCCCACCAACAATGGAAGAGTGTCCCTCTTTCTCCACATCTTTGCCAGCATCTACTGTCACCTGAATTTTTTATCTCAGCCATTCTGACTGGTGTGAGGTGGAATCTTAGGGTTGTTTTGATTCGCATTTCCCTGATGATTAAGGATGTTGAACATTTTTTCAAGTGCTTCTCAGCCCTTCAGTATTCCTCAGTTAAGAATTCTTTGTTTAGCTTTGTACCCCATTTTAAATAGGATTATTTGATTTTTCTGGAGTTCATCTTCTTGAGTTCTTTGTATATATTGGATATCAATCCCCTATCAGATTTAGGATTGGTAAAGATCATTTCTGAATCTGTTGGTGGCCTTTTTGTCTTATTGACAGTGTCTTTTGCCTTACAGAAGCTTCGCAATTTTACGAGGTCCAATTTGTCAATTTTTGATCAGCACAAGCCATTGCTGTTCTGTTCAGGAATCTTTTCCCTGTGCCCATATCTTTGAGGCTTTTCCCCACTTTCTCCTCTATAAGTTTCAGTGTCTCTGGTTTTATGTGGAGATCCTTAATCCACGTAGACTTGAGCTTTGTACAAGGAGATGAGAATGGATCAATTCGCATTCTTCTACATAAATGCCAGTTGTGCCAGCACCATTTGTTGAAAATGCTTTCTTTTCTCCACTGGATGATTTTAGCTCCCTTGTCAAAGATCAAGTGACCATAAGTGTGT
>NC_034591.1:18502217-18526420 GCF_900095145.1 Mus pahari
AGGACAGCCAGGGCTACACAGAGAAACCCTGTCTCGAAACAAAACAAAACAAAACAAAACAAAACAAAACAAAACAAAACAAAACAAAACAAAACAAAGAAACTCTGTTGCTTCTTCTGCCCATGCTCTCCTGCATAGACTGGTCTAAGTGATCCCAAGATTCTGGGTGTGCTAGGGCCTGCCTTTGTTATTTGTCCCTGTTCCTGCTAGCACGAGACCCTCTGGGAGTTTTTGGAACTGATGTTGCGTTCCACTCACCAGTGATCTCAAGGTCCCAGGTGTGCTAGGGTGCCTGCAGAGTGGAGGGTCCTCTGGGGACCTTAGGGCCCTCCTCCAAGATGGCCCCAGAGATGGCACCAAAGATAGCGCAGGGGTGGTGCGGACCAGACTTATTATTTTCTTAAGGAGGTGCGTGTGTGTGTGTGTGTGTGTGTGTGTGTGTGTGCAGGCACACTTGTATCTGTAGGTATTCACAGAGGCCAGAAGAGAGAAGTGGATCCCCCAGAGCTGGAGTTACAGGTGGTTGTAAGTCTCTTAATGTAGGTGCTGGGAATTGAGCTCCAGTCTATGCAAGGGCAACATGTACTCTTAACCACTGAGCCATCTGTAACCTCCAAATACCTTTACTAAAACATATTCAGAAAATAAAACAAAACATCATACTCTCCTAAAATTCCCCCATGTGACATCACTCAAATCTTACAGCACAAACAGTTGGGTCATCTGTGGACCAGCTTCTTTTTGGTTTGGTTTTGAGACAGGGTCTGGCTGTAAAGCTCAGAGTGGCTTGTACCTTGCTATGCAGCCCAGGCTGGCCTGGAACTTCTGATTCTCTTGTCTCACCTTCCCAAATTCTGGGATTACAGGTATGTACCACCACACCTGGCTTTGTTAATCTGTTTTAATTCTGTTGTCACCTCAGTGATTCTCAGGATTTGTAATTCTCACATAACTCTACAATTGTGTATGACACATTTTACAAAAAGGGATTATAGTATGTCCCAGTGAGAAGAGAGTGGGTATGTGTAGATTACATTAATCTAACCAATAATTCAGTTGACCTGATCCAGGTTGCAACTTTATAAGGCTTAATTTACTCTGACCCATCAGTTTCTAGGGCAAAGCTCTTTGGTGTTCTAAGTTTTTCTGTGACAGTGTTGTTGTCTTTTGGTGCTAGGGATCAAACCCAGGGCTTTGCACGCGCTGAAGCTGTGCCTTAGCACCATGCACCCTCCCAGCTCTGAGTGTAAGTGAGCCTTTGAGATATACACCTGTCTTTTCCTCTTGAGGGGTCCTTAAATACAGACTTTTTCAGTCCTAGGAGCCTGGTTTTCAACCTCTCTGTCTCTGTATCTTTCTGCTTCTCTCTCCTCTCTCGTCAGTCTTTCTGCTCTGAGCAGTTGATGAAGACAGCAGCACATCCACTTGAGGGGATAGCCATCAAGGCCAGACTCACTTCTCTGAGTCTTCCCCTTACTGGATTTTTGGCTCTGTCAAGTACTGGCTGGTTTGGTAGCCTTTCATTTGTTTCTAGTTCTTTGTGATGTTGCCATAGTATGCATGCTTCTCTGATATTTCACAGTGACTCTTTTCAGGGGCCCTTTGCCCTAATTTGTGCCAAACTTCAGCAAATCCCAAATGGAAGAAATAGCTATGGAATATGTGCCCCTTCCTCAGACTATCCTCTGTACTGGCAGACCCCCACATCTCACAAAAGGGTTCCAAGGGCTCAGTCTACAGTGGTGCTCATGGTTATGAGTTATTACAGCAGAACAACAGAGAACAGGCCAACAAAGGGAATGACAAAGGGATGCATGGGGTGAGATCCAGGGGAAACAAGGGTCCAGTTTCCTTTCCACACCCCTGTGCTTGACTCAGCCTGTATCTTGCCTAGCTAGGGATGCTCATTAGTCACTGACTGTCAAAGCTCATGTATAGCTTGTGCACTACCTTACTGTATTAAAGGGTCTGTATTGAATGCCTGAAGAAGGTGCTCAGCATAAACTGCACAGCTGAGTATAAGCAGTTTGCAGTGCAGGGAAGGCAGGAGCATTTTAGAAAGCTAAGTTATATGAGAAAACAAAGACTTCAGGGCACTGGAGTTTGCCCAAACTCAAATACCAAGTAAATGGTAGAACCAAGACTCAAATTCAGCACATCTCTGAGTAGTAGCATGCTGCCTCTTCCTGCATGGTGCCAGCCCCACCTCTATACCCTAACAGATCTGTAAAACTAAACTATCATTAAAGTCCATAAACTTTATCCTTGGGATAGGTCTGTTGGCCTATGATAATTGAAGAGAAAAGAGGTGCCAAGCATAGTGGCACACGTCTTTAATCCCAGCACTCTGGAGGCAGAGGCCGGTGGATCTTTTTGAGTTAGAGGCCAGCCTGGTCAACATAGTGAAGGGAAATGAAATTTAAAGTGAAATTTAAGGCCTGGGATTCATGTAACTTATGTCCAGAGAGTTGTTTGTAAGCTCAGAGGCCTGAGGCAGAGGACACAGTAGAACAGTTTGGAGTCATGTGTTAACCAGGTGGTCTGCTGACTTGCACGTACCATTCTGCAAATGTGTTGGTGTTTAAATGGGCCGATCGTGTACAACCGCGCCAATTCTCCCGAGCCCCCTCCCCCTCCCCCTATAAAAACCCCTAGCTTCCAAGCACATGGTCGATGCCTCTACCTCCTGTGTGAGGTACCCATTGGCCTGGAGCTCCACCAATAAACTACCTCATGTTTTTACATCGAAAAAGGAAAACCTCAGGCTGTTTTTCCTCTCTGCTAAGCGTTGTTTTTGAGAAATTGCAAACCTGAACACGATGATGAACTGCTTGATCCCCTGGAGGAGATGTGTTTTACCAGGCAGCTAGAGGAGTATTTGAACATGATTTCAGAAATTGTGATCTGGGGAGGGAACTGAGACAGTTCTGCTGTGTATGCAAACGTTGCTGATTATGAACTCAGTGTCCCCCTGCTTCATCCTCTCAGGTGCTCGACAGCAGAACACACCTCCCCTGGACTGGGATTATTGAAGGCTTCCTGAGTTCTCTGTGTGTCTGTGAGAGAGTTTTAATTTTACTTCATGTTTACTCCGATAGTAGAGATGTTTAAGGCCTTAAGCCAGTGGTTCTCAACCTTCCTAAAGCTGCGACCTCCCCCCCCCTTTAAATTATTTACATTTAGATTTTTATATTTATTTATTTTATGTACATGAGTACACTGCCTTCAGACACACCAGAACTGGACACTGGATCCTATTACAGATGGTGGCAAGCAACTGTGATTACTGGGAACTGCACTCAGGACCTCTGGAAGAATAGCCAGTGCTCTCAACCACTGAGCCATCTCTCTAGCCCATGATGAGACCCTTTAATACAGTTATTCATGTTGTGGTGACCCCAACATTAAATTTCTTTTGTTGCTACTTCATAACATAATTCTGATACTATTATAATCATAATGTGAATATCTGATATACAGGATATCTGGTAAATTACTCACAGGCTGAGAACTGCTGACCTAACCTAAGGCATTTTCTCAGGTGTCTCTCAGGACTTGGCAGCTCTGTCATCCAATCTTTAGGATCCTGGATCAATAAGAAGAGCAACAGTAAGCTACATATTAAGTGTTTCTTCTAGCACCACCCAGCATCCCCAGGAGAGAAGTTGGTTTTAGAACTTTTTGTTGGTCCAGTGAGATGTGAATGGGCAAAGGCCTGTGATGCCTAGTCTGACCCAAATTCGATTCTTAGGACTCACATGGTGGAAGGGAATCAAGCCCTAGACATTGCCCTTTGACAAGGGTGTGTGCCACATACACAATAAACAAATGTACAAACTCTTTTCCTAAGTTTTTGTTTATTATCTAATGGAAGATTTGATGTTAATTACTGTGACGGCTAATTCCCATTGTCAGGATTAAGACTCACCACAGAAATAGACCTGTGAGTGTATTGATGAGGGTGTTTCTGTAAAGATACCTGATGAGAGAAGGCCCACCCTGCATAGGGTGACAGGTTTCCTTTGGCTAGGGTGTCAGACTGAGTAAGAGAGAGCATCGAGCTGAGCACCAGCATCCATTTCTTTCTTCTTCCTGGCTGCAGATGCAGTATGACTTCACAGTCCTGGCTGCAGATGCAGTGTGACTTCACAGTCCTGGCTGCAGATGCAGTGTGACTTCACAGTCCTGGCTGCAGATGCAGTGTGACTTCACAGTCCTGNTGGCTGCAGATGCAGTGTGACTTCACAGTCCTGGCTGCAGATGCAGTGTGACTTCACAGTCCTGGCTGCAGATGCAGTGTGACTTCACAGTCCTGCTGCAGAGCTTGCCAGTCATGATGGACTGCCTCCAGCTTCACGCCAGGACCAACAGGAGCCCTTCCTTGCTCAAGCTGCCTTTCTGGGTGTTTTGTCACAGCAGCAAAAAGAGAAGTATGATTGCCTGTTGAGTTGTTACTAGAAATGAAACTCCAACTCTCTCTCTCCTTACATCTTAAGGTGAGATTCTTCAGGACCCTTTGGAGAGAACCAGGAGGGCAAACACAGTATCGAGTGTTGCACATAGAAACATGACATTTGGGGAAGGCAAACCTAAATCCAGACTCCGTGTGATCAAACATGTTCTGGGAAGGCAGACAACTGTCTCTCCTTGACAAGGCTGTATTGATGGAAGGGGGCCCATCTTGCTGACATCTGTGCATAGCCTTGATCCAGCGTAATCAGTAGTCTTCCCTCATACTTACATATCTGTTGAATGAACAGGAACGCCAAAGAGCACTACTGACACCCCTACCCACCCTCATCCTTCACAATGGTGCTTGTGTCTAGCATTTATGTTGCAATTATCCTCACAATCTGTGCCCATTTTCAGAAGTCCAATCATACCTTTAGCTCCCAAACTCCGACACTCATCTAGTCTGGCACTCCAGGTCCCCAAGCACTTGGATGTGTGTAAAGAATATAGACACGCACATGAGATGGCTCCCTGAGCAGACAAACATGGCCTGCATGTCTCACCCTGCTCCATTGTCCTCTAGCACAAACCCTGAATGGGCGTTAACACCTCAACTTCTAGTGCTCACCAGCACTGTGTGCAGTATTGCTTGTATGATTTCTCCTCTTCAGTGAACTCAAAATGGATTATTTCCTCATGCAGATGTAGCTTGTGGCTTGCTTTCTGGACTGTTTTCTTCTTCAAAGGTCTTAGGAATTTCAACTTGACTGGTGCAAATGAATTAAATGGCTTAGAGAAAGAAGTAATTCTTGAAACAGGATTCTGAACTAGTGTGGAATTACAACAGAAGAGAAAGTGGTGCCAGATTCTGGTAGGGGGGTCATTTTTAAGTTGCAAGACAGAAGAAACTTCAATGGATGATTATGTGGAACTCTGGGAGGCTCAGAGTAGAAAGGAGTTGGTTAAAGAGAGAGCAAGAGCCTCCAGAGGGTGTGCAACAGCCTTCAGAGAGTGTGCAAGAGCCTTCAGAGGGTATGCAAGAGCCTCCAGAGGGTGTGCAAGAGCCTTCAGAGGGTGTGCAAGAGCCTTCAGACGATGTGCAAGAGCCTTCAGAGGGTGTGCAAGAGCCTCCAGAGGGTGTGCAAGAACCTTCAGAGGGTGTGCAAGAGCCTTCAGAAGATGTGCAAGAGCCTTCAGAGAGTGTGCAAGAGCCTCCAGAGGGTGTGCAAGAGCCTCCAGAGCGTGTACAAGAGCCTTCAGAGGGTGTGCTCAGGGCACTGCACCAGGCTGCACTGTAGCTGGCTGCAGCCACTGCACCGCGAGCAAGAAGAATGTGTAATATGAAGACAGGGCCTGCCTATTTTGTCACCTTTTTGGAGTCTCATTATTACTGAAGTGCACTAGACACTCAGGAGAGAATGATGCTGTAGAAAAGTTTAAGTTAGCCGGGCGTGGTGGCACACGCCTTTAATCCCAGCACTCAGGAGGCAGAGGCAGGCGGATTTCTGAGTTCAAGACCAGCCTGGTCTACAGAGTGAGTTCCAGGACAGTCAGGACTACACAGAGAAACCCTATCTCGAAAAACGAAAAAAAAAAAAAAAAAAAGTTTAAGTTAATGCCAAACAAATCATTCCATCCCACTATAACTTTGAGGACAAAGAAACATGATGTCACGATTTATGATGTCTTCTACAGATCCACGTCAAGTGATCACATTTCACAGTCTTCTCCTCCATGCAGATGGAAGGGAGGGAGTGGGTTTCTGACTTCCCTGGAATGCATGCGAAGGCATACAGAGCCCCTGGTTTCTGCTGCCTTCCTGGACTAGAGTCAGACTCTGTCCAGTAAAGCATATCTGTATCATGTGCACTAAAAGCCTCACTAGAGAGCCCAGCAGCACAGCACAGTGCAAAACAACTGTAGTGGAGCACCCAGTTAGGCCCAAGAGCTGCTGGGGTTGGGGTGCTTCAGATGAAACTGTGGGGGATCTTCAGGGTGACCCAGAAGTCAGGAGAAACACATGGGTACACTCTGCCTACACACTGACTTACCAGCCCTGAAAAGGAGTAGTAATTCAAGTCCATGAGGAAAAGAATAGAACATAAACTAATGAAGTCAAGGCACAAAGACTCGCCATTTCACTTCCATGCACGAAACAGGTTGGAATAATATCTGCAGTCCTAGAGTCACTCCTCAGTGCTTGGCTTAGCAGGGGTCTTTATGAACCCTGCCTGCTGCCACCACGAATCCTATTAACTCTTCCAACACCGGCTTCCCACCAGGCAGAGATGGTCATTTGCCACGGCCCTTACTCCATGGTGCAGATACAGCTAGAGATGCCAAGGTGACCCTGAGTGTACTGAGTCCTGTTCCATTTTGCTTTGTTGACTCGTTGTTATCTGAAGTTAAACAGTAGCAGAGATGATTTAAAGGAGACTGTTAACTACTGGGTGTGTACTCTTTTTCTTTTTTGGTTTTTCGAGACAGGGTTTCTCTGTGTAGCCCTGGCTGTCCTGGAACTCACTCTGTAGACCAGGCTGGTCTCAAACTCAGAAATCTGCCTGCCTCTGCCTCCCAAGTGCTGGGATTAAAGGCGTGCGCCACCACGCCCGGCTGGGTGTGTACTCTTTTACAGGAAGTAGTCTTTTTAAAAAAAATGTCCGGATGGTTTGTCTTTCATGACAGGTCCCTGTCAATAAGCTCCCTGACAACCCATCTTTGGGAAGCCTCTCCGAGAATATAGAGAATACTTCTCCTTGAGACATCTTTTCTAAGAACAAGCTACTACCAAATACCTAATCCACTACTGGTAGTTACTAGGCCAGACTTTGTATTAAACTGAGAAACTTACTAGAAACACAGGCTTCCAAATTTCACACACACAGTGATTATGATTCTTGGGAATTAGCACAAGGCCTAAACATCTCCATTTTCAAAAGCATTGGTTTCTCATAATGTAGGCAGTCATTAAGACTTAATTGTGGGTGGTATCTGGGGGGGGCGGGGGTATCTGAATAAATATATATGCCATTTGTGTTTGGGTTTCCACAGAGGCCAAAAGATGGCATTAGATTCCTTGGAACTGGAGCTGGTTGAGCCACCAGACGTAGGTGTTAGGAATCGGACACAGGTCCTATAGTAAGGCAGCAAGCACTCTTAACTGCTAAGCTATTTCTTGAGCCCCAAGCCCACCTTTAGACCGCATTTTGAGATAAAATCTCTTCCCCCGTATCAACAAACACACATGTATGCTGCGTATATAGAATATGCATACAAATTAGCTACTCAACATAAATATGATTAAATCGGCTTGTGATAGATACGACATATACACACTTGTATTTTAATGGGTATGTCATATTCCAGTATATGGAATAATTGAGACATTTACAAGCAATGCTACAATGAATACCTTGCATTTTTCATGTGGGTCAATTTAATGCAAAACAAAGTAGAAGAGCTATATGGTAGATTTACTATGTCAGAACACATGGGTAAAGATTCTGTTCAATTGTTCACTCATTCATTTGCAGCAATTTACTTTCCCACCAATTATCTCAGACACTAATGATTTCTCCAGATAAATGCGAATACTAGTTCCAATCTGTCAATCTGAAAAACTAAAGAACCATTTTATTTTCATTTAAATGAGCATACTTTTGGTATAGCAAAAACTAGCAATCTGATTACCAATGAAATACAATTATCTCATATTCTACAAAACATAGCATCAGTTTCATGAAAACTGCATTTTATTTTACTTTAAGTTTTAACCTTATGAAATGGAATAAACGAATTTGAAATACATGTCCATTTGACGGTACTTAGGATCCTATTTGAGTAATCGACAACCAAGAAAGAATTGTAAGGTCTATGTTCAGGGCATGATCCCCAGCATCTGGCAATCCTGGGTACCCACTCCCCGAGCGTTTCAGTTTCCTCTTTTGTAAAATGGGGTGCTGTTTCCTTTTAAAGATTGTTTTGAATGCTTAATTTAAGTCACAAATCAGCCTCTGTATAAGAAAGCCTATGGTAATAATCCAAGAGAAATTATAGTTATTTATAGTCCTGATTAGTGATTATACAGTATGCATGTAGGTATTAACAGTCAGACTGTACTAAGGGAGCCAGCTACATGCCAGGGACTCTGCAGTCACTAGGAATTCAGATTTCACAGGCACAGTAATGATCTTTAAGTCGTCAGGTGCTGGTTTCTACGAGTCGTCTTCGAAGAGTAACTCAGAAAATATTTCCTAACTTACTCTTTGATCAGCTGGAATTATTCACACAGATAATCAACTGCCCACTAAAACAGTTCCTTTCTAATGGGGTTGGTTTCAGTAAACACATGCAGACCAGGAATGCCACTGTGACCTCCTGTAGCCAAGAAATAAAATACTGTGATGGATCCCACTGTCTGGAAACTAGCAGCGACCCAGCGTGTTCCCTGTCTCCACGCCCCCACACCGAAGGCTGCTTTGCTTGTGCTTCTGGTCTAAGTCAGCCGCCACGTCAAGGCCCTGGAGCTCAGCTCTGGATGGACACTAATGAGGTTGTTCAGTTCCAGTTCCTCATCCTGAGGCATAAAGTCAGGAGTGAGGGTTATCGGCGGGCGAACCCCAGCAGTTCCCCACGGCTATGTTCACACAAGCTGTCTTCTGCCCCGCTAGCAAGCTCACAAATTTTTATAGCAGTTTTTAGCAAATAAAATGATCTAGAAAAAACACTTTTTTCTTTTTAGTTTTTATTTCAACAAAACAAGAGGAAACACTTGATGTATAAAGTACTGCATATGGAGAACATTTATACAAATGTACAAAACTTCAAAGAACTCAACTCCAGTTTATTTCATACTTTAAAAACGTAAAGAGCACATAAAGATATCCAAGGTTTATTCTTAGGAATGTAAACGCTAGGCATACAATGACAAGTGTATTTGTGAGAAGAGTTTAGCATCACATGATCAGAAGGAAAGGCCAGAGGCAGATGGCCAGTTCCAACAAGACAGACAGCTTGGAGCCCAGAAAACACAATTGAGGCTCATGTCCACTAGCACACTTCTTCAAAACTACAAAACATCTTCAAATTGTTCACGCTCAGTCTTTTTGGATATGTGCAAGTTACAAAGTACAGACGGCAGCCCATGAGTGTTCTCTGTGAAGACGAGCAGTATTAAAAAGCACACATCTCCATTACCCAATGTTCCAGCACTCAGCAGCAAGCGTGCAAGTGTAAACTCATGCTCACCAAAGGACTGGGGTTTCAGCCTTTCACTCAGGGGTTGGGAAGACACTATCATACATTAATTTCTATCTACAGTGCTTAGTGCCAACACTGTGTGCTTTCGTGTCCCTCAGTTCCAATGCTCAGCACAGGCTTCCTCAGCGTGTTCTCCTGTACGGAGGTTTAATGTGCCCGCAGATGTAAACATCGAGCTGCCTAACTCGAACTCTGCTTAAAATCATGTTTTAGAGAATATATTTTCCTCCACAATTTACCATTCAACATTTTAACTATGATAGTTCAAAACAGGCAAAAATCCCTTTAAACTGGGATCTTTAAAAAAAATATATTTTGATTTAAAGACATACCTCCCCCCCTTTTTTTTAAACAACTGAGTGACATTTGCAGAGTTGTTGCTTTACAATTGAAAGGACAATGAAAGACTACCTTTTCAAAACAAACCAATCATTCTGGAATTCCTGCTCTTCCATGCTACAGAGATGGACTTAAAGGGTTCAGGCAGTGTCCCGGCCATTCCAAGATGCTTTCCTGAGGCTCCAGGAAGTGAAAGGGTAGCACCCGAGCAGCTGGATCCTTGGGAAAGTCTACTCTGTTCTCTCTTCACTTGGATTGCCGAGGTTCATGCCAGGCACAGTGTCACAGGAGTGCAAGGGTTGAGTCAATCCAAAGCCCCCTATCTAGAGCTAACTATAGGGTGCCAGACCCCAGTTCTATGAGGAATCCTCTTGGTGAAAGCTATTCCCCTGGGTCCATGAGATGCCTATACTGTTAGCATCTTAATAGAAAAATGCCTACCAAGCCACACAGCTTCTCACCTTTGAAAGATGAGTAGGAAAGTGACTAGAACAGCTGTTGCCACAGGTGACAGCATCCGGCTTTGGCAGCTGGTATGAAAGCCTCTGATGTACACAATCCTTACTTGAAATAGTATCAAAAGTAGTATAAAAGAACTTTACTGTTCATGTGACTCCACACTCCATAAAATCAATTGATGTAAATCATTTGGAGCAAACTTCAGACTCATTCCACTGTGTAAGCTGTTATAGATTTTGTAAGAGGAAGGACATATGTGCTCTGTTCTGTCTCATATAACAGTTCAAGAACAAAGAGGGGCTTTCCTGCTTAAAACCTGTAGCATCTGCAGCGCTAGGTTTATTTATGACCAAGAGAAGCAAAAGATGCTACATTTTTATTACAGGAACAAGTGAGAAGTGGGAATTTAAAATGAGAGTCTCTAAGAAGTCACAAGTCAATGTTATTTAAAAAGTTACATGGTTATCAAAAACTATGACAATTATGATGATCTAGAACCTAATACCCGTGCTTGAGGGCTGTGAGACCACTGAGGACCCTACATTAGACCAGTAGTTAGCACTCTGAAACTGACTTCACATAGCCGGATGGATACGAGCATCCCTAGGGACCTTGTTACAATGCCAGCTCTGATTTACCAAGTCTGTCCCCCAAATTTTGAAGTTTTATTAAGATACCAGGTGACACCAGTGGTCTTTGGACCACACAAGTAGCAAATGTCTACAACAATATAAAAATGAGGTTTCATTATGGTGGCTGAACATTATTCTGATCTCTTGTTTGTGCCAGCTAATGTTTCTTTAAACTTACTCTATGCTTAAGCAAGCACTTCAACTTGCCTAATGACAATCTTTAAATTTCTTCTTAATAATATAAACACTGTTAGTAACTATGTTTAAGAAAAGTTCTTAAGGAATTACAATAAGACAACAGGAAATTCACAGTGACATTTTACAAACACTTCAACTGTATACAAGATTACTATTCAATTATTCCAATTATCAATTTTACTGTCTAGTTACCTTAAAATTGATGAGGACAATTTAAGCCAGCAGTTCGCTCTGTTACTGAAACTAAAATGTTAAGCTCATTTATGCTAAAAAGCATAGGTCTTGGATAATCAGGTTTAAACTAGGAGGTAAGCATTTAAAAATGTACCTCAAGTGTAAAATGCTTTGCACTCTGCAACACATGCAGTTTTCTCATCGACATGAGCTGGACCCATGTGGTTCAAGAGGGGAACACTAGCATGTTCTGTGAGCACAACAGGGGACCATGGGTAAGAAGGCCTCAGTGTGCTAAGTCAGGAAAGCCGAGAAGTAGACGGTGTCCCAGGCCTCACCACTGACCCTGCTCCTCTCGTGCCGTGCCCCAGTGTAGCACCACAGCACATGCACCTCACGGGAGCGTCAGCCAACCGAGCAGACCACAGGCACCAAGCCTGGGCGTCCACCTAGAGGACGCAGAGTTTAGCTTGCTTCCGCCTTACCACATTTCTTAGTGCTTGGCTGGCAGGAGTAGGGTGGTAGCTGAGTTCTTTCTACATCATAACAAGAACACTTAAAACTCACAAACAAGAAGTGCACTCTTTCTTATATTAAATTCAAGAACAAACACAAGCCACCGGTAAGCACAAATGTCCTCTGCCCACACCTACTGTGTTTTCTTTCACCACATTTTGTGGATGAAAAATGAACTAGTTTCCTTCATTCACAGACAATTCACTATTAAATAAATGCTTCATTCTGGTATCTCGGGAGCTGTGCTACAAGACTTACAGGGGTTTTCAGGAAGTCTTCTATGATGTGTGCTCCGACCACTAAAATATAAACTAAGTAGGATTTTCAAAGCAGCACGGTCCATCAGCTCTATGGCTCGTCACACTTTAGAAACCGAAAGGGACTTTCACCCCTGCAATCCAGATCACACACTTCAGAATGTCATCCACCAGCAACAGCTCTCTAAGGACTGCAACAGAAATTCTCCCAGCTTCCCCTCGCAACTGTCCTGCCAGGCAACTTTCGGAGTGGAGTACACTGTCCCATCCTAAGCATGATGTGGTCACAGCACGTGCATCCCCACTGCTCTCACGTGAGGCTGTTTTCTCACACGCCTGTCGGGCAGCATGGCTTCATGGACTCACTCCTCCCCCTGGGCTCTACAGCCCAGTCCTCTCACAGAGACTCTCTCTGACTTCCCAGGGCAAATACACAACCACTAAAAAACAAAGTATTAAAGATAACCTCACTGAGGACGTAACCAACAATAACAAGTAACAGGAAAGGAGAATACAAGAATAAAGAACTTAAACCAAGGGGAAAAGAGTTCCCAAGAAATAACAAGACCACACCTCAGCTTACTGCAAAATAGACATTATTCCCTTCATAGTCAAAGGGGAGCCTTCAGAATTCAAGACCCCAGGCTCCTGCCAGGACCAGGCATGAAGAACTCAGTGCTTTCATAAGGGAGCAAAGCCATCTTTTCAGCTTCACTGGCTACAGGAGAGAAGTGAGTGACACCTTACTCTGCAGACAGAGTGATGCTAATACTAGGAGGTCCCTGCTGGCCGGCTTGACACTTCACTGCAAGTTCAGTCCTTTCTGACACATAAATAAGCTTTTCTTCTTGGAGACTACAAGCAGAAAATCTATGGGCATCTGCTCCAGCAACAGAGCCAATG
The DNA here is from genome assembly GCF_900095145.1 of Mus pahari. NCBI lineage: Eukaryota > Metazoa > Chordata > Mammalia > Rodentia > Muridae > Mus > Mus pahari. The sequence continues at coordinate 18,515,407 of NC_034591.1, forward strand.
GCAGGAGAAGGGCTACGTGGGACTGGGACACCACTGACTTGTTCAAAGGATTTACTAAATACAGTGGCCGCAGTCTTAGCCAAGCCTTGGCTGCTGGGCTTGGGCAGGGACTGGCTGGAGGTTAGGGTAAGTCTCTTCAGAGAGAGAAGCTCAAGGTTCTCACTCTGGGCTCTCTGGGTTTGTTTGCGAGCAAAGTGGTCTCTGCAAGTCTCCCCTGCCATTTCTCTCTCCTTTGCTCCAGCTCTGCTTCCTCCCGACCGTCTCTGGTTCCTTCCTACACTTGTCTTGTTACTACAATTGTGACTACTGTTTGATAGCCCCGACTGGCTGGTGCTAGACGCCGCCCTGGAATAAAATCCCTCGTCAACTTCAGTTATGTCCATCAGTTCTTCTTGACCTGTTAATTCTGTATCTCCTAAACAAAGAAATGACAAAGATTAATTAACATTAAATATCTTAAGTAACTTTTAAAAGAGTAATACCAAATCAATTACATTTCAATCAATACCTTAGCAGAATTTCTTAAAGCAATAGATTACAAAACAAAAATCAAAGGATAAGTTGAAATATTTTATAAATGTCATAATACATTCATTGTAATTAAATGAAAGTGATTTAGAGTATATTAAACCACAAGCATGCTGTAAACTACCCCACTACAGTTTTATGAAGAGTTCTCTAATATGCATGCAAAGAGCAGAAGCAATTAGAAAGGTCAGACATTAAATGCTGGTGATGACCTCTGTATTGTAGCTCCTACTAATAAACTTAAGTTAAAACAGAAATATATGCAGAGAGATGTTTAGGAAGGTTGTGTTCTCCATTCTAGATACCCTTAGAATATATATATATATATATATATATATATATATATATACATATACACACATACATACATACATATAATATACATATATACACTATAACTATCACAAGCTCAAAACTTGTTAAAAGTCTATATACATTACCCTTCATATTTAAGAAAAGGAAAAATCATTTTAGTTCCAAAACTTAAGCAGAAAATTACTTCAGAAGCAAATTTCTGCCTCAGTTTCTCTAACAAATTCCTGCTACTACATAGGGTGATCATTCTGAAGAGCATTAAAGGTCATTGAGAAATTACGATGCAAATTCATGCACTTTATCAGATGACATGCAAATCGTCTGTGACTGTGCAACTGTCGCGTGCACATAGCATGCACGGTGCCCCTGCCTCAAGGTACCTTGGGCTGCGGCTACAAAGCGTCTGCTAAAACTGCACTCTGCCAGCTGTGGACATTCCATCCTCCATCATTTTTCTTACAGATTTTTGCCTCCTGAGTTCAGGCAAGCCTCTGCTCTCACTCCTAGGGTCTGTGGCTGTTTCCTGCACACCCTGCATATGCTGGGCATCAATGTCTCCTAGAGCTCTGCCTTTTTCCCCATTCCCGGTCCTCTCTCCGGACACATGTGTGACACTAATCTCAGGAATGACAAGGACGCCCGCTTCAGCAGCAGCAGCACAGCTGCCCTCAGGTTGCTCTAGGATTGAAGATGATCAGACAAAATGATGGCTGAAGACAGAACAAAAGAAAATGCCAACCAAACCACAAAACAAAACAAAAAAACAGAGAACAAAACTGGATGATCGAATGGTATTAACTTAAGCCAAACACGTACACTATCATTTCCTTCTTTTACAATCCTGCGGCAACACAGGAGCCCACAGGTCACACTCTTTAAGAGTCCAATGAGCATCAGTTCACTTTCTATATTTTCACACACATTTTACATGGAATATGAAACACATTTTTTTCACAAGTGGAAACAGAATGCCTTTTAAAAATATTGTGACCAATTAAATTTACATGATCTTTAGGTAAAAGCCCCAAAATTATAGGCAAAAACTCTGGTTCTTGTCAACAATGATAACCAAAGCAATTAGAAAGTCCCCCTTGTACACTTCAAATCTTATTTTTAATTAGACTACATCCAGTCTGACTTAATAATCAACCACAATAATTAAGGTACTGCTTATTCAATCATGCCTTGGTGCTTAGCAACCCTTCTTGTCTCACACACTCAGAATCTCAAACATCAGTAACATTTATGTGCTTAAGGTAGAATTAAGCAGTCCATTTCTTCAGGTTCGTACTGAGACTATACATTTTGATGTGCTACAGTGAAGAAAAATGAAAACAAGATATGAAAAGCCAACTGGTTCTCAGTTTACCCTGAAAACAGCTTCTGTAATTCAAACAAGTGAACAAAACTCATAACTAGTAAATATCTATAAAGATAACTTTATTTTGTGCCTTAAATATAAAAGGTTTTAAAGATCTTAAGTAAATATCTATAATAAGTAGTAAAAATAACATAAATATGTAAAAAATAGACCAGTGGTGAAATTTAAACTCCATAACAACAGACAAAACAACCAAAACCAAGTACAGTGCATACCCATTAAGACGTAGCACACAAACCTGTTGAGAAGAATGACTTTGTCTGCAGAGCTAGAATCATCAAACCCTTAGGAACTGTGCTAAAGTCTGCTAAACAGCATGGTATAGTAAAGAGCAGAGGCCACAGCTGCACATACCCAGGGAGGACAAGCTTTGCTGCACATCTTGGCCATCCTGGAGCCTTCCAGGTGCCCATTTTCACCACAGCAACCCGATTCATCCATAGGATGAAGTAGTTTGGGCACTACACATCTTGAGCTCCCAGGTGACTAGCATGCAGCTATTTAGAAATCCACATTCTGCTCTGAATCCTTCACAGTTTGCAAGTGGATTCCCACCCGTGCTCTGACGGCCATGGCTAGCCACAGGGAACACTTTCCATCTCTTTGAAGCTCCTGTTGCCCTGCATCCATGATCCTAACCTGATGATGTCTGATTTGTCTCCTGAGCTGGTGACTCACATACCAAGTTCCTCACTCTCAGGCAGGCTGAGGATAGTGGGCTTTAGAACCCTGCTAGTCCTGTGTGTGGAACCAACTAAGCCTATTCCCACTTTCCAACAGCTATTTTCAAAAGTAAGGGCAAATCAGTTCTTATTGTGGCGTACGGCAGAAGTTGTGGCAACACAGAGTAGTCACCATGACACTGCTGGGTGGCAGCCACGACTTGTTCACTCATACTGCAGAAACCACTTCAAGAAAGAAAATTACAGAGACATTCAGTTCAATGGGAGAATAAAAAATGTTGGTAGTTACCAGGGCATAAAAACAAAAACAACAACAAAACAAACAAAAAACAACCAACCAACCAACCAAAAAAAAAAAAACCCAGAAGTAACTAATATTTAAGTTTTATAAAAAAATTTAAAAGATACATATAGGTGCTCTAACAGAATAAGGGACACTCAACAGCACTTTTTTTTTTTTTTAGCACATTCTTAGATATTACTCTATAATATTCTCAAACAACATGGTAGTGAGACTCTGAAGTGGGCCATTTAATCCTCATTTGCTAAGAGGAATCTAATCTGAAGTTCAGAAAGTATGGAACAGTGTAAAGCACTAGGTTAAGACGTGAGACTTTTAGTTTCAATGTCCATTCATTCAGACATTGAATTCTAACTCAATTTGTCAGAACTAACTTGACCTAAATGTCCTCTAACATCTCCCAACAATGTTTAATTTATCTGTTTAGATTCTTGGTCATTTCAAAGAAGGCAAATAATTTACTTTGGCTGAATAAAGAGTCACAGTAAATACACTCTAGAAGAATACCTGAAGAATTTATAACTCAAGGTCAGTTTGTTTTTATTTTTAACTGGTTTTATTTGTGAAAATGTGCTGATGGAAGTTAATGGTTTAAAAATGTTGATTCACCAATAGAAATTTGCAGGGAATCAGAAATGGAAGCAGGGTATTTGTAAAGAGAAGCTAGCAGACGAATTGTTAGTCACTCTCAGGACAGAGGTCAGGGGCTGAGCAGAGAGGAAATCATGAAATTAAATGAACAATAAACTCCGATTAAATTAAATGTGGTTGTTCTAAAGGAACTGAAATGTCTGCATACTCAGTAAACTTACAAAAAGAAAAACATGTTATTCTGGACACAGCAAGAAAGAAAAGGCGACTCTTAGGAAAATTAGACAGTAAAGAGACATGATTACATAACCCAAGTACTTAGTACATAATCCTTTCCTTATGTCTCTTTGGCATTTTCTACTGTGAGACTCTTACGACTGAGCCCCTTGCTCCCCAGCACGTTGGACTGGCCTCCTTGGCTTCCCTGATAGCTGGAAGGCACATCCTACTTCCTCAGAAGCCTCGTCAATGAAGACTTCCCTGTCGCCCCACCAAGAGTCTCAGCATCCCCATATTTCATATGCCTCCTCTTATATTCTGTTTCTTTAAAAATCACTTATAACAAGCCACAGTTACCCCGTCTACCCAGGTGTATATTCTACACAGATCAAGCTTTGGCCACTGTTAAACACCTAATACAAGCTTAGCAGAGAATATTTCTGGTTAGTTGTCTTATCTATCTATCTATCTATCTATCTATCTATCTATCTATCTATCTATCTATCTATCTATCTATCTATTGGTTTTTCGAGACAGGGTTTCTCTGTGTAGCCCTAGCTGTCCTGGAACTCACTCTGTAGACCAGGTTGGCCTTGAACTCAGAAATCCTCCTGCCTCTGCCTCCCGAGTGCTGGGATCAAAGGCGTGCGCCACCACCACCCAGCATGTGTCTTTTTAAAATTTTTAAAATGTTTACTCTTTATGTACAGGTATTTCTCATGCACACACACACACACACACACACACACACACACATGCACTACCTTTGTGCCTAGTGCTGTGTGGGCTAGAAAAGGGCTTCCAATCCCCTGGAACTGGAGTTAAAAATGGTTGTGACCTTCCTTCTGGATGCTGGGAATTAAACCTAGGTCCTCTGGAAGAGCACACAGTGCTCCCAATCACCGAGCCATCTCTTGAGCCCTAATAAATGTACTTCTTAATTAACTGAATGAATCTCTATTACAAGATTATAAATCAAGATGAAAATATAGAACATATGAAAAAGGTAAGCTTGGAAAATGTTCTTTTTCCTTTTATTCGGTCAAGTAACTCACAGCTTAAGATAATAAATATTTTTAGGTGGTAAAAAAGAACAAAGTTCCTTGTTTCAGAAAAACGAAATAGGCATTTCTAAATGTAGGTTTGTTACAATGCTTACTTAGTAACATCAAAAATCTTTTATAAACTAGTTCATTTTTATTATGTTATCTAAAAAAATGACATTTATAACTAGAGAGATATAATTCTTTCCTTAAGAAAATTATATAGAAGATGTTTTAAGGGAATATAAATTATATAACAAGAGTTGCTTTTCCTTGGAACTCAAAAATGTATGCAAAAGACGTTAATTTATATCCATAAAAAGAAATATTTACAATTGATTTCAAATAATTTGAAAAAAATTGAAATATCCAAATAGAAATTTCCCTAAGACTGTTTTATTTTATAATGTCTATGTACATAAGCACTCTTCATATATGGATATAGAGAGTTAAAGAAAACTTACGTAGGACGAGCAAGCTGCCTCAGGGAAGGCACTTGCCATGCAAGCCTCAAATCTGAGCTTGAAACCCAGAACCTATGGTGGAGAGCCAACGCTACAAACTGTCCTCTGACCTGCACATGGGCACTATGGCATGCAAGTTCCCCTTCCCTCCACACACATGTACATATATACATAGGTGCACGCGCACAAGTGCGCACACACACACATGCACACACACGCACATACACACATACACACATGCACACACACGCACACACACGTGCACACATGCACACACACGCATGCACATACACGCACACACACATGCACACATACACACATGCCACACACACAGACACTTTATAAAAATTTAAAATTTAAGAATAGCTAAGTTTTTCTTTGTTGGAGTGTCTATTTTAGGACAGAATCTTGCTGTATAGTCCAGGCTGGCCTCAAACTTCTCCCGTTTCAGCCTCCAGAGCAGCTGGAGTTCCAGACCATTCAGGGTCATGGACACTTTTAATAGACAATTTCAACTTTATTCTCAAAGACTACTCAAATAATTTTGTCCTAAACATTTCTTCTGATTTTCAAAAAAAAAGAGGAATTGAATTACAAACATTACAAAAACTATCGTGAAAACTATGATTTCTGTCAAACATAATTTCATAAACTCAAATCTCTAGTCTACCTGCACCCAAGGAACAATCTTAGGTTCTGCTCTTATTTGCCTTATGGTTGTTCTATTTATTAAAGGTAACAATTTTAATAAAAATAATTTAACTATTTGTAGGACTTAGACATTTTGTATCCAAATTACCTTATGAGTTAAAGTATGTTATGAGGCTCCTGAACTTCCTTGTGAAATAATAAGCCACTGTTTACAGAACCCACTGAGTCACAAAGCTTTGACAGCAACTTTGACAGGTACTTTAAGCCCCAAAGAGCCATACACATCCTTTACAACTAATGCATATGCATCCAGGAATGGTAGAAGGTGCCTGAACAACTCCTACTCTTTAAAACCATCTCTTTAAAAAAAAGATTTATTTATTCATTTAATGTACATGACTACACTGTTGCTGTCTTCAGACACACTAGAAGAGTGCATTGGATCCCATTACAGATGGTTGTGAGCCACCATGTGGTTGCTGGAAATTGAACTCAGGATCTCTGGAAGAGCAGTCAGTGTTCTTAACCACAGAGCCAATTCTCCAGCTGTAAAACCATCTTTTAATGATTATAATTTATTCTATCCAATGGTGTATATTTTTTATGTATTTACTAGTATTATTTATAATAGGAAAAATTAGAAGCAAAGTGTTCAATATATGGGTACAGGTAAGTAAATGACAAGTTATCAAGTCAATATAGCATATATATTATGTAGCCATTAAAATAACTACAGCAGGATTACCAGAACTTAGAAAAGCATTTAAACTGTTAAACAAAGCCAAAGCACCAAACATTTAAAATATAGTACAACATCCAGGTCCCAACACTGCGGTCCAGGCCTGTAAACCACACCCAGCTTCTATCTAGATGCTGAGGTCTGCGCTCAGCCCCTTCAGCTTGCCTGGCAAGCATTTTACCTACTGAGCTATTTCCCCAGCCTCTGAATCTTTTTATCATTCCTTTTTTTTTTTTTCAACTCATCTAAGAAGATAGTACTTAATCACTAAGCAAATTATGACATGGACCACTTTTTCTGATATTTTTGTCACATAATTACAAGTCTCTTTGAACTATATTATCTTGCTTAGCTTTAAGTATCATGGTATCCAATAAATAAAAACATTTTATAAACCAAAATTATTTAAAAAACAAGTAATCAAACTGCTTGCTGTAATAACTTGTGACTGTACTTTCTTTGGGCTCAATATATTTAAACTGTATCAATCTGATTCTTCCATACAGTAAAACATTCTAATATTTTCAAGGTATTTGCTTTTGGTCACCATGTTAGAAAATTTAAAAATACGTATTACTTATTTATAATTCCTTTTCATGACCTTAAAAGCTTGTAATTGTCTAAATTGTATGTCAAAATAATTAAGAAGTAGTGCTAACTGAAAGTACCCAAATATGCTGGCACCTAAGAGACCGAAGAAGGGGCCTTCTGAGTTTGGGGCTAACCTGGGCTACTACACAGATTCTCCCTCAAAAACTCAAAAGGTTAGGCACTAATACATGGGAGCCTGGATTTAATCCCTCCCACTCTGAAAGCAAACTGAAACTATTGTTAGCATTAAGCATTTAGCATGTGCTAGAGCCAAAAGCAGAGTAACGTTTAGAAGCTCCAGATTAGAAATATGATTTTCATTATTTTTTATTGTCAACACTTTCCCGATGCAAACGGTTTTAACTGTAAATAACCAAGAACCCAAGTGGGATCTATTTCCTATTTTAACATTAACAAGATAAAGTAAGATACGAGGTATTAAACATTTAAAAAATACTCATTCTAACAATGACATGTCAAGTACTAGTGGGCACCTCCCACCTCGACAGGAACAACAGCAAAACAGACATGCTGGCCGCCAGACATGCTGGCTGCACTCTGTACCATGTGCATGTGCTCACACTTGCTAGGACTCTCAAACTCAGCGCATTCATTTCAAATTGAGAAAATTCAAAATTTAAGTTTTAGGAAGGGACTATTATTTGAATGGCAAAATATACCATGTAAATTTACCAAGAACACAATTGCTGGATAGCTAACAAAGCAATTCTTATAGAACAAAGTCAACCTTTGGCTGATTTAAATTCAGCCTTTATATAGCACTTCAAAGTATACAAAATGCTCTTTACTTACTGCCCCTTGACTGGACACACACAGAGGAAAGGGGACAGAGATGACAATGACTGGGGCTTCAGTGGATCTGTAGATACTAGCTGACAAAGTTTTCCATGCTCATTATTTGCAACCACTTGTCAGTCCTCTAACTTAATTGGGGGACTTAGATAAAACGGAAGTGTGATTTCAGTAACCATTTTCAAAGAACAGAAAATAGCTTATGTTGTTCCCATGTGGGTAATTTTTTTTTTTTTTTTTTTTAAGTGGCGGAAGAAAGAGTCACAATGGTGTTGGTAAAGACAGGAGTTGTGTTTGCTCTGGGAGAACTGTGAAAAGGGAACCTGGCGGAGGAGGACAGGCAGTGAGTGGAATCACAGTGCCTGTAGCTCTGGGGTCAAAGTCGGAGTCGCACAGCTGCCATTGGTTTCACACACAACCACAGAATGAGATGCAAAGACATGCTGTGTTTCCCCTTTCTTCCTATCTTTATTTTTTAAAGAAAATATTTCCCTCACCCTAATACCAGATCAGGTAAAAGGATCCTAGCATGACTGTCCTCCGAAAGAGCCAACAAGCAGCTGAAAGAGTCAGATGCAGTTATTTGCACCCAACCAATGGACAGAAGCTGCTGAACCCTGTTGTTGAATTAGGGAAAGGCTGGAAGAAGCTGAGGAGAAGGGTGATCCTGTAGGAGGACCAGCAGTCTTAATTAATCTGGACCTCCGAGATCTTTCAAACTCTGGACCACCAAACAGATAGCATACGCCAGCTGATATGAGGCCCCCAGCACACCTACAGTAGAGGACTTCCAGGTCTGTGTTCATTCAGAGATGATGCACCTAACCCTCAAGAGACTGGAGGCCCCAGGGAGTTTAGAGGTCAGGTGGGGTAGGGGTGTGGGGGCATCCATGTGGATACAGGGTGGAGTGGGGAGGAGGTGTGGGGTGTGGAACAGTCAGAGTGGATGGGGAGGGATGGGGAATGGAATATGGAGTGTACAAAATAAATTAAACTTTTAAAAAAGAAAATATTTAAGTAAAATTACCCTTATTGGTTTTTTAAAAAAATAATGCTACTGCTTTTATAAATATCTTAACTTATCTTTCTTACCAGAATTTTCATTTTTTGACTATTTTTATCATTACAACCTATTTATCTTAAAGTTCCTCTTTTTAAGTGTACTCTTAATTTTCTTTCTCTACTTGCCTTTTATTTTGTATATAGCCCTCAACATATAAGTGCTTTAAAAATCTATGTTTGAAAAATATACTTTTGCCTTGAATTATCCACCACCACAGAATACAGGAAACAACTGGCTTGGAAAGTTAAATTATCATCATATAAATAAGGACGTTAGCCATGAGGTTATAAAAAGTCAAAGCAGGAACTGCGCTCTCTAAGTCCATTTCCACATTTAAGCGCAGACACAGTCTGAGTCATTACAACTTTCACAGAGACTTGAAAGACGTAACACTGAAGCAAGCTGCTTCATTACAATATTAAAATCATCAGGTAAAAAACGTGGAGATCAGGTCAACATGCAATTAGCTGTGTAATACATTTCTTTAAAAAGAAGTGTGACTACTGTCACTACTCCACTGTGTGGAAATCAGGAGGAATTATGATCGCATGTGAACCCAGGGCCTCCAGGCCACTGTGGTGCTGCTGACAGAGGGTAACCGAAGACACCTGGGTCCTGGAACGCCAGCAAATGTTAAGATAAAAGTAGGTGCCACCTTCATTAGGATATTTCCCATAGCAATATGAGCCATGGGCAATTCTTGAAGAAAGGAATGCCACACTCATTTCAGAGCACCCAGAAGTAATTTAAATGGTCCAAAATTAATAATAAAAAACAGACTATGAGTTTGGACTAGAAGAATAATTTGTACTAATAGTAGAAAAGAATCAAGGTGATGAATTGCTTCAATTGAATGTCTTTGTTTGCTGTGTGTAATCTTTGATGACTCGGATACACATACAAAGCACTATGCCTACACAGCTTACATGAATGATAAAAACGGGAGGAAAACCCTGCCTGCCTGCTCCAGTGGGAGCAGCTCCCCACCCACTCCTGCCTCTAGCCTAGTGTAAAAGGAGGGATAGACAGCAGCAAGGACACATAAGTGCACAACAACAAGCCAAGGTCAGCCACGAGTCACACGTCCATCTGATGAGCTTGAGAGTCACCTGGGACACTGGTGGAAACCCACCCACTCTGGATAGCAGCATGCCCCCGCCCTGAGGCTGTGGTGGAGAGGAGAAGGTGACCGAGCACTCTCCACCTGTCTTCTTCCACACTGCCTTGCCTGCACTCCTGCTATGTGATGACTGCACCCCCCAGCTGTGAGCCAAAAGAAAACCCCCTTTGCTTAAATATGTTTTCAGGGCATTTTTGCCACGGCAACTATGGTGTTTTGAATTGGCGGGATGTGGGTTTTTGTATTTATTTATTTATTTATTTATTTATTTATTGTTTTCCTTTGGGGGAGGTGGCAAGGGTAGTGGGTGGCTAAGAACAGACAGGGAGGTAATGAAAATAGGTTCATATATTTGAATGCTTGGTGTCGGGTTGGTGGAAAGGTTTGGGATTATGAAGTGTGGCCTTGTTTGAGATGAGTCACTGGGAGTGAGTGGGCTTGGAGGCTTTAAAGCCCATGCCATTCCCAGTAATCTCTCTCTCTCTCTCTCTCTCTCTCTCTCTCTCTCTCTC
>NC_034591.1:18526495-18553128 GCF_900095145.1 Mus pahari
TCTCTCTCTCTCTCTCTCTCTCTCTCTCTCTCTCTCTCTCTCTCCTCCCTCCCTCCTTCCCCCCTGCTTATGGATCAGATGTGAGCTCTCAGCTACTCCCCAGGACCCTGCCTGCCTAACCACTGCCATCTCCCCATGAAGACCATGGGCATGGGCTCCAGCCTTTTGGAACTGCAAGACCCCAGTGAACTCTATCTTCTATACATGGCCTTCATCATGGTGTCTCCTCCCAGCAATAGGAGAGAGCTAAGACAAAGCTCAACGGAAAAGATATGCTTCAGCCTTGTCACATGTGGAAAACAAAGGAGTCAAGAAGACAACGCAGACAATTCCTTACAGTGGGCGCTGCTTTCCCTGCTCCTGCCCCGGCTCCATCACCACTCGCATGGTTACAAAGCCCTAGCTCTGTCACAAAGAACACACCCTTCCTCCCCCAGGGATGGCTGTGAAGAGTGGGGAGATGAGCTGAATGGAGAGCTTACCCAGGACCCCATCAAACACAGGCACTCTCAGTCTTCAGTCATGACCTGAAGTGACCTCCACAGCACTATGCTTCACATAGGGCAATACAGAACGGCCACTGTGGGTCATGCTGGGAGCTCCATGTCCTTTCATACTGTTTCTAAAGAAATGTCTCACTTTGATTTTGTTACAGAAAATACAATACATAAAATTTTACATATGAAGAAAATTTCAAATCTACTTTTAAATCAAGGATTGTCTATATATTTAAGAAGTATACAATGATAACCATCCTCTCCACAAGAAACCACTGCTTGTTCGAAAGCCAGAACAATAATATGTCCAGGCAGAAATCAAAGACATGAGGAAACATGGAAACTTCCTGAGCAATGCTTCCCTGGGGATGTGTGTTTCCACATGGCTTGGGTGCTGGGTGCTAGGTAAGCCTAGTGTGGCAGTGTGTGAGGAGGGGAATCCTTCAGAAGTGGGGCGCAGTGCAAGGTGTTTAGGGTGAAACACAGGAAGCCAGACGATTAAGACTAACCACCTTAAGAAGGATGCTGCAGCCTACTTAGAGACAAGTAAGACTATGCAAGTACCATTTATTATAGCCCAGTGGATGGGAGTCATTCACATTCCAGAGAGTGAGGGCTCAGGCCAGCCCATACTCTAACTGCTCATGGGCTGAAAGTCCATTCCCTTTTATATCCTCAATTATGACACTTTTGCTATCATAAACAGGAGGAACTCAAGTGCAGTGAAGCTGAATAAACATAAAGGAACAGGTAATACAAGGGCTACTTTAATGAAATTGTAGCCTGAGACAGTCTGTAAGGGGCAGCCAAAACAGAACCTAGATCCACAATACATGTAAGGACTCTTTTTTTCTTGTTTTGGTCATTTTTTTCCTACAAAATGTTTCTGAAAAATAACTTCCATCTTGTTACAGGATATATATCTCTTTCTTGTAAATCCACACCTGCGCATGCACACACGCGCGCGCGCGCACACACACACACACACACACACACACACACATACACACACACACACACACACACACACACACACACACGAGAGAGAGCTTCAATATGTCTCATGTTTGAATTGTGCAACCCACATCCTCTACCACATTCCCCATGTAAACAGTGAGAAGGCAGGCAGCGGTGCCTGAGAACCTGCCTTGCATGTCTCTGCTCTGCAGCAGTAGCCTGGGAGTGCTTGCGGGGTCAGTGCAGCCCAGTGTGCAGCACCGGCACCTGCTTTCACACGGTGAGGGGGTGTCCACTAAGTTACTTTCCTTCTGCAGTTTATTCTCATTTAAGAGCATAACTTCACTGAAGAAACAGAAGGATGTTTGGAATCGGCATGTTCAAATGGATTTTGTATGTATTTTGTAGTCGCCTAATAGCAAATATCACAAACTCTTTTATGACTCCCTGTTGGACCTTCAGGATTCACAGAGTAATTTTAAAAATGAGTAGATCAGCAATGGCCCTTGGTTAAACAGTAACATCACCCTCTTTTCAGGCATATTCTTTCAGTGTGTCTGAGGGGAAGTGGCAAGCCTTCTCAGTCAGGATCAGCTTTCTATGTTACAACCTGTTACATCCTTCCCTTTCCCTTTCCTCTGTGGACCACAGGGAGTGAGGCTATGACACAGTCTCCCAGACTGAGCTGCCATTTTCATTTCAGTGCAGAGGAGGACGAAAGCAGAGTAGGGCCCTTAACCCACATGCTCCGTGCACGCACGGAGCAAAGAAATGCTGACGGTCATGTTTGAGGAAGGTGGCATTTCTCGTCTGGCTCTCACTCTTGGTTAGAGAGGAGAGAAGGTATAACAGGAAGAAGGGATGGAATAAAGAAGAGATTAAAGGAGAAGAGAGGGAAGTGGCAAAGCACAGGGATGCATGGCGAATGCAGTTAACTTCCAGCAACACTTTAATACAGGAAAATAAAGCAGGGAAGAAAGAAAACTAATATAATCTTGAATGAAAATGAATTTGTAAATTAGCAATGTCTAGTGTATTGACAGCATGGCACTCTTTACCAGCGAGTCCCGACAGAATGGAAGGTCACTGGTGGGTACTTGTACTCCAACATGAAAAAACCTGCATGTAGAATGCCTGCCTGAGCAGGAGACTGTCAGCCACTGCACACAGCTACCCAAGATCAGCACCGTAAAGTACATGAGTAGTTACAATGCACGTTCTTACTCTCCTGTTCTACTGCAGTAAGTAAACTAAGTATTCTTCATTCATGTGCCTAACACAAGAAGTGTCGCCCTCTCAGTGTCTGTGTCCCTGGATGAGAACCTAGGGGCTTTGCTTTCTAGGCTACAATGGTGCTTTCCTAAGGTTACAGGTTCTACCACCACAGCTGCAGAGCACCGAGGGAGAGAGCCAGCCGTGCGCGGACCTGAGGAGTGCTTACCATGTCTTTTCCACCTGTGACCTCTTATTGACATACTGGTAACTGCATTTCTTGATATTCTAGAGGAGGTTGGTGTGATTTCCACCTGAATACACCTCGTACCTTCCTTACTAGATTTCATGGCACCATGAGGCAATGAAGCCTTTATTGCATTAGCAACCTAAAAGGAGAAAAAAAAATCTTTAAGATTGGTAAATAGATGCATTATTTACTTTTAGATAAACTATAAGGCTAAGCATTAACAAATTCATAAGAATAATATTTTCCCCGAGGTATTTCAATATGAGGATACTTAACCCTCCTAAATAGGAAGTAGACCAGGCTAGCCTTGAACTCAGAAATTCGCCTGCCTCAGCCTCCCAAGTGCTGGGATTAAAGGTGTACACTACCACACACAAGCATACACACACACACACACACACACACACACACACACACACACACACACACTCTCTCTCTCTCTTCACCCATACCAGAAGAGGGCATTGAATCCCATTAAATAAGGTTGTGAGCCACCATGTGGTTGCTGGAAATTGAACTCAGGACCTCTGGAAGAACAGACAGTGCTCTTAAGCACTGAGCCATCTCTCCAGTCCCATACAAACACATTTAAATGTGATATTTCCTAGTACAACCAAGCACTGAGTATTAAAAGCATTTCATATGCTATGAGTTACTTCTCAATGCATAGTTCTAAACTAAACAATTTAAGTTAAAAATCGCATAATTAAGTGCAGAACCTACCAGCAGAGGCTCTGGATACAATTCTAGCTGGGCTCTGTATATAATATCATCCAATGCTTTCTGAGCTAGATCCCATTCTCCATTGTATCTGCAAAACATGGGAGTTAAAAGCATTATTTTTAATTTATCCTATAAAACAAAACAAAACATAATGGGGAACAATTTATCTCTACTAAAGAAAGCAACAGACCACATTTGCACATTGCTTAACATTCTATTCTCCTTAAAATGTATTTTTAAAGTTCCTATTATCTGAACGCCTATTAATAGCAAATAAAATTTTATACATGTACATTTCTTCTCTAAGGAACATGAGTATTTATAGAACAGAAATCAAAGAGCTAAGGCAATTTCAGGCATCTTACACTGTCAAAGTAACTCAGAACATAATAAACTATATACTTTAGAATAATTTTCTGAACAATTATGGTCAAATTACCGTGTAGTTCCCATGGTTTTACTGAGAACCCAAGCCTACCCACTTTCCTATGTAGCTGTTCCTTTGCATCCTGAAGGCCATTTAGAAAGGAACACAATGCATGTTGCAAACACAAGAGATAAGAAATTCAGCATGTGTGTATTACATATGTTCAACTTTCAATGATATATCAAACACATCCTAAAACTCAACTGAGCGATCCAAGTCAGCAGACATAGAATGGTCTCTGTCATCAAAATAAAGAGGCGTGAGTTACATCCAAAGCACAAGAGAGGCTCAATAGGGGAAGCATTACTCCCATCTGAAAGCCAAGATAAACACACGTTATCTTCAAAATCGTAACTTAATGAACCCATCACAGAGCTGAGGGAGAGCGACCAAACATCTGAGCCCAAGAAAGGGAGGCCATAAGCAGCAGGTGGGACGTAACTTAGCTCTCTAACAGACTCCAGTAGAGTACAACGCTGGCTCTGGAGGTAGCAGGGCTCACAAACCTCTGGAGCATACACATGGACTGTTCATGGGCTTCCCCATGCCTCCGATAGCTATCAGCAAGAAACATGGGAAGCAGGACAGGGGACCAGAAAAGGTGGCCCTTGGTGGTGCAGGCTTGAAGGAGAAGAGTGGCCACTGCAGGGAAAGCACAGGCCTGTCAGACAGTTTTTTCACATGAGCAGAAGTTGTACAGCTTTTGGGGAGAAGAGCCAATCCTATCAACCTATTACCCCCAACGCACAGCTAAAGAACTGTGGCTCTGAGGAAAACAGGGATCTAGACCACAGTCTATGCTAAGACAACTAGGGGTTCTCTGCTTCTGAAGAGAGGCAGGACCTCGTCTACAGCACACACCACTCAGAGAGGAGGAGTCTGCCTAGAACTGACAGGGATCAGGACAACACAGAAAGAAACTGTGGACATTCCACCTATCACCACCAGGCTAGTGTACACTGAGAAATAAGGAAAAACTTCCCATTCTTTCTCTTCTCTTCTCTTCTCTTCTCTTCTCTTCTCTTCTCTTCTCTTCTCTTCTCTTCTCTTCTCTTCTCTTCTCTTTTCTTTTTTCTTTTTTGTAACGTGTTGATTCTCTCTGGATTTCACATCATGCACTCTAACCCCATTCATCTCCCTATTCCTTCAAATCTGCCCTCACAACCTCCCCCCCCCCAAAAAAAAACAGAAAAAAAAAACACAAAGAAACAAAAACCCCATCTCATTGTAGAAGCTTCAGAGTGTCACAGTGTGTCACACAGTACACCCTTTATACTTTTATCCATAGTCTTTACTGGTCTGGTTCAAGGTCTCTGGCTTCTGCTACACTATCAACAGAGGCTCCTCACCGGGTCTCCTCTCAGATACTCTGTTGTTGGCCTCTGCTGTGGAGATCCAGCTGCTCCTAGCTGGGGTGGATGCTGGCGTGGGACAACTCAGAGTCCTGGCTCTGGGCCTGGGTGGTAGCTGAGTTAGTCAGCCTGCTAGATTGCCCACACCCAAGCCACCAGGGCCAGCTCTCCAGCACTGCTCTGGCTAGTTCTTCAAATGCCACAGCCACAAGGGGCAGAGCCAGCTCTCCTGTGCTCATACCCTCCAGGCTGGCTCACCCATACCCCCTCCCCCTCCAGGGCCAGTTCTACTGTGCCACCCAGGGGAGGTGCAGAACCTGCTCTCCCAAGTGCTGCAGCAAGTGAAGGGCGGGCTAGCTAGGAACAGCACTCTATTGCTGAAGGAGGGCCTAACAAATGGGAGAGGAGACCCTCTCTGAGAGACAGGCATATCGAGAAACCTAAAGGAGGAAAACTCGCCAGCAATCCATCCAGCTCCCACCAGAAATACTAGGTGAAAGTAGGGGGATTTGTAGAGGTTACCCAGAATGTAACTATGGCAACAGTATAACAACCCTGCTGACACCATCCTGGCAAGGGCAGGGAGAGACACTGTGCCCCTCCCTTTAGCTGTAAGCCCACTGAAGCTGTCTGTGGACCCCAAGAAATCTCCCTAAGAGTCTCTTGCTGGCAGAGAAGGACTTGGGCTGCAGTGCTTGATGGACAGGGAGCTAGTCTTCCAGGAATTCAAGTCAATAGTCTGACAACTTGTCAACACACCTTGCAAGAGAGACTGGAGCAGAGACAATGACAGAGCCATGAGAGGCGGATTCTGGCTATGTGTCCCTCTTGTCTTCTATAATTTGTTCCTCTCTTAATATGGCTACATTGAGTAGAACTCCTTTTTTTCTGCTTTTTATATGAGACACACTTACATGGCAAAATACACTCCTGTTAGCATCTGCACCATGAAGCCAGATGAAATCGGTATTCTGCTGCTCACGCCTTTGTATTTTCTTACATGTTGTCGGGGATATCCACAGACACATATTCTGGAAAGTTGGAAGGAAACGTATTTGTTAAGTGCAGATGATTTTCTAATATTTATGAACCAACAAGAGAAATAACAAATCTAGTATCCATAAAACAATCTTCTGAACAGAATGCTTGCAACATTTCCCTGAATATGATATACTGGTAAGAGACTGTAAAGCCCCAGGCAGGCAGTGTACACGGTTGGTGAGTCACATGCTCACTGGTTGGTTTACTAATTTTGATCAATTCAATTATCAGTAACTCTGGGGACATTACATGGAACTTACCATTAACAGATCTTTAGTATACTTTAATTCCTGATTAAATTCTTTTTATTTTTTTGGCTCTATTCTTTTTTTTAACTAATTTTATTATATATATTTTCTTCATTTACATTTCAAATGCTATCCCGAATGTTCCCTATACCCTCCCCCTACCCTGCTACCCTGCCCACCCATTCCCACTTCTTGGCCCTGGCATTCCCCTGTATGGGGCATATAAAGTTTGTAAGACCAAGGGGCCTCTCTTCCCAACGATGGCTGACTAGGCCATCTTCTGCTATATATGCAGCTAGAGACACGAGCTCTGGGGGTACTGGTTAGTTCATATTGTTGTTTCACCTATAGGGTTGCAGACCCCTTCAGTTCATTGGGTACTTTTTCTGTATTTGCCAGGCATTGGCATAGCCTCACAGAGATAGCTATATCAGTGTCCTTTCAACAAGATTTTGCTGGCATATGCAATAGTGTATGCGTTTCGTGGCTGATTATGGGATGGGCCCCCGGGTGGGGCAGTCTCTGGATGGTCCATCCTTTCATCTTAGCTCCAAACTTTGTCTCTGCCACTTCTTTCATGGATGATTAAATTCTTGGTACAAACTTAGGATCAGAAAAATTACTATAACCCAGAATCAAGCTTCATGAAATATCCATTGTAAATTTCAGACAGATAAAAAATTGTAATGCTCTTCCCAGACATAAGGATGCACACCTTTAACCCCAGCACCTGGGAGGCAGAGGCAGGTGGATCTTTGTGAGTTCAAAGTCAGCCTGGTCTACATAGTGAGTTCCTGGACAGCCAGGGCTACATAGTACAAGTCTGTCTTGAAAAAAAAGCTAAACAACAACAATAATAATGCTAAAAAACACACAAGAAATAAAATACAGGCAGTTTTATATTGTTTACAACGTATTTAAACACAACACCCTTGAGAGAATTCTAAACAGAAATCAGCAGGGTTTGCGAGTTTTTTTTTCAAAGACAATAACTTACATAAAAATTCAGTCAAACAAAACCTTATGATGAGAAGCAGTGCAGGCAACAAGTGAGATGCAGCTCAGCGGCCTATCTCTGAACTACCATTAGGTCCAACACAGAACCAATTATATATACTAGCCAGTGCACTATAATGTAATTAAACTGTGCTTTTAAAAATCTCCTTAGGAGCAGGGTGGTGGTAGTGCATCCTTTGAGACAGGGGTATTTCTGTGAGTTCAGGCCAGCCTAGGGCCATACAAAGAGAGCCTGTCTGCAAAGAGCCTGTTAAAGGGATGCTTGCCTAGCCTGTGAGAAGCCCTGGATTCTAGCGCTAGTGTTTGTGGGAGTGTCTACCTAAATAATGGGGGTCGAGTGAAATTGCAAAAACACATGGACCGTGCATGAGCTCAGCTTGTATGCAATTAATAAACAGGAACACAGTATTTCTCATAGAAAGCTAGAGTTATGGGATTGCAGACCCGTTTTCCTTCCTTGTGCATGTATGTATTACTAGAAAATGGCTGCTTTGTCACTCTGTGTCAGGAGTGATACAGTCCCAACTTGATAGCACATTAATGAATTAATACAGCTGCCCTCTATTTGTAGACCACACTACCACCACCAAGTCCCAGGCTGGAGCTCCTGACTTGGCTCTTCAAGTGAAGACACTAATACTAAGCCTGGCGGCTTGAGTTCAAGCCCAGCATCCCAAAAGGTGAAGAGAGAGAGGGAGAACTGACTCCTGAGCATTATCCTGACTTCCACAAGCCTACCCTGGAACCTGCACCTACACACACACACACACACACACACACACACACACACACACACACATACACACACACACACTTAAAAGTCAAAATTTCCTGAATGTGTGTCTCTGTGTGTATGGGCATGTATGTGTGTCTCTGTGTGTATGGACATGTATGTGTGTTTCTGTGTGTATGGGCATGTATGTGTGTGTGCCCAAGGAGTCCAGAAAAGTGCTTTGGATCTTCTGGAACTGCAGTTATGGTGGTCGTGAGCCATCCAATGTTAAGAAGCACTCTTAACTGATAAACGATCTGTCAAGCCCCCAAAAATGTTTTCTTAAAAGGCCTTTAATTCAAAGGATGAACATAAGCTCATTGGACATTGTAAGAAACTCAAAACTCTTTAGTGCCAAAACCAAAATAAGTAGGGAAACTGAGGAAGAAATAGCTGCAAGTAGAATAAGCCAACCCTTACCCCACCAGAACACCCACTCTACACTCATATTTTAGTGCTGCATAATATATCCTCAAAACCAACATATTTACCTCTTATTTTTGTTTGTTTTGTTTTTCGAGACAGGGTTTCTCTGTATAGCCCTGGCTGTCCTGGAACTCACTTTGTAGACCAGGCTGGCCTTGAACTCAGAAATCCGCCTGCCTCTGCCTCCAGGGTGCTGGGATTAAATGCATGTGCCACCACACCCGGCTTACCTCTATTTTTTTAAATGAAGAAAAACCATAATGCCATGTTCTCTTTTTTTTTTTTTTGACATAAAACTAGAACACAGTAAATATAGATAAATAAAGGCAAACAAAATAAAAAGAAATACCCAATCATATTCCACAAATTAAAAAAATTATTACCATGTCATTGTTGTAAAGGTAACATAACCCCTTCTGATTTACTATTACACCCAACCATTACTCAGTTGGATATTCATGATCGTGCTTTTCGATGGCTACTATTTCTAAACCATTTTCTATGTGCTCAGTAGGCTGGACTACACATTGACTTATGTACCAACAATCACACAACAATAACTTAAGTATGCAACAAACTAGCAGTCTTTCATTCATATACTCCAGGATTAGAAACCAAGGACATCTGGTTTACCTTGAACAAATCTGACACAGTGACTGAAGAGAGACACTGGGCATGTAGGTTAAGGCAGCATTGTAACACAACAGAAGGAATGTCAACACTTCAAACCTGAAGACAAAGGAAAGGAATGTTAACTGACCTTGTGCAGCAGAACCAGGCTTACACATTACAGACACAGTAAGAAAACTCAAAGGGAAAAGAAGGCTGCAAGGAACAATCTTGCACCCTCCAAACTCAAGATAATGCCTGCAGCAAAGCACAGGGGCGAGTCTAGGTATGTCTGGTTCTTTTCTAAAATGACTTGATATCCACAGAAGTGTTACATTTAACTCACTAAATATTATAAATTTACTGAAACGATTTTTAAACAACTTAGCATGCTAGGAGAACTGTGCCTTTGCAGTATACCTGTTCTGAGCTGTCAACATCTCCCGTTGAGGATGGGGTCCACTGTACACGACTTTTGATAAGCCATGCTGGGACAGCGCACTCTCCGTCAGCGCCATAGACCCAATGCTGGAAGGCTAGAGAAGAGATGCTGTTTTGTTGAAGGTGACACTGAGAATGCACAAAGCATGGAGAGTGCCTACTAGGCATGCGTACCACATAGCTTAGGGATATTCAGACTGCCGGTCACATTTCCACCCCAAGATTTAATAACAAGTTAAAACTAAACCACAAAAGAAAATCAAATTTTAAATTTCTAAAATTCCATCATAAAGTACACAATTATCCACTCCACCCCACATGCAGACGCACATTAAGATGAGCCTTACTCATTATACAAAGATAAAAACGCTTTCAATAAGGCTCTCACTGTCAGATCTTAGTTCAATCCTTTAGTGGTTTTGACTTCTCTTCTGAAAGAGTAAACACTCCGTGTGGTGACGATCAGTACCTTTTGAGTACTAACGATTCACTTCTGTGCATAGGTAACCACACCCTAACTTAGGGGACAATTGGAGCTTAGGACCCAACAAATACACTTTGATAAAAAACTACTTACTTCATGATATACAGATGGTTTGGATAAAGATGGAATTGTAAAACTCAATACTTTACTATGTCCGTGTTTGTCAACTATTTCCTACAAATAAAAGTAAAAGGTAATATCTTAAAAGTCACCTTTTGCATGTAACATTTTAAAAGTAAAATTAAGTTATTAGGACAATTTGTCCAGGTTCAATTTTTTTGAGGTTATAATTATAACATCTCTCCCTCCCCTTTCTTCCCTCTAAGACAAAGTTTTAAAGACCAGAATAAAAGGAGTTTAAAGACAGAACTCTTGAACATTAGCAATCCATTATCAACAACCATTAGCATCACTAGGTAACATGTGCACTGGTGCGTTTTCAAAACAAAAGCAGAGCAGACCACATAGAGAATGTCCAACTACATCCCAGTTCCACTGTTCTCAGGACGGCTGAGGCACAGACTGTGTAGTGATTGTTCTGTGCTAACAAGTTATATTCTCTAAGGCAATTAAACATGAGCTGTGTCTACAGAAGGACCTCACCTTTCCTCTCCATCTTAAAGAACACAAACCATAAGTATTCAGAATGTCATGTCAGGACTGATACTCAGGCGGAGTCACACAAACTGTTAAATACAGTGCATATGCTCGGGAGACAGTGGGGACTTCCGAAGTGTGACTAGTGAATCTCATCTTAGGTCTTTCTACTGGCTGTGTGTGTGTGTGTGTGTGTGTGTGTGTGTGTGTGTGTGTGTGTGTGTGAAGGCAAAAACCAGCTTAAAGATGCACTTAAACAGATGTTGAATTTAAAGATTCCACAATAGCAGTAACTAGGCATGGCAGCACATGCCTTTAATCCTAGCACCTGAAAGACAGGCAGGTCTCTGTGAGTTTGAAGACAGTCTATTTATTCTAAGTAACACGCTCCAGGCCAGTCAGAGCTACACTGTGAGACCCTGTCTCAAAATAAAATAAAATAAAATAAATAAAATAAAACCCCACTGGTGGTGGTATTCTTCTCATTATTATTAAATTATTATTATCTCTATGAAAGTTTCAGTTTTCATTCAACCAATAACAATTTGTTTAGATAATTATATGTGTGCCCCAATACCCATAGGTTCTTTTTTTCTTTTAAATGAATAGTAGTTTTACTAAAATGAAAAGCAGTTTTCCCAAAGGCATATGGTTACTCCGCGAAATACAAACCAGGTTGTAAACCCCTAGGAGGAGGGCCTCAATGCAGCCGCTTCTGTGCACATTCCTGCTGGCTGACAGAGCGAGGTAGCACCACATCAGCTCTGGGAGGAACTGCAGAGTGAAGCGCAGCAGCTGCTCCTCCCCACTGCGGTAGAACTCAAAGAGCTGGTGACACACGGGCTCTAGTAACTGCAAGAAGATGACACGGTAAGCATGTATGTGGTGACACCACTGCATGAATTACACAAGGTTTCTCAAAATGGTTATGTCTAAAATATACAAATGTTTTACTTTTCTTGAAGGACTGGCCAGCTACCCCAGAACGTTTCGATTCTAGTGGCAGGACACTGCAACATGGCAGTGAGACGCTCTACACTCTCCCAACCACTCTTCCTCAGGCCCTGTTCTTACCTCTTGGCTAAGCTGTAGCAAGCCTTTTCCTTAACGCCTTTCTTCTTAATAGATTAGAAGTCAACATATAAGGGCTTGTCTGCGGGGCAGAAAGGACTAAAACAGGAACAAGCGCACAGCTTGTTCCCGTGTGTGTGAAGCCTAGTGTGTAGAACAGTTAGACAGTCAGTACACCCAACCCATTGTTAAAGCCATGGTTACTGCCCCTGCCTTTTATACATAAATTAAAATCTTCTATAGCCTTTTTCTTTCCCACTATACTCCCAATTAAATTAGGTTAGTAGCACTACCTATATCTTTATTAAAGATTCTTAAAAACCAGAAAAGCAAGTTAAGAAACTCTCATATCTCTCAAGTGTTCCTTTAAGTCATACATTGCAATCAAACACAAAACATGGTCAAACGTGTCAGGAGACTCACAGGCACTGGTTTTCAAGAAAACCTGAACAAACAACATATTTCATTAACAAGCAGCAGATTAAATCAAGACACCAAGCAGATTTCTATTACCAATAATTACAACAAAGAGAAACCTATGAATAGTGTAAATGTTCATTTCAAACAGACTAAATAAGTAGAGTAGGGAGTAAGTTCAACTATCCTCCTCTGAAACCAGGGCTGGGAATGCAGCTCCAACGCAGATCGCTCGCCTAGCACACACACCCAAGGCTGTGGGTTCCACTCTCTGTGGCAAAATAAAGCAAAACGAGACAAGCAGACTGTTTATAAAGGTGGTGCATGCCTTTAATCTCAGCACTTGGGGAGGCAGATGATGGGGGAGGGCAGAGGCAGAGGCAGGTGAATCTCTGTGAGTTCGAGGCCAGCCAGTGTGAGTTTCAGGACAATGACTGTCACAGAGTAACCCTGTCTCCAAGAAAAAAAAAAAAAAGAAAGAAAAATGATCCACCTTCTGGCAGCTACTCACTCATAGGGTATTTTCTCCACATCACGTTAGAAAGCACAGGTCTGCCTGTCTCAAACAGAACAAAGTGGCTGTGCTCTGTGCTCCACACTCACTCTGTGCCCAGCACTCTCTCTGTGCCCCAGCACTCACATTTCCAAATCCCCAAGCAAGCTTGAATTGAATCAATCCACGAAGCTTGTGAAGTTGAACAAGCATTTTCAATTATAAACCTTGCTAGAAAATTCATTTAAGACACTCTGTAAGAACACATAATCAACTTTAATGAAAATACACTCAAAGTCTTTATGACCAGTTTTAAATCCAAAATTTAAAAAATTTGCCTAATGAAGGCATAATTAAGTGAAGACAGATTTAAAGAAAAGAAAAAAACATGTTGCAAAAAGATTAAAATTATGCACTTAAAGCCGACAGAAACCAACACCAGCATGTGTTTGATGTTCAGGGCTTGCCAAACACTGCTTACTCAGAAACAGGATCAGCTCCCACTCTACTGTCAGTATACTAGCACCAGCCACACTTTTCCATATAAGGAAATAGAGACAGAAAGGCTATGGACCATGACGGACAGTACACATAAGAGCCAGAAAGGAGAAAGAGCTGAAGTTTACAAATGTCAGAAAACAATACTATATAATGTGAGAAATACAGGCCTAGGTAACATGAATGTATTTTACGGTGGTGATTGAACATGCTGGGTTGCTAATGGCTTGGCGACATTTTGGAATATATTTCCCTATGAAAACATAGCTCAAACTCGTTGGAAGTTGAGGGCTGCTTGTAAAGGAACCCTGGGCAACAAGAAAAACGGGGAAAGCAGCTTGGTGAAGAAAAGACAAGGTAAACGTAACTCTGATTAAATTATTCCAGATGAAGTCTGATGGCCTGTCGGGAAACTCTAAGCCTGCTGGCATCTCATTCACAGTGTACTCCACAGCATAGTAAGTAGAGTCTAGGCTACTCTATACTCCAGCCAACACAAATCAATCACGCAAATAACACTATCTCCTGCAGTGCACAGACTGGTTGCAAAGGCCCATGGATCCACATATATTCGCCTACCACTGAATAACTCTTTATTCAGTTATTTGTGGCAGGCCAGCAATGCCAGGGTTCAGGAGGCAGGGGTAGATGGCTCTCTGTGAATCTGAGGACAGCCTAGACTATATAGTGAGTTCTAAGACAGCCGGGGCTACAAAGTAAGACCCTGCTGAGAGACGGGGGGGGGGGGGGATGAGAGACAGACAAAGAGAGAGACAGAGGCAGAGGACAGACACAGAGGGATGGAGACTGAGATTGATTTTAAATTAAACTCAAAAACAAAAGGAATTATGCAAGTTCTCTCCTTTCCATCTACTCCAGCGCTGTCTCCTTCTAGTCTCAGAATAGGAAAGGCACAGGCAGACCAAACTGCAGCATTCAACGAACGAAAGCCTTGCACCTTAAATCTCCTACACTTCCCTGCTGCTGCGAGTGTTTGTTTTACTTGCTGTATTTGTCCATGGTCTGGTGTTTTGGTTGTGCTTGTTGTTGCTATGACACCTGGTAACTTATAAAGAATGCATTCCTTCCCAGCTCTGCAGACTGGGTAGTCTAAGATCAAACCATCACCTCATAACAGAAGATAGACAGCTAGGAAAGCTAAGGAAGCCAGACTCAGCTTGAGAACAGCACCAGCCCCATAGTCATCCCAGTGTTTTCTCCTGCTCTTTATGCTAACAACTAAACCCAGGACCGAGTGTATGCAAGGCAAGAGCTCTCCCACTGAACCATATCCCAGGCCCATTTCTTTCTCTCTTTTTTAAAAGATTTATTTATTTTTTTTATTTATATGAGTACACTGTAGCTGTCTTCAGACACAACAGAAGAGTGCAGTGGATCCCATTACAGATGGTTGTGAGCCACCATGTGGTTGTTGGGAATTGAACTCAGAACCTCTGGAAGAGCAGTCAGTGCTCTTAACCTCTGAGCCATCTCTCCGGCCACCAGGTCCATTTCTTAATATCTGTTACAGTGGTAAGTACATCCCCAGATGACTATTAGAGGTAACGACCATGTAGACCACAGATCGGAGAGACGCAGTTCCACACGGTTACTCAGTCGCTCTCACTTTTCTCTCTCAGGATGAAGATCACTGATCTTTGAGCCCCTAATGTCCACCATAGTAATGGCTTATAGCAGGTACATCAATATTTGCTGAAGAAAAAAGATTATTTACGCAACTTAGATGTTTTAAGGCCATGGAGACTCAGAGACACACAGAGAAGGAGAACACCGAGAAAGATGGATTTGGGGATACAGTAAGGATTCTAGTTTTCATTCTGGAGAATTATATGCTGAGATTAAATTTATTCTTGTTTTGTAAGTATATACATTTTCTTACCTTACACATGTATGTTATATTTTATATTTAAATAAAAATAATCAACTGGATATTATTCATACAAATGTAACGTACTTACCTCACCCTGTGGCTCCTGGATAACTTTATAGAGAGATGAAACTAAAGAACTCTTGTCTTTCAAATTTGTGGCATAATTTGGCAAAGATGTTTCTGGGAGTGTCTAAACAAATTAAAAAAATTATTTTTATGAAATTCTAAATCAGACAAATTCATTAAAAAGAAAAATAATATATATATTGGTCACAGAAGGAAGGAAACTAAGAAAGACTGACTAAAAGACATAGTTTCTAGAATTCCATGCCGGTGTTTGGTACAACTTTATAAAAATATCAAAAGAACAAGAACAAAAATAAATAAAATAAAATTATCCCTGCATTCTCACTTGACAGTGAATTTTATGTGATGTAAATTATAACTCAACAATAGCAAATTAAAAAAAAAAGTTTTATTCTTTTATTACCAACAGGGTAAATCACCATCAGACTCGTGATTGGAATCAGGGCAATGGCTCAGTACATAAAGCACTTGCTGCACAAACGTGCAGAGCAGAAGTAGGATTCCCAGGTCCCAAGTCAAAGCTGGGCAGGCATGGTGCTGACTGTAATCCCAGTACTCTGGAGGCGGGAACAGGACACTACCAAGGGAAGCTGGCTTGCTAGACTAGCCAACGGTGTGCTCCGTGTTCAACCAGAGACCCTGCCTCCATTAGTTAAGTGCAAAGTAATCAAAGGAGACAGTCAGTCTCAACTGTGGACCTACACATGCACTCCCACATGTGCAAGTGCACCCCCACACATGCAAACACCCACAAACACATGCATGCAGCCCACACATTTATCAACATTCGAATGAAGAAACTTCATCTTTAACTGCCAGTTTAGATTAGAAACAATATTGAACCACATGTAAAGACAGTTCTGTCTTCAGAGCATCAGGAGTGATAGATCTCCTTAGGTCCATGAGGATCTGCTAATGTGTCTAACGTGTACACCACAGGCCACCCGATCCAGATACTCCTGCGTTCCATGCTACTGCCAGAGATGAGTCTAAACTGCAGGTGGAGCAGAATACATAGACTGCTCAGAACTGGAGAACTCGGAACTGCACTACCACAAATTAATTCTGCTAATGCCAATTAAAATACAGACCATCAACCACAGCCTGCTAGCACTACTTCTTCAGAAAGGGACCCTACAGATCAAAGAGAGGGACGGAGAGAGATACACTCAGTAGTAACTCAAAATCATGGGTGAAGAGGTGACCGAAAAAAAACTGAAGAAAAATGTACTGTAACAATAATGAAACGTATCCTTTAGAGCTTATCTCATTAGCAGTGTCTGTCTCCCCAACACTGTTCACTCAGGTTCCCTCACTCACCCCCACAACAGACAGCATCTCAAAGACTCCTAACAGAAGGTCTCACATATCCCATAACCAAGTATTTCATGATTTAACATGGGCTGTGGCTACAACACACAGCTTTACGTGTGTATAAGTATGCACAGAACATTAAGCTGCATTGCTTCTTACAGCAGGGTTAGTTGATTCACCCTTACTTCACTTTCTTCCCAAGGGAAAGCTGTCCTTTCCCTCTCCATCCCCGTCACTCAGCAGAAAGCCTCAGACTCAGACCTCTGCTGGGAGAACTCTGAGGGACAGAAAGAATTCAAACTAACATTGCCAGGACTCGGAAGATTCTTTACAAGCAGGTCCTATTTTGCCTGAAGACATGTAAGTGACTAGGTCTTTCTGATTTAATAAGGGCTTTGTTTCCCGGCATAGTGAGTAAACGTGAAGCATTTGGAAGCCTGCCACCATTCTCCAGAACAATAGCAGCAACATTCAGAACAGCAAGAGTGGCTCCCATGCCCTGCTCCGGAAGGCAGAGAAACAAAGACCTCCAGGCAACATTGCATTTCTGTCATGTAATCAAGAGTAGCCTAACACTGGGGAAATTTATATAACAGCGCCAGCTGTCTAATCTCAGGAAAGCGAGCCTAAAGGTGTGCGTAAAGCACACTATAGTCTATAGAACAAGTGAAGCACACGATGTAGTCTATATGAGCACATAAAGTATTTTCTGTGAGCCAGCCACAGGCTTCAGGATTATTATCCTTCCCATCTCCCTCTCTGACCCTGTCCTCCCATCCCTCACCCTATTTCTTCCAACACTAAAGGCCCTTATGGAAACCTACCATAAAAGCCTCCTCAAATGTAAACACATACTCATGCATATATAAAATGAGCTACCTTATAATGGAGAACAATGACAACACCCCCCCCCCAGAGCTATCCAGTACAAAGCTCAATATGGTGTATGAGCGACCCCCTTTTGAGCTGTTATTTAATAGGGTCACATAGACAACTCTCCTCCTAATTCCAGGGTTAATTTTTGTTTTCTTGGGTTTTTGTTGTTTGTTGGTGGTTTGTTTGGGGAGGGGTGGTTTTTGTTTGGTTTGTTTTGGGGTGTGTTTTTGTTTTATTTTGTTTGCCATTGCTCTTGGATACCCTCCAGAACTTACGGTAAAACCCTACTGCTAAAGATACCAGATATCTACATAATGGGACATGGAGAAGCCAAGCTTGTAGCAACCTAGACTCTGCTTTACTTCCTAGTGCTCAGTGCTGGGAGGCTGATGCAGCCTACTGGGGAAGTCATCAAGGGTTTGACTTGTGAACACTGTAAGCTGCAACAATGCCTGTGCGAGCCAGAGACTGGATGTCTGCAGTGAAACAGTATTTATCAGACATGAGGGCTCAGCTGCACATGTGAACTACAGCATCTGAGACAGCACAAGATTTGCACAAGATCAAGCAGCCGAAGTCCTAGCAGGGAGAGGGAGGGGCCCATCGGAGGAGCTATTAGCAATTAATGGCTGCAGGGTGTGAGAAAGGGAATTTTCTCAGGGATGCTGGCTCTGAGAGGCTACATATGCTCCAGCAGATGGTCCCACATCCATACACATATAGGCAGAACTAAATGGACCCAGTGAGTATTTCAAAAAAAATTTTAAAGATTGAAAGAAAAAACATATGAAATTAGGAGAAAAGGTAAAAAGGAAGAATAGGAAAGGAACTGCAGGGGAGAGAAGTGGGGAAGGATTTGATTAGAACACACAATGCACATATAAATATTATTAAGTAAAACATTTTTAAAAGAGAAAAGGAAATAGCCAGAGTTAAAAGTACATCTCTTTTCTAAAATCTCAATCTCTGTGATGCATAGAACCCTGGGGCTTCTGTTGATAAATAAGAAAAGGATGCCTTTAAAACCAGTGAGGTAAAAAGAGCCATCACAGGCAGCTCACAGTGCCTTCACTATCTCATGGTTTGGATGCGAGGAAAGTCACCTTTCTACACAAGGGAAGGGTACAAGTACTGCGCTTACCCTGCTACACGAGGGAGACAGCGAGGTGGCTCAACAGAAGAACCCTGGCTGGTCTTCCAGAGGACCTGGGGTGGTTCCTACTCTCAGTGCCCACACAGTGACTCACAGCTATCTATAACTCCAGTCCCAAGGGATCCCACCTCCCCTTTTGGCTTTTGCAGGTACCAGACATGCACATGGTACCCAGACATGCATGCAGACAAAACACCATAGGCATATGATAAATACACAAACATTAAAACAAAATAAATGGTGCTTTGAAGAACTAATCTTAAGGACCAGATGAACCCAAGAGCTGTTGGCCTTCTCAATTACCATGTTTCTCATGCTGTTGAACGCAGAATGGAGATGAAAATTTTTTTTAAAAAGTTGAATGCTTCATACTTAAGTACCATTTGGCAGATGGCTTTTAAAATGTAAGGAGGTGACATGGATTGGGTGGAAGAAGACAGGCAGATGGGTGAAGATTCAATAAAGAGAACAATCCCATTCAACAGCTTCATAAATGAAAATGGATTTTTTAGCCATATATTGAGTACCAGAAAACTAAAAAACTTAGGAGCCTAGAATTTGTTACATAAAATACACACAGCATTAAGAAAAACACAAAGCAATCTGAAACTTTTTTTATAAATAAGTCATTGAAAATATTAATTATTCATGAGACCCTAGTTTAGTCACTTTGTTAGTCTACTTAGAGAATAATACCGACAAGTTAGCTAGTACAGAGACCCAGTGTCTACTTAGAGAATACAACCAACACCTTAGCTAGTACAGAGACTGAATTTTTTTCTCCAAGCACAGGATTTTATTTTAAACTTTTACATTTACTTATTATTTATTATTTAGTGTGCATGTTTGTGTAGTCACTGAACAATCAGTGGGAAGAATCAGTCGCCTCTGTGGGTTCTGGGATCTAACTAAGGTCATTAAATTTGGTGGCAAGTACCTTTACCCCGACCCCCAAACTATCCAGCCCACTAGAAAACAATGTATAGGAGTTTATATTGTGTGTAAATTTTCAGATAAAGTTTTACAGGAAGCAAACTACACTGCCTCTGTGCTTTGGAGACTCCTTCGTTGATTATGAAAGGAGGAGTTCAAACTGTGACCAAGGCACAGCCCCTAACCTTTGGGATGCTAAGCTGTACTGATTTACTCAGCCAACTGCCTCTACAACTGGGGACCCATCGACCTGTGGCTGACTCTCTGCCCACTCAGTCAGTTACAATGATGTTGTCATAGATGTGCTCAAACAAACAAACCACAAAAACCCCAAAGGGCCAAAAATGGGATTTCCTTTAAAAAATAAACAAAACACTAAAAAGGAGAGTGGGAGCTGGAGAGACAGCCGGCAGTTAAGAGTACTTGCTGTTCTAGAAGAGCAGAGTCTAAGCCCAGAATCCACATGGGAGTCCCAGGAGCCATCGGTGGCACAGCCACCTCCAAGGTATAAGAAGCTTTTTTCACATGTATACATGTGCACGAAAATTAAAAATCCAAACAAAATTCCTGTCTTAAAATGTTTAACTAAAACACATAGTCTCACATCACAATAGTTTGAAAAGGTACCTTCATTCCAAGAGCACTTAGAATATCTGTTCCCATGCATTCTTCTACCTCGTGTCACTTGGTTTACTGCTGATAATCTTGTTTGCTTTATCAAACCAACAGCTGAGTGCAACACACATTAACATACTGCAGAATGCTCACCCAATTAAGCAAGGGATAGGAAACTCCTTGAATTGGTAACAATACAAATTTGAAGGCATTTAAACATCATAACATCACAGAAACAAACTGATTGGAATTCTGGTGAATTTAATTTGAGCAGGGAAGAAGGAATTACACCATTACTTTTTGTTTCGTGTGGCCTAGGATTCCATCAATCCCTTTCCCGTTGGAAAAGTTTCCTTATCTTTATATTAAATTTTTAAACTTTACAAAATGTTGATATGCTATAGCAATGCATCATAATGATAAAGCATTACTTAGATGAAGTCTTCATGTTTTCATACTCTTAGTTTCTTTTAGTGGAAGGCAGTATTTAGTAAAGCAAGACTTGGTGCTTGCTATATTGCTATGCGAGAGGGTGCACTACCTACAAGGGCCGCTAAGCACAGCACCAGGAAATGTACACATGCACATATGTATCTGACACATCTTTAGAACCCAGGCTTCCCACCCAGTCTTCCAACTCTGGTCTAACCCCACTCCTTGATTTCTTATCGACAATCTCCGTTCCAGGTTTTGCAGTGCCTTTCTCAGACAAAGCAAAATCAAATTCTCATATCCTTAATACATGCACTTATGTATTCAATGGCACTTATCTGTCAATGCAACCTCTCCAGCTAGCTCCTGTACACGTCACCTCTGCATCTTCTTGCTAACCAGACAACTACTCTGTTCCCTCAGACACCAGAACACACAACTGCCAATACTGCTGCCTGCCGTCTCTGTCCTCCCTACTGCATTGCCTGGGTATCTGTGCACAACGGGGGGTGGGGGGTGGGGGGTGGGAAAGAATTAGCAGCTAGGCATTATCTTCGGGTTCCTATCTCTGTGATAAACACCATGACCCAAAACAAGCTGGGGAGGAAAGGTTTATTTGGCTTACATTTGCAAATGGAGGCAGGAGCTGATGCCAAGGCCATGGAAGCATGCTTCTTACTGGCTTGATCCACATGGTTTGCTCTGCCTGCTTTCTCTTTTATTCTCCATTTTTTTATTATTATTATTTTCTTTATTTACATCTCAAATGCTATCCCGAAACTTCCCTATACCCACTCCCCACCCCCGCCCCTGCTCCCCTACTCACCCACTCCCACTACTTGGCCCAGGCCTTCCCTCGTGCTGGGTCATATAAAGTTTGCAAGACCAAGGGGCCTCTCTTCCCAGTGATGGCCGATTNTACTGGTTAGTTCATATTGTTGTTCCACCTACAGGGTTGCAGCCCCCTTCAGCTCCTTGGGTACTTTCTCTAGCTCCTCCATTGGGGACCCTGTGCTCCATCCAATAACTGACTGTGAGCATCCATGTCTGTGTTTGCCAGGCACTGGCATAGCCTCACAAGAGGCCACTATATCAGGGTCCCTTCAGCAGAATCTTGCGGGCATGTGTATTAGTATCTGGATTTGGGGGCTGATGATGGGATGGATCCCCGGGTGGGGTAGTCTCTGAATAGTCCATGCTTTCATCTTAGCTCTAAATTTTGTCTCTGTATCTATATCCTTTCATGGGTATTTTGTTCCTTATTCTAAGGATCGGCCTGCTTTCTTATAGAGCCCAGGACATTCAGTCCAGAGGTAGCACCACTCACAATGGGCTATGTCCCTCCCCATCAATAACTAATTAAGAAAATTTTCCATAGACCAAACCACAGTCCAGTTGTTTTTGTTTTGGGTTGGATTTTGGATTTTGAGACAGGGTTTCTTTATGTAGCCCTGGGTATTGAACTCACAGAGATCTATCTGCCTGCCTCTGCTTTCTGAGTGCTGGGATTAAAGGAATGAGCCACCAGGCCCGGCTCCACAGCCTGATCTTATGGAGGCATTTTCTCAATCAAGGTTTCCTCTTCTCAGATGACTACAGTTTGTATCAAAGTTGACATAAACAGAACTAGCATAGGCAATATGGTTTTAAAGATGTCATAATCATTGCCCCTCCCCCATGGCCAGTCTTTAACACTCTTCTGTGCACACTCCCCACTTAAGGAATCAGTAAATGGCAATGCTGGCTTTTCCACCTTTGATATAAGAATGGTCTACAAAAAAATGGTACTCAACAGTTAAATCAGAGAAGTTCCATCAACTGGCCCTCACTCCAAAATCATGACAATGTACAGCAAAACATAAATACCTTTGAAGAAGAGGAGAAGCTTAAAAACTTTGAATGACCATTACAAATCTGACAAGAGGGATGTACGTATTATATTTAATCCAAATATTAAAATTTGCAAAAAGTGTCAAATAGTGTACTTTTCTACATTCCACACTGCTCCATGGTGAATTGAGAAAGCCAAGGAAGCAGACTCAGCTGGCGGCAACAGACTCTAAGGAAGTAACAAAGCCTATCTGGTGTTCATGAGGGCTAGACAAAAGCAGCAAATGAAGCTAACAGGACGCCAGCTTCTCCCAGGGTCGCTTAGCAACTGGAGTACAGGAACAACTTCTCTGACTGCTACCGTACTCTCACTGAGGACCCGTGCCTGAAATCACAGATCATCCAGACTTGGTCATCTGAACGTGCATCAGTAAGAACGACACATGCCCTCTTGCCCAGAGAGTTTAAATCACTGCCCAGGAGGAGAAACCTTGGTTTCCATCACAGATGAAGGTTTCAGACCAAGACAGCAGGATCCCAAGTCCTCTTGCAAGTCCAGACTAGATGTAAAACTCATTACATTACACAGTCCTGCTTTGGGATGAAACTATCAAAATATGGCTTCATTTAAATTTCACCTAAAATGCCTTTTCTCCAAATGCTATCCAAATGTTATCTTTTCCTGTGTTTGGTGATGTCACTGTTGTTGGGCAACCATCTCCTTCCCTGCAGAAAGCCAGGAAACTTGGTGCCACTGGAGTGTAAACCTGTCCCTGATGCTGGGCTCATTAGTCCAGATAAGATCAACATGACACTTGCTGCCCTATCTCTTCATGTCTGTGATTTAGGATTATGAGGTGCCCCACGAGGACAGGAGAAAAGAGCTAGCCGTTTTAAAGAGTACAGTTCAGCTACCATAGAGAAGAGTTCATGAGACCACAAAGCCTAAGCTGATTTTCTTCCCCAATGAGTTAAAGATTAACTCTACAGTCACAGCTCCTAGGCCAGCCTTCTAGAGAAAGACCGCCTGGTGAAGACTAAGGAATGCCTTGCTGCCTTCTACTATCTGTCAATCATGCCCAGTCCCACTACTTCCCTTCATTTCTGACAATGAGTCACTGATGGCCACTGGGGTGACATCAATATTCATGGCCATGGTAATGTCACATGGAAGGAAGAGAATAAACAGATGAATAAGCTCTTTGAGTCACTTGGGAAAAAGGAATTAATCTTTCACAAAAAATTGCTATGCAAAAATTGCTCCCTACTACGATACAGTATAACATTCTTTCCCCACAGATGATTTAGCATGTTGGTCATATAAAATATAAAAACACCATTAGAATTTAAACCCAGACAAAATTTGTTTAGGGTAAAATTTCTGTATTAGTAGAGTTGTTATTACCTTAAATTCTGACAGCCATTCTTCCACAACCCCTATCTCTGAAGTGAACATCTTTCCACATTTGTTTCAAACCTTCAACCTGAAAATGAACACAGAAAAGTATGAAATATTTGAATTAATTTTATTTCAGTCTTAATACTTTGTACAGAGTTGCTCCTACAGCTAGTTACTCCTTACTTGGGAAATTAGTTGCAATGCCCATAGGCAAACCTTAATGTGAAATTCTAACAAAAGTGTAAATATCACAAAATAATAAAACTGCCTCTACAATTTTCCTTCAGCTTTCAGAAATGCCAGTTGTAAAATATTCAAACATTCTTTACTTTTGATTGTATAATTTCGAACACGATCATCTTAAAATTGTGAAAAAGACTTGAAAAGATTTGTTAACTACACATCCTATTGCAAGGGACTGTTTCTTGGATTAAATTTTATACTGACACTAAAAACACTTATTATGATGCCTGGCAATAGTGTCCTTACTCAGTAATAAAGAACACCACAAACTCACATAACCTGGGTCCCACTGTCTTTCAAAATCTATGGACAACCCTAAAGGAAAAATACATGTTCTTGCCTACAAATAAGTTAATCCATGGTGACTTGAGTGATACATAGCTTATTTTTTAATAAAAAGAAGTCCATTATCAAGTCAAGAGTATCAGAAAAACACACATTTGTACTGTGCCTTGTATTTTACAGAACTGTCTAGATAAATGGGTTTGGAATTATGTTCAAATATTACCTAAGGCACTGCTAGGTTAGATACTGCCTTTGAAAGTCAACAGGGGGCCGGGCGTGGTGGCGCACGCCTTTAATCCCAGCACTTGGGGGGCAGAGGCAGGCAGATTTCTGAGTTCGAGGCCAGCCTGGTCTACAGAGTGAGTTCCAGGACAGCCAGGGCCACACAGAGACACCCTGTCTCGAAAAAAAAAAAAAGTCAACAGGGGATTGTAGAGGGATCACATCTTCAGCTGTCAAGACTAGGGAAAATTCTCCTTCAAAGCAAAAGGATTGTTTTCATATTAATTTCTATGAATTATAACTGATTATGTTGTTTTGACTCTAAAAAAGTTGATAGCAAAGTTTCTGCTCTGTCTACCAAAAAGACAAGTCTCCATTAACTTTATCGATTGCTTTAGTCTACAACCTTTCATGTTGTTGCTGGGCTGTTTGGGTTGTGTTTTGCCTTAGGTGGGTGGGTGGCCAGTTGGCTGGTTATTTCTCAGAGAGGCTGCCCTCAAATGTACAACCTTCCTGTTTCAGCAGTGCTGTAATTATATAGGCTTTAAGCTACTTTACATTCTTACTCATTTTCTTTCTACCTCCATCTACTGACATTATATATCCATTATATAGCCTTTTGTATGTATTTGTGAAACAGAGGAAATATACAGATGTTTTCTTTTTATATTCTACTGCTTAATAAATAATAAAAAGTTATCAGAAATAGGCCTCAATATACCATTGCAAATAATATGGATGGTAAGATTTTCATGAAAATTCAAAACAAATGCAGTTAAGGCCAATTTTAATATTATTAAGAAGAAATCAGTAGGATGTGCAAAAGGTACAGGATAGTCAAGGCCTTGAAAATAACAGAGCTGGAAGACCTGGACTTCAGATAGCAGAGTTTACTGTAGAACCTAACAAACTCAAAATTAGCATAGTGTTCTCAGAGGACAGAAAAATATGCTAACAGACCAGGACAAAGTGGTCAGAAGCAGACCTACAAATACATGGCCATTTGTGACTATCACAGAACACATGAGGACCACAGAACACATGGTCTCAATTCTGTGAGGGAAGGACAATCTTTAAAATAAATGTGGCTAAGCCAACTGGACAGCTGAGTGGGCAGAAGAAGGAAAGAAAAGGAGGGGAGGGAGGGAGGGAGGGAGGGAGGAAGAAAACCAGCCGCAGCTAGCCATGATGGCCTAGATCACATTACATGCAGAACCCATTTCTAGTTGAACTATAGATCTAACAACAACAACAACAACAGTAAGAAAGGACCTTTATAATGTTGGGATAGGGATAGATCTCCTCAGCCAAAGGCACAAAGGACTAATCATAGGTGAGAGAAGAATACATTGTATGTCATTAAATGTAACAGTCATTTATGCTAATTGAGCAGTGATGGCTCACGCCTTTAATCCTAGCACTTGGGAGGCAGAGGCAGGTTGATCTCAAGGTTTGATGCCAGCCTGGTGTACAGGGTGAGTTCAGAATAGCCAGGGCTACACAGAGAAACCCTGTCTCAACAAAAGAATTATTTATTCCTCAAAAGATACCACTGAAAGGTTCTGGCAACATTATAGAGTAGAAGAAATTATTTTCAACTCAACTCCTAATGTGCATACACAACCGAAAGTCTCATATCAGAATATATAAAGACCAATTTAAGAAAAAAGCAGAAAACCCAATAGGAAAAAAAGACCACCACTTAACCAGGCAGAAACTTAAAAAATGACAAATGAGTATTCAACTTTGTTAGTCATCAAGGAACTCTCTCTCTCTCTCTCTCTCTCTCTCTCTCTCTCTCTCTCTCTCTCTCTCTCTCTC
>NC_034591.1:18553248-18560049 GCF_900095145.1 Mus pahari
CAATTATAGCTAGAATGAAAGACTGATAATACCAGTGTGGCAGTTTGAATACGATGTTCCCCATAAATCTCTAGCATTTGAATACTTGGTCTCCAGTTCATGGCTGTTTGGGGAGAACTAAGAGGCATGGCTTTGAGGAAGGAAAACTCCTGCCATTGTAAGTTAACTTTCTATTCTTCTTGTTTATGGATTGAGATGTAAGCTGTCAGCTATTGCTCCAGCACCATGACTGCTGCTGCCATGTTTCCCACCATGACCGTGATAAGAGTCCTACATGTCTGAGACCATGAACCCCAAAGGACACTTCTATAAGCTTTTTTCCCTTGCTATTTATTTCTGAGACAGTGTCTTGCTATGTAGCTCAGACTGGATTTACACTCATTATGTAACACAGACTGACATCAAACTCTTAGCCATTCTCTCGCCTAAGTTTCCCAAGTGCTGAGATTACAGTGTGCATGACAACACTCAAAACCCATAATAGTTTTATATTACAAAGTCCACCCAGTGCCTGGAGGATACTATGTTAAGAAATAAGCCAACCTGAAGATCAGAAACACAGTAGCATGGAAATGACCAATGAGAATGCTAGACAAGGAGAGTGCATTCCATCTTTCCACTCGGCATACATGAAAACTGTCAAGAGAGAAGTTATGAAAGGTTCTCACCACACATAAAAAACAAGTATGTGAAGTGACGCAAGTCTTAATCTGTTTGATTTCATCACTTTACAATGTGGACATGTCAAAACATTATTTTGGTCAACCCTGTCATACCAGCACTTGGGAGGATGAGATAGGAAAATTCAAGGCCAGCCTGGGTTGCATAGCGAATTTAAAGTAAGTCTGGGTTACATAGCAAGACTTTTCCTCAAAAATAGGAAAAAACAAATGAACAAAAATCAGAAACATGCCGGGCGTGGTGGCACACGCCTTTAATCCCAGCACTCAGGAGGCAGAGGCAGGCGGATTTCTGAGTTTGAGGCCAGCCTGGTCTACAGAGTGAGTTCCAGGACAGCCAGGGCTATACAGAGAAACCCTGTCTTGAAAAATCAAAAAAAAAAATCAGAAACATATTATAATAATAAGCATACACATATTTTTTTGAGATAGGGTCTGGCCTAGACTGGCCTCAAGCTCATAATCCAGCTGCCTTTACCTCTGGAGTACAACATATACAAATTGTATTTGTCAATTGCAGCTTTAGCTTTGAAGAAACTAAATGTATACATGATCAAAAATAAAAATAAATCCTTTCAAGGTGATTATTTTTAACTTTTTGAAAATTTTTGAAATTATAATTCCAGAATTTCTTTTACTTTCCTTCCTCCAGACCCTCCCCTGTATCCCTTTCCTTCTTCAAATTCATGGGCTCTTCTTTCATTAGTTACTGAGTGCAAAGATGGATAGACAGACAGACAGACAGACAGATAGATAAATAGAGATTCTGAAATATAACCTGCTTAGTCTGTATAATGTGTATAATGTTACTTTTGTGTGTGTGTTCTGGGTTCACCTTTCACACTGGACAACCAATTGCTGTGCTCTTCCCTAAGAAAGATCTTCCCTGCAGTTCCCATCTTTCCTCAGTTGCCTATAGCCCTTTGTAAGGTTGAGTGAGGCCCTATGGGCTTTTCCCTGCCCACACTGGCATGTCCATTGATGTCATTCTTTTTCAGATCATGTTTGGGCAGTCATGTTGGTAAGCCTTATATAAATGTAGGTTCTGACATTATTAGGAGACACCATCACATAGCAAACTTCCGGATCCTCTTCTTAAAATCTTTCTACCCTGTCTGCAAGTTCTGTAAGCCTTGGGCTAGCAGTGTTTGTAGATGCACCATTGGGACTAGGCTCTACAGTCTTGCATATTGATGGTTGTGGTTTTCTGTAGTGCTCTCCATGTACGACAAGGAGAGGTTTCCTTGATGAGAGGTGAGGGCTACACTTACTGTGAGTATAAAGACAAACGCTCATAGATTGTCATTGGTGATTGTGCTGGTTTAAGAAAGCAGTGGTTGTGGGTTTCCCTCTAACAAGTGTGGAATCACTAGTACTTAGTAGTTAACTAGGTGTCCAGTACCAGGCATGGTTTCTCTCCTGCTGAGCAGGTCTGAAGAACAAGTAGAGGACTGTTGGTTACTGCCAAGGTAGTGTGTCAGCACTGCACCTTTAGGGTTATCTTGCCATGCTGGTTGTTGATGTAGTTCATGGGCATTATAGCTAGGGAAGACTGTTGGTTCCTTCCATTATTTAGAAGCTTTCATGATGCCTACTGGTTCCATGAAAGTTAGTCTTCAGAAAGGTCTGTATTCCTCTACATGCAGCCATCCAAATGTACCAGTACCATTCAAAGAAGATTCTGGTTTTTCTCCAGTTTGTTTGTTTTGCTTCTTTGTCAACAATCAGGTGTCCATAGGCCTTCTGTCTGGGTCTACAATTTGAATGGATTGATTAACATGTCCGTTTTAATGCTAGTAGCACACTGGTTTTAATCCTATAGTTCTGTAATACAATTTGAGATGAAGAATGGCAGTCCCTCCAGCAGCTCTTTTATCATTCAGGAGCTTTTAACTACCCTGGCTATCTAGACACAACTGTCTTTTCCATCTCTGGGAAGAATTGTGTTGGAATTTGGATGGCCTGTACTAACACTGCAGACTGTTTTTGACAGGATGCCCATTTTCACTGTATTAATCCTGCCAATCCATGATCTTTCCATCTCCTAATGTCTTCATTTTCTTTCTTTAATGTCTTAAAAGTTTTTATTCTACAAGTCTTTAACTTGGTTGGTTAGTTACCCCGTGATATTTTTTTTCAGGTTATTGTGAAAAGTATCTGACTTCTTTCTCAGTCTCTTCTGTTTGTCATCTGCATATGAGAAAACTAGTGACTTTTGTGTATTATTATCCCGCTCCTTGCTGAAAATGTTTATCAGCTGTAGAATTTTCCTGGTGGATTTCTTTTTTAAGGGTATTTTATGTATAAAACCATATCTGCAGATAGAAATACTTTGATTTCTTCCTTTCCTATCTGTATCAAAGTAATCTTTTAAATTTTTTCCATCATAATAGTGGTGCACACCTTTAATCCCAGCATTTGGGAGGCAGGCAGATCTCTGAGTTCAAGGCCAGCCTGGTCTAAAGAGCAAGTTCCAGGAGAGTCAGGGATACACAGAGAAATTCTTGTCTCAATAAAAAAAAGAAAAGAAAAGGAAAAACAAATATTAATACTAAAAATGAGACCTGAATAATTAATATATTTTATAGGAAAAAGTCTAATGTAATTCTATAAAGAAGAGGATAGATAAAGAAACAGAAAAAGAAAAGTCACCACCAGTGTTGGCTGGCTGACTGAAGCTTTTTCTTTGTTCCTATCCCACATTTATAACATTATCTCATTGTTATAAACAATGTTTTCCACCAGGCCCAGGCTCCAAGATGAGCCACAGTTACAATTAAAAGCATCACTAAAGACTAGGTAGGGAAAAATGGAAAGTGACCACAGAATAAAACAATGACTTAGAGACTTTCTGTCTAGCACCAGCAGCCAAAGACTTGGCACAGTTGCTACTCCATCCACCCCTGCATGTCTACTGACTATGGAACCTATTGACACCAAAGCAAAGCCTTGATTATATAACTGTTGGCTTCCCACAAAACTGGTTATATCAAGAAGTATTCAAAAATATACTCTTACATTTTTTTAAATGCTTCATTCTTTTCAAAGGTGAAAGGAACAAAATTAAAATACAAATTCCCTGCTGGGTAACTAATTTCCTATTTTTCTCAAATATGTTCTGGAACACAGCAGTTAAAATTATATTAGACAGTTCAGTAAGATTCTAAGTAGCATTTAACAAGTGTAGTGTATGAAATTAACTGCTATATTTCTAACATAATAAAATCTTCCCAAATATATCATTGTATTCCATTCCCACACTATGACCAAAATTCATCATTTAATCTCCAAAGACAAACTACATTGTAATTGTTTTTGCTAATCCCAAAGATATGAGGAGTCTAACCAAATCATCATGGCCAAATTAATTATAGCAAGGAATTCATTAAAGCAAGATTTAAAAGAAAAATTGTGTGCACAGGCTGCCTCCCCCTGCCTTCAAGCATTGAACATGTGTAAGATGTTCATCCAAGGGCTAGGGAAGGTCTAAATGGGGAATTGGAGAGGTGGGGTTACAGGACAGCACAACCAAGAAGTCCTAACAAGGTAGTCATAACAACTTTTTGAAACTAAGACATGGTTGTCATTTCCTGGGACAGGCACTACAGAACCATTTGTAGCTAAGGTTACAGGTGGAGCATAGCTCAAACCTTGAGAAGCAAAGATTTAATCATAAACAGAAATGAATCTCTACTTTCTTTTTACTATAAAATGCCTTTCAAGCCTAGGATGGAAGTAGATTGGTTCATCGATTTTATCATCAGCCAACTGAAGAATACAAAAATCTTTTTTTTTTTTTTTTTTTTTTTTTTGGTTTTTCGAGACAGGGTTTCTCTGTATAGCTCTGGCTGTCCTGGAACTCACTCTGTAGACCAGGCTGGCCTCGAACTCAGAAATCCACCTGCCTCTGCCTCCCGAGTGCTGAGATTAAAGGTGTGCGCCACCACGCCCGGCTTAATACAAAAATCTTGAACTATAAAGCAAATATTTTCTTTATTCCTACTCTAGTTTCCTATAACCCTCTGTCTTAGTCAGGGTTTCTATTCCTGCACAAATATCATGACCAAGAAGCAGGCTGAGGAGGAAAGAGTTTATTTGGCTTACATTTCCATACTGCTTTTGATCACCAAAGGATGCAGGACTGGAACTCAAGCAGGTCAGAAAGCAGGAGCTGATGCAGAAGCCATGGAGGGATGTTCTTTACTGGCTTGCTTCCCCTGGCTTGCTCAGCCTGCTCTCTTATAGAACCCAAGACTACCAGCCCAGAGATGGTCCCACCCACAGGGGGACCTCCCCCATTGATCACTAATTGAGAAAATGCCTTACAGCTGGATCTCATGGAGGCATTTCCCCAACTGAAGCTCCTTTCTCTGTGATAACTCCAGCTGTGTCAAGTTGACACAAAGCTATCCAGTACACCCTCATATATAACATCATCAGGTATTCATTACAAAGTGAAACAAAATCTTTATTTATAGTCATCTTATTATTTTGACTATCAATTCATGGACAGTGATATATCATGAATTTTTACATTTATTCATTTATTGGGGCGTGGGTACATGTGAAGGTAAGTGGACAACTTGTAGGAGTTAGTTCTCTCTACTGACCTTGTGGGTTCCAGGGACTGAGCTAAGGGTGCCAGGCTTGGAAGCAAGTACCTTTACCCACTGAGCCACCTCACCAGCCCCACATTATCACATTTTAAACTTCTCCCCTGTTCGAAGGGCCAATTGTGACAGCTAATTAAGTGCTGTCAGAATGTTCTCACAGTTACAAGGTGAAATTCAGGAAAACAAAGTAGAGGTAACTGTTCAAATTATGTCACAGAACAAAACTGATTCCATCTCTGGATAGTACAGGTAAGAGTCTGAATAAAATGTATAAAGAAGCAGAGGATGCCGTGGGGCTGGCTGCCCATAAAGGAACTGTTCAACACCTAAGGAAAGGCAGTAGGAGATCTGTGGGACTCTCTAAGCATCCATTGTCTAAGCCTGGTTTCCCTATAAGTCACAAATCACCTATCTGGTTACTGAAATTTGAGCATTTTTTTTTAACTCAAGGAAATATTTTTGAATAAAACAGCATTTGCCTAATCCAAGGACAAATAAGAACATGTTGGAACAACTTGCTATGGCAACCAGCCCTGGGGGGGCCTGTTGGGAAAGACAGGACAATAGAAGGAGAGATGGCCATCCTGCTTCTCATTTCCATCTCCTATTCTTTTCAAATCCGCCAAATCTTCAGAAAAGCACCTTGTCCAGGAAGAAAATATCTGATAGGAACTCTAAATGAGAAATTAGAAAGAAGTATTTTTCAACAACCATGCTGGTATCTGAACTAGTCCTATAGCTACTTTGACCCAACCAACACAGTGAACATGCTACCAGAAGCCCTGCACTTGTAGTTCCTCCTCCTGTAACTCAGGTAGCACAGTTAATGAAGCCCAAACTGCCATGAAGGCTGTGTGGATAAGAACTGGAGCCCCTCCAGAGCTGCAGCCATGAGACTCCCACCAATCTTAGATGTCCTCGCCCTGTGTGTGAAGCCTACACAGAAGTCCTGCTGGGCTAAGCCACTAAACTTGATGGTGGTTTGACAGGGACCAACAGATACAGAAAACACTCTCCCCTCTCTGTGGCTCTACCCTCCCAGCTCAGACCCCCACTCCTCTCCTCTGTCTTGCTGGGCAGCTCAGGCTGGCCTCAAATTACCAAACCTTCTGTCCCTGCCTCCCAAATGCTGAGATCACAACTGTCTGACACCATGCCCAACTAAAACACTATCTTTTAATATTTAGAGCATACCATCTCTGTACAGGAGCCCCCACACAGACTTTTCAAAGGTCAATACAACATGGAATTCAGGGTTCAGAGTAATTAACAATCATTATTACTGTGATTTTTCAGTATAAAATGAGTATTAGAAGGCTAGAGATGGCTCAGCAGTTAAGAGCACTTGCCTTCCAGATGAGTTCCCAGCACCCATGTGAGATGGCTCACAACTGCCTGTAACTCCAGCTCCCAGGGGGGCTAACACCCTCTTCTGCCCTCCATGGGTAGCCATGCATTTGTCTCACACACACACACACACACACACACACACACACACACACACACAC
>NC_034591.1:18560845-18574522 GCF_900095145.1 Mus pahari
TGTGCAGATACTCTAGCATCTAAGCTTACTCCCAGGCCTAGAATGCTTTTTAGAACAAATGCTAAACCCCAGGCATTTGCTAGTCTCATAGCAACAAGAAGTGCTCAGTTCAACATCTGTGTGACTCTTACAAAGAAATTGGTCAAGAAATTGAGTTAGTTCCAGAAAGGCTGGGGGAATGCTCACTCAGAGAGAACATCTGCAAAGAATCTGACAGACATCCAAGGAACAGAAGTGTGGTACAGTCCTCTTGAGGAAACTGGAGGTCAAAGAG
This sequence comes from Mus pahari, assembly GCF_900095145.1. Taxonomy (NCBI): domain Eukaryota; kingdom Metazoa; phylum Chordata; class Mammalia; order Rodentia; family Muridae; genus Mus; species Mus pahari. Next base: position 18,561,120 of record NC_034591.1, read on the forward strand.
GCCAGTCCTGCTCTCGTCTACTGTCAGTCCATGTTCTTTGCTGTGTTATAGTTGCATGTGTTATATTTGCTGTGTTATTTGCTGTGTTATTTGCTCACTGGCTTCCTAACCAAAGTGTTATTCTATCATCGTGTCTACAAGCACTTCCACATCAAAGCTATGTGTCTCAATTTCCTAATTCTAAACTCTAATTTCCTTATATTGGGCCTGAATACAACTCCTTGCCATCTCAGAGACTAGCTCCCTGGAACAGATAGATGTTCAACCATGATCCAAAAGTTGAGACCAAGGTAAAGACTTAGGTAAATAAAAGTTTGTTTCGAAGAGTCCTTTAAAGTACAGGAAAAATATAACAGGATACAATACTTCTATCAAGGAAACCTAAAATTTTATAACTTTCCTTAGCAACCAATGCCTCTCAGAAAAAGTTCATATTAGGTTTAGAATCAGTAAAACCTCAAAGTCTTTAAAAAGCAAAACAGAGGCCAAACAGCCACTATTTTCGTGTACTTACCTAGTCATATTTTTAAAATTTAAGTTAAAAGATGGCCTTGTTACTGACTCACACATAATAGGTACATAAATACTTGTTTCGTGGATGAATACTTAAAAAAAACATTTTTTTATTATTACTAGCTTGGGGCATGGATTCTGTTTTCAGGCTGGTCTCCAACTTCAGGTCTTTCTGCCTCTGCCTCCCAGGTGGTGGGATTGTGGGCTCAAGCAACTACATCTGGTTCATGCTGTGCTGGGAGCAAGCCCAGAGTTTCGTGTATGCTCAGAAATCAGTCTTCCAAATGAATCATATTCCCAGCCCCATTTACTTCATTAACTAACCATCCCAAGATAGGTGACACCATTGCAAGCAGTAAGAATCATCCTAAAACAAGGAATTGTGCACACACATGTGCATGCACACACATATGCCTGCTATATATGTATGTGACAGTCACAAAACAACTTGCTAGAGTCAGTTCTCTCCGTCCACCATGTGAGTTCAGGAGATCTAATTCAGGTCACTGGGCTTAATGGCAAGGGGTTTATCTTGGTCTTACAGTTCCAGAGAGACAGCAGTCCATTACTATCATGGCAGGGAACACAGCAGCAGGTAGGCAGGCCTGGCACTGGAGCAGTAACTGAGCCCCCAAATCTTGATCCACAAACAGGAAGCAGAGACACTGGGAACCAGTCCAGTCTTTTGAAATCCAACAAGGCCACACCTCCTAATCCTTCCCAAACAGTTCCAACAAGGGAACAAGTATTCAAACTTATGAACCTCTATGGAGATCATTCTCATGCAAACCGCCACAGAAGGTAAGAAGAATACACTGTTTTTGTAGTACTACTGTACTACTGTAAAATGTTCATGTTTAACTTTCTCATCAACAAACCAATATACAATGATTCCTCACATGATGGTTCATAACTTCTTGGCCTCATTATGTCCATACGTCTATATTCCAGCATGCAATGATTATATATAAATCAACATTTACTTAAGGTAAATACTTTTATAAGAATGTCTAACACCATTAAGTGGACCCATCCATTTGTTATGTTACTGGCTCTAAGCAGAGAAAATTACATTAAACATAAAAGGACTTTTAAGTTTCTCTTAAACTATCCCACAGCTTGCTTTAAGTCCTGCTTAAGTACTTTAAGTACTACTCTCCAGTAAAGAACTTCCTTCCTTTTTCTTTTCTTTTTCATTCTTGTCAGAAGACTTCTTAACTGATTAAGTAGCTACCTTCCCATTTGCTAATCAAATAAACTATTACATATTCAGAGAAAAATGTTTTGCTTTCCTTTTAAAAATTTTTTCCTGTATATGTTGGGGAGGTTGCTCTCAGAGAGAGAAAAGAGCATCAGATTCCCCTGAATTGGAATCATAGGTTGCTGTAAGCCACCAATTTGCATGCTGGAAACCAAACTAAGGTCTCTGGAAGAGCAGCAAGTGTTCTCAACTGCTGGGCCATTTCTCCAGTCCTTGCTTTTCATTTTTGAAGGACCTATAGCCTTCATCTAAAAGCACAAGCCTCCAGGAAAAAGACACACTGAGGTTCTACCAGAATAAGTTATCATTATTATTCTATCAGAGTGAGTTATTATTATTATTCTATGAGTGAGTTATTCATCATTTCACTCTATTATGGATTTACTTTCAGATTTTTCTGAGCCACGGTCTTATGAAGCCCAGGCTGGCCTGGAGCTCATGGTGATTCTGTTGCCTCGGCCTTCCAAGTGCTGGTATTACAGGACTACAAGTGAGCACTACCACACCCAATTCATAATTTTATTATTTTAATAACATTTTATTTCCAGTTGTTGTTGCTTTGTTGGGTGGTTGAGACAGGGTCTCACTATATAGCCTCAGCTGGCCTGGAACTTGCTATGGGTAGGCCAGGCTGGTATCAAACTCACCTGCCTCTACATCCTGAGAGTACGCTCTCACACTGCGCTAATTAGGATGTCTTCAAATACAAGTTATATAACCATTTTGGGTTTGAGATGTAGCTCAGTTAGGAGACCACTTGCTTGGCATGTACAAGCCCTGGTTCTGTCTCCAGCACCACAATAAAATATAAATATAAAATATAAAATTATCTAACAATTTTAGAGCTTAAAATTGTTAGTAATTATAGAAAAATAGGCTCAGATATTATTAGCACAAATTCATACTGTATCTAATAAATATCTGCTGAATAAAGGAGTAAATTTCACCCATCACAATGCTGCTTGTCAAATTTGCCATCTGCTCTCCATCTCCACAGCAACTCCGAGAGCCTGCGCTTTGTTGTCTCTGCACAGTTGTTCAAGCAGCGTTCTTGCTCCTGGACTCCTCCCTGTGCAGTGCATCATGCACTTGCTGCCACATTGATCTTCCTGAGCCAACATGCCATCTCAGATGTGACATCACATCTCAGGCCCTACACATCAAACTCATCCTACGAGACAGGCATCGTCTACTTCTCTCAACTTTCCTCATCCACTGTGGCCTCTATGCGACAACTTCTCTCTGCTCTGTCTCTTTTTTGCTCCTTATCTTTTTACAGTGTGCCCAGAAAGACCTCGGGGCTCATGCTGATGAGATGTGTGTGTGTGTGCAAGGGAAAATGTTAGGGCAGTGTCATGGCACTGTATCCGTGAGCCTTCAAAGCCTTGCTTGATGGCAATAAAGACTGACTGATTGATATATTTAACTACTTAGAAGATCTCTTATGAGAAATAAAATTCTGTACTTCATTAAACATAGGAACACCATAAATAACATTTTCAAGTATACTATTAGGCAGAAATCTGCCAAGATTTTTTCCAAAATATTTTTATCATCTTTCACAAACTTTAACTGTTGTACATGTTGGTGATTCAAATATTGCCTTACTCAAACAAACTTCATTTAGCTCTAATGATGAAGACATAAAAATCTTAAAGGCCGCTGACAGATTTTAAGAGACTGTTGAAAAAAAAAGAGCTTCCACCATCATCTGAGGAGCACTGACTGTCTGAATGCTGTGTAGATGCACAGTGAGCAGCACCGTCATTAAGAATGCTTTTCATATATTTACTAGACCAGAGTCTCAGGCTGACAGTTCAGTCATTCAATCCCTGCCCTGCCAGCTCATGCAATTTATGCAGACTATAGGCCGGCAGCACCAGAGTAGGAACAAAGAAAGAGGCTATGAATAGGCAAAAACAGACAGCCAGGGGTGTCGTGTTAAGGATTGATGCATGCAATATGTTTATAGCTGCAAAAAGTCAATATTACTATATATTCAAATTGCAGCATTAATAATTCAACAAGCCCTTGATAGCTTACTGAGTATAATGCAAGGCTTTTCCATTACTTTGCACTATTGGTAAAAAACCCATAAGGTCTGCTCTTAAGGAGCATACAAAGCAGGCAGCTAAGAAAAGGAGGGGAGTACGTGAGGAAAGAAATCAATCAATTGCCATTTTGTGGCAGGCTAATTACAAGTGCTTAGCACTAGTATCAAATGTTGATCTGTGTGTGTGTGTGTGTGTCTGCTCTTGTGTGCGTGTGTCTGGCATGCTAGTACACATCTGTAATCCCAGCACTTGGCAAGAGGACCCTATCTAAAATACAAAAACTTTTGGCCTTCACCAATGCCTTCTTTGTTGAATGATAAACACAAGTGTGTTCCCTTGGGGACCAAGACTTCTATTGCATTCTGTAGTAAATCACATTCACTTTCACAAGGCTCATAAACTGCCTCCACACAATGAAAGAACTTCTGTGTACATATGCAAAACTAGGTTTTCAGCAAGGAATCTAACTAGACACAGCACTATTTGAATAACACTTAATTAAAAATAGGAAAGAAACAGTAAAAAAAATTTACACAGCTTTACATAGCATATAGCTACCGATATGTTAGAATGGCGGGTTGCATCTCAACAGCACACTAGGCCAAGACACATTGAAGAGAGAGACAAGGTGGTGGCAGAAAGAGAAGAGGGAGGAGAGAGAGAGGGAGGGGCGTTCTCCTTATTTATACGGAGAATGACATAACGCAGGTAAAGGTGAGAGGTGAGCCAAGTGAATGTTGGGAATATGGTGCCTGTTGCCTTGGCAACCGGTAGCAGGTAGCAGGTCTTGCTGTCACTTATGTGATGTCATAGGTTTGGGAGGTGCTGATGACAAAAGCTAAAGTATGTAACGAAAAATTGATACATGGCTGTGGCAACTTAATATGCTTGGTGACCAGAGGGTATCACAGTCTTCAAAGAAATGGGCCTGAGCCAAGAGACACACTGTGCTGGCTGCTGGCTGCACCACAGGCAGAGTAAAGCAGCAGTATTAACTACAGTAATGCAATTAGCTCAAATTAACATCAGACTAGAAACCACTACACTAGGTCTTACATTTTATACCTTGGAAACCCAGCCAGGTCTGTTGGTTGCTGCTCCTGTGCCCTTGGGAACTTAAAACCCCTTAAACATGTTCTCTTTGTCAAACCAAACAAAATTTAGCCATTTGCCACTGTAGCACTATACTGGGGAGCTGGCTGAGCAGGCAAATAGCTACTCTGTTTCTCTGCCATATTTTGCCTAGAGGAAACATAAAATGTTTAGGGGGGTTCTTGGGAATAAGCAAGTGACAAATGAAGGGATTTAAGATGTTGCTGTGTACAAGCATACAAGCCATCTCCATTATTCCTTAGAGCTGTAGTAACAAAGTAGAACAGACTTCGGGAATTTACTTTCTCAAGGTGCTCCAGGCTAGAGTCTGAGATAAAGGTGGGTTCCTGCTGAGAGCAAGGAAACAGGACTCTGCCTCCAGCTTTTCTCTCCTGCATGGAGGTAGCAGCCATCACATCATGTCCCTCTTTCATTGCCATGTGCAAAGTTCTAGTTCTTTCAAGGGCTCTGGTCATATTGGATTAGCACCCACCTTAACTGCCTAATTTTCATGTTAATTACTTCTGTAAAGATTCTATCACCAGTTTTATTAAAGGAGCTAATTGTTGAGACTTCCACATATATTTCGGAAGGGGTCATGAGTCAGTCCATAACAGCACTGAAGCCACAATCAACCACCTGGCTCTTCTTTTCTTGTATTAATGCTTAAATATCATCCACTTATTCATATTTATTAAATGTCCACTAGGTCCTACTTGCCACAGAAAAGGATATGACATAGTAGCTGACTTAAGGGATTCAGAGTCTATCAATGGAGACAGTAAACCTAAAACAGCAGAATCAAGTATACCTTAATCCCTTTTGAAATAAATCAAAACAAATCAGGGTGTAAGCAATGAAATAAAACATTACAAGTAAACACTCGTTACATAGGTTAAGAATAGGAAACACAGAGCAAGTATGTTCCAATCATTTTGCCATCTCTCCCCATCTCTCCTTTTACCCAAACATAACAACATACAAAAATACAGTCTTCAAAGCACAGTTGTTTTAACAACGCTTTTTACATTTTAAGTGGCAGTTTTCACTGCTGGGGACAAAAGCAAGAGGGAAATAGCAAGAGATCCAAATCCCAATTAACTCATGGGTAGAAGCTTTGGAGTGAGTCACTGCCCTTTAGTAACTTGGAATGGGATTTAACCATTACAGAAGTCGGCCAGTGGAGCCCAGATGTTCAATCAAAAATGTTGAGCAATGAGGCAATACAATGAGAAAATGCAAGGAAACACTGTTAATGGCATGAATGCCTACAAACGAGACATAATTTTAAAACACAGCAGATCTAGGCCGCCAATGTAGCTTAGGGGTACAGCACCTATCTAGCACGTGAAAGGCCCTCACCCTAGATTCAGTCTTTACCATGTCAGTAGAAAATAGGAGACAACATCTTTCCAATCAGAAACTCGGTGGTGGATCTCATTAATACAGATGTTTGTCTTAATGGTTATAATAATCAAAGCACTGAGACTGTGTTGACAGTCAATTTGGTTTAATAGACAAGTATAAAATAATTTAAAAAATAGTTTCCAGGGCTGGCGAGATGGCTCAACGGGTAAGAGCACTGACTGCTCTTCCGAAGGTCCTGAGTTCAAATCCCAGCAACCACATGGTGGCTCACAACCACCCACAATGAGATCTGATGCCCTCTTCTGGTGTGTCTGAAGACAGCTACAGTGTACTTACATATAATAAATAAATAAATAAATAAATCTTTAAAAAAATAGTTTCCAATAATATTAAGTTTTATACTAATAGAACAAGATGTTGCTCTATTGCTGAATAAGAAGCTAAAATTGGTACAGCACAAGTTTATATATTGGCTCCACCCAAAGTGCTTGAAAGTTCTATAAGGACTGTTGCTCTCCATAGTATTGTAAGCATTTCTGTTGTTTCTGAAGGAAGTAATTTTAAAAAAAAATTAAAGCCTGCTTGAATTTTTTTTTACCAATAATTAATTTGTGGTTGGTAGAATTCCAATTCAATAAATCAGACTATATTATAATTAATTCTTGGAAAGTCTATACTATGAAGACATGGAGAATTTCTGCTCCAATTACTGATTTACAGCCAACTCAGTCTTATTTCCATGCTGCTGCTGACTTTTCTAAGGAGTGACCTCATATTGCAGAACATATTTGTAGCTCTCATGGAAAAAACAACACGTTTTACTCTTGTTTTCTTAGTCTTTCTTGGCTGGTCCTTTTTTTTTTTTTTTTTTAATCTTCTTAACCTAGCATTAACTTGTGAACTGGCACACTGTAGATGTTCAAGAAAAGATGAGTCTATAAGGTAACTAATATGAAATCAACCATTTGGACAACCAAGAATTAGGTCCAGCATTTTACAGCATCAGAAGACCAACTCTTCCGATGCCAAGTCTACTTCCATCCTAAGTCATTCTGTGCCGACATTCTGATGCAGCAGCCTCATCTACTGCATCCAGCTACTTGCCATCAGTTGCTCCCTTAATCAACCCTGTACCAGCTAACTTTGGTTTTCAACACAAACTCTCCCACACCCTCCCAGGTAGCCAGTCAGCCAGCTCCTCCTCCAGGTTAATGCTTTAACTTTGCACCAAGTCTCCTTCTTTCATGTGAACTACCCTGACCTCACAGATGATAACACTCTGCTTTTTATCATCTATGTGACTGTTTTCTGTTTCCTACGCATGACTAGTGGTCTGTTTGACTTGCATGTTTTGGGTTTTTGTTTTTTTTTTAAATTAGATTTTTTTTTTATTTCCATTTCAAATGTTATCCCCTTTCCTGGTTTCCCCTCTGACAACCTCTATCCCATCCTCCCTCCACCTGCTTCTCTGAAGGTGTTCCCCCACCCACCCACCCACTCCTGCTTCTTCAGCCTGGCATCCCCCTACACTGGGGCATCAAGCCTTCACAAGACCAAGGGCCTCCCCTCCCATTGATGTCCCACAAGGCCATCCTCTTACATATACAGTTGGAGCCATGAGTCTCTCCATGTGTCCTCTTTGGTTGGTGGTTTAGTCCCTGGGAGCTCGGGGGGGGGGGGGGCGTGTCTGGTTGGTTGATATTGTTGTTCCTCCTATGGGGCTGCAAACCCCTTCAGCTCCTTCAGTCCTTTTTCTAACTCCTCCATTGTGGACCCCATGCTCAGTCCAATGGTTGGCTGTGCGCATCCGCCTCTGTTTTTGTCAGGCTCTGGCAGAGCCTCTCAGGAGACAGCTATATCAGGCTCCTGTCAGCAAGCACTTCTTGGCATCCACAATAGTGTCTGGGTTTGGTAACTGTACATGGGATGGATCCTCAGGTGGGGCAATTTCTGGATGCCCTTCCCTTCAGCCTTTGCTCCACAGTTTGTCTCTATATCTCCTCCCATGGGTATTTTGTTCCCCCTACTAAAAAAGACTGAAGTATCCACACTTTGGTCTTCCTTCTTGAGCTTTATGTGGTCTGTGAATTGTATNTTGGGTATTCCAAGCTTTTGGGCTAATATCCACTTATCATTGAGTGCATACCATGTGTGCTCTTTTGTGATTGTGTTTCCTCACTCGGGATGATATTTTCTAGTTCTATCCATTTGCCTAAGAACTTCATGAATTCATCCTTTTTAATAGCTGAGTAGTACTCCATTGTGTAAATGTACCACATTTTCTGTATCCATTCCTCTGTTGGGGACATCTGGGTTCTTTCCAGCTTCCGGCTGTTATAAATAAGGCTGCTAAAAACATAATGGAGCATGTGTCCTTGTTATATGTTGGAGCATCTTCTGGGTATATGCCCATTAGGAAAAATGCAAATCAAAACAACCCTAAGATTCTACCTCACACCAGTCAGAATGGCTAAGATCAAAAACTCAGCAGATGCTGGTGAGAATGTGGAGAAAAGAGGAACACTCCTCCATTGTTGGTGGGATTGCAGACTGGAAACCAGTCTGGCAGTTCCGCAGAAAACTGGTCACAGTATTCCGTGAGAGCCCGGCTGTCCTCTCCTGGACTTGCATGTCTTAGGTTCTACTTTTTGCTCCACCCATTTCTAAACCACTGTCATCTTCTCCTCCATTCCCTTAGCAAGGCCAACCTCACGCTTCACAATCTCGCAGAATGGTCTCCTCTCATCTAAGTATGTGTGCGCCTTCAGGACAATGCCGTCACTCTGCCTAGCACTCTGTCGGCAACATCCACCAACTTACAGATCACTGTGAACCCTGACATTTACGCCAGCAGCGTGAGCGGCACCCGCAGCTGGTTCAGAGAAGGCCGAGTGGGAACTTCACAGCAGATGGGGGACGGTCTGCGGATACTGATCACAATCAACACTCTAAACTCTTCATTTATATTTCAAAGTGAGGAGTTTAAAAAGTTCCTAACTGTTTCCCCAGCTTAAGCACTTTTAAATCTTATATTCTTCTCTTAAATTTGCTAGCCGACACATTACATCATTCTACTCTTTTTGTTTTAAGACAGGGCCTCGGTATGTTACCCAGGCTGGTCTAATAGGCTCAGGTACTAGCTCCCACCTCAGCCTCCGGACCAGCTGAGACTGAATGCAGACATTCATCATAGTGCCTGGCCCTTACACAGACATAAACAAAAATAAATATAAATCTTTCAATAGCTGATACTCAACAAGGTTTTCATAGTATAAACTTAAGAACTCTTACATACTGTGTTTATTAAGTCAAATACAAATTACTGATAAATTCTTAGCATTAGAATGAGAAACTAATAATGTTCATCAAGTAATCAAAAGATTCATTGTTCAAGAAAACCCCAAACAAATTTAACATTTACTACTGAATGCTACATTGACACAAAGCTGGAAAAGAACAGACATTTGGGCCACAGTGAAAAAGTACTGTGTCTTCCAAACTCATAAATCTCTGACATACAATACTTTAACAGTAACATTCTTTCCCCCCCCCCCCGAGACAGGGTTTCTCTGTGTAGCCCTGGCTGNGGCTGTCCTGGAACTCACTCTGTAGACCAGGCTGGCCTCGAACTCAGAAATTCACCTGCCTCTGCCTCCCAAGTGCTGGGATTAAAGGCGTGCGCACCACCACGCCTGGCAACAGTAACATTCTTAACAACATACAAACAGGACTCGGGAGTATAAATTAATTTTGGGACCCAACAAGTCTGGGTCTTAAGCTTTAGTTTTGTCTGGGCACACGGTTTAAACTGTTAAACATATTGTATATGTTGTATACAAATCGATCTTAATTTTCCCATCTCACCTCACCCACTTCAGAGTCATCTATTACTATCACTGTATTAGGCAATACTCATTAAGAGTAGCAGAAGAGACAATATCAGCACAGAAGAGACAAGGAATAACTATGATGGGGGCACAAATATATAATCATACAAAGAAGAGAAACAATAAGATTTCAGGTAAGTGATTATGTTTATTTTTCAATAATAAAAAAAGTAAAAGGTGTCTAGTCAGATACATGCTAGGGAACTGATGTAAAATGCAAGGACTGGACAGATGGCTCAGTGGATCATGTGCTTACTACATGCACTAGGATGAGGACCTGAGCTCCTCTCCAGCATACTCAAGAAAAGACTGGCATGCCTGGGATCTCAGTGCTGGAGGTGGAGACAGGAGAATCTTGAGGACTTTGCTAGCCTACCCTAATGGACTAGCAGCAGGTTCAGCAAGAGACCCTGACTCAAAAAGTAACATAGAGAATGACTAAAGAAGCCAGCTGGTGCTGACATCAAGTCTACAGGAACACATGCAACACAAAGACAACAGAAGCTGTGATTTTAGACAAAAATTGTGTTTCAACTCCCTACACTTAACTTTAGCTGAGACTTAACATCTGAGTCTAAATTTTTAACTGTAAAATAGGAATCCCTATTTCATAGAGTTTACAATTAAATTTAAAGTACTTAGAAAAGACTTAAGCCCAATTTGAGATCTCTACAAACTCCTAGGAAGACCTACACATTTATAGAGCTGAACTATTTCTAACCTGCCAAGGGCAGAGAGGAAAAAGCTCCTTCATGTCCTTTGCTCAGGCTCTCTTTGTATTCAGAAAACAATGCACTACAAAGCTGGGGTGGGGGGCGGGAATGGTGTACTATGAGATCATCCTCATACACTTCAGAAACAAGCGACTATCAAGAAACTTTATCCCCAGAAGAGCACCAGAGTCTATTGAGACGTCTACACCACCCATCAACATCTACTGAGATGTCTACATCACCCATCAACAGAGTCTACTGAGATGTCTACACCACCCATCAACATCTACTGAGATGTCTACATCACCCATCAACAGAGTCTACTGAGACATCTACACCACCTATCAACATCTACTGAGACTTCTACACCACCCATCAACGGGTTAAGACAGCAACACATGGTCATCTCAACATTCTGAGGGCTTGTGATCAGATTTAATATCTCACCTCAAAAAAAGAAAAGGGCAAAAGAGCATTTTAAAAACAGATCTTAAGTGAAAATTTTGAACATCTGACTATGTAGCCCTAAAGGTTTCTTGTGCATCTTGGATTGTCATCTTGGGCTTGACTAGCCTACCACAGGGCTCATCCTTGGGGAAGACTGATTCTTCCTCTCACAAACACCTACTGCTGCCTGTAGCTCTTCTTCTATGGGAGAAACCTCATGAGAATTCCCCCATCCACACTTGACATGTCAGTTGATACAGTTATGTTTTGGTCTGGCTTAGGAAACCACATTATTGCGATTTCCTGGTGCATACAGGTAATTTCCGTCATATATAGAAGACACTGTCTTAGAGCAGACATTCCAGCTCTGTCCCCTGACTCCTAGCAATCTTCCCACCCCCTCTTCCATGATGTCCTCTGAGCCATATGTGGAGAGGATATGTTGTAATGCATTAACTGGGGCTAAGCACCCCATAATCAATTTAAACGGGATTTTCAATTGCTAAATGTCCTTCCTCCATTCAGATAGGCAGCCTAACTCTGGAGGATTAAAAGGAAGGCCTACCAGCACTTGCATTTCAAAAAGAAGCAACAAACTGCTAATTCCTACCCAACACAACCCCCCCCCCCCCCCTCCCCACCTCCCCACCATCCCCAACCCCCCACCCCCCCACCACCAAAAAAGAAACCCTGACAAAGCATTCCATAACCATGCTAAGGGTCTCAGGCTCCACAGGCTTTCTTCTGAGGAGCCTCTGTTCTCACAATATTAGGGTGCTCTCTTAACTTGTTTGTGGACCTTTAAAAGGCACTTTAGGAAGTCAATCTTGGTACTACTGATAACTGACAATTAAAACTAAGAAATACAGTCTTTATTATCTCGTTCCTTATTAGAGATGTTGCTTTCAGAAATGTATTTCTTACTAGTCAACTTTGTCTCCAACTCCCCGAGGACTAGCTGGGAATAATCACCTCATACCCACCCCCAAAGGTTTTACCTTGACACTGCTCTTTCTTCATGCATGCACAAACATTAAATTCTTTCAGCCTATGCTCTACTGTGGTGGGCTTTTTATAGAAGACTTATTTTACATGTCTGAGTGTTTTGTCTGTATATGTGTGTGAACAACATGAGTGCCTAGTACCTCTGAAGTTCAGAAGAAGGCATCAAATCTAGAATTGGAGTTAAGAATGATTGTGACTAGCAACCATATGGGTGCTAGGAACCAAACCAGGGTCCTCTGCAAGAACAAGTGCTCTTAATCACAGAGCCAGTTCTCCAGTCCCTCAAGTGGTTTTTCAACCATGTTCACACATTAAAAATATCTAGGAAATCAACAATATTTTTAAAAATGTAAACTTTACAGCAAAGTATCCTATACCAGCAGAAAGTAAGTGTTCCCTAGGAATCAGAAGGAAACATTACAAAGGATACAAACAAATTTTAGGAGGTAATATGTGGGTTTGTTATTTTAATTATGGCAATGATTTTGTAAATATAAACATATTAAGTATTAAATGTCACAATTGAAATATGTATTATACTTCATAAAGTTCTTGTTTAATTAAATGCTGTTGTGTAGGTCCTATCCTGGAAACAGGGTGGGAAAGGTTCATTCTGAGAGTAAAAACTTTAAGTTCTGCAAAATATTATATGTGGCCAAGACAGAGAAATGCTATTCCATAACCAGCATTTTCTCCTTTCTTTCCTTCCATTTTCTTGAAAAGTCTCACTCACACATCTCTACTTTATTGCCACAAGTAATCTGATGACTGGTTTTGGAGCTACACTCTTAAAAGTCACCTATGAAGATTTCTTAGGCTTGATTACAAGACAAATAATAGGCAACAGGATGGTGAATAAGAGTGAACTAGAAGATATATTTAAACATATTGTCAAAATTACACCATTCTTTAAAAATGTAACCAAAGGGAATTTTATAAAATAGAAGAATAAAACAAACAAAAAATGAGAAAAAAGCTGGGCGTGGTGGTGCACGCCTTTAATCCCAGCACTCGGGAGGCAGAGGCAGGCGGATTTCTGAGTTCGAGGCCAGCCTGGTCTACA
>NC_034591.1:18575537-18579143 GCF_900095145.1 Mus pahari
AAGGAAGGAAGGAAGGAAGGAAGGAAGGAAGGAAGGAAGGAAGGAAGGAAGGAAGGAAGGAGAAAAAAAGAAAGAAGCTTACAAACAAAAAAACAAAAAATCGTTCAGTGGAAAGAAAGCCCTGTCGATCCTCGAGGGCGGTCACAGCAGCCGCAGAAGAGGCAGAACTCCAGGGTCCAGCGCGGCTCAGGCAGAAGAGGAGCTCTCCTGGTGGTGGACAGACAGACCGGGCTGGCACTCCGAGCCCCCAGCGCCACGGGATTCAAGATCCGATCGAGCACCGCTCTGAAGAGCACCGGGTCTGCGGAGCCCGCGTGGGCGGCGAGGCCAGGCTTTGGGCGGCGCGGACCGGTGGGCAGCGGCCATAGGCTACGGTGGGCTCTGTGCTAGGCCGACCCTGGGGCGCCCCCAGCTCATCGCCCAACCGGGAACCGAGCCTCGTTCACCGCAGGCAGCCGGCCGCGGCCAACTTCGGGTTCTCGGGCCGCGCCTGGCGCGGGAGCCGTTACCCGCAACGGGCCGCCGCCCCAGGACGAAGTCCTACCCGCCGCCGGCAACAGCTTCAGCCCCTGCTCCTCCCAGACCAAAGAAAGTTCTCGGTCTCCCGGCGCCCCGGGGGCCGGCGTGCGGCTCGCGGCAGACTCACCAGAGCAGCTCCGGACCCACCGCGGCCTCCCCCCACGACCACGGTGACCACGGCGACCACGGCGACCGGGCGACTGCGCTCCGCCGGCAGCCGCGCCACCTGCCCCTCTCCTTCTAGCAGCACGAGTCCGGGCGAGCCATCTTCCCTCCTCTCTCTGACTGACAACCCAGCCCGGACAGCCGCCACTGCCGCCAGCCTCTCTGACAGGCACCACCAGGGACCCGTCCCCAACCAGCCAACCACCACCGCCCCACGCTGGATCAGCCTATCACTGCCCCTCGGGGTGGGCCTAGAATAACTTCTCCACCAATGAGAATCTGAAACTATTGGTACTGGGGGGGGGGGGCGATTTGAGTGGGCGTGGTCTGGGCGATGGGCGTGGTCCGGGAACGCCCAGGGGAGATGAGTGACTGTGTGGTTAGTGGTGACAACTAAGAAGTTCCATGAAGGTCTCAGGATCTCTCTGAGCCCTTTAGACCTTAAGTCTTACCAGATGCTATAAAACGTAATCAGAAAAGAACAGCAAGCTGATATTCAATTACTCGAATCATTTCCCAAAAGTATATTAAAATTTGACCAGATTCTGGGTGTGTGTGTGTGTGTGTGTCTGTGTGTCTGTGTTTGTGTCTGTGTGTGTGTCTGTGTCTGTGTCTGTGTGTTTTCAGAAATAGCAATTAAAATACTTCCTTTTCTTATGTTCATTGCTTTTGGCCTTAGCCTTGAAATTTTCAAATATGGTGTTTAAGAGACAACTGAAGAGTTAAAAATATTACTGCTTCCACGTGGAAGCTCACAACCTCTATATCTTCAGTCTCAGGGGATCAGTAGCCCTCTTCTGGCCTCCGCCCTCATCCTGGCACACATGCACCTAACACACACACACACACACACACACACACACACACACATAAATTAAAAGAATTTTAATAGTAAAAGGAGGGATGGAGAGTTGGCTCAGAGCTTAAGAGCACTTGCTAATCTTTCAGATGAATGGGGTTCAGTTCCCAACACCCACACCAGGACTCCAGTTCAGTGGATCTGACACTTCTGGCCTCAAAGGTATCTGCACACATATGGTACACATATATACATATACACTGAGGCATACATATATACACATTAAATAAATAAATCATTTTCTTTAGAAAAAATTAAATATATTTCCCTACCTTTTTCCATAAGCCATTTTTCGTCTTCCATACCTACTTATCCTACAGATAATGTTATGTATATTGTGAGCCAGTACAGCATATGCTCCAAGCTCCCCCACTGAAGCTCTCTCAACTCAAATCTGGTTGAATTAGAAGGAAAGAAAGAAAGAAAGAAAGAAAGAAAGAGAGAGAGAGAGAGAGAGAGAGAGAGAGAGAGAGAGGAAGAAAGAAGGCAAACTCCAACCTGGAAGAAAGGAAGTCATTCTAACTTAATGCTAGAGATGACAAAATTTCTCCCAAAACACTAAACAAGTTTTTAAAATATACCAAAGAAATAACAAGCACAAGCACATTATATATATATATATATATATATATATATATATATATATATATATATATATTGAACATTGTATATACATATGTATATACATACATGAAGTCAACCAGGCCATGTTGCTAGGCTTCATTAAGCACATTGCAAAAACAAGATGATGGTGTTAAATCCAACACAACCATGCCCAATGAGCAAAAAGAACACAAGGCAAGAAAAACCAACAGTTCCACAGGGAAGATGTCTGAGTCTATCTGAAAAGATGGGTGCGTCTGAGATGAAATGGCAAGCCTCTACTCCCAGCCACTGGAGAAGGGGAGGCAGAAGCAGCACGTTTGAGGCTAGCCTGGGCAACTTGGTAAGAGCCCATCAAAATTATTTTTAAAAAGGGTAGAGGGTAAAGTTTGCCCATGGAGCACCTGCTGGTATGTGCTAAACCCCAAGTTTAATATTTAGTACCAAAGAAATAAATGTTTTAAGTCAAGGGCCATTTCAGAAAGAGAGCAGCATGTCCTAAGACACAGAGTTGTGAAAGGGCACAGAGTGGTCAGGAAGCACAAGAATGAGTGTGGCGAAGGATGAAAGGTCACAAACCAGTCAACAGCAAAAACATCTATAGGCATGATAAAATACGTTTACACCAGCACCATTCACAGTGGTGTCTGCAATGTTGGAAGTGGTCTCTATGGTATTGTTCAAACTGGCAACAACTCACTAAATTTGGGATATGATATGGTTTGGGTTTTGTTTTGTTTTGTTTGTTTTGTTTTGTTCTTGTAGAGACTCTCTTCTAAGCATCACCTGTCAATAAAAAAAGCCTATAGCCAGTGAGTTGAGGCAGGAAATAGGAGGTGGGAGACTGGCAAGATGAGAGAGGATTCTGGGAAACAGGAGAGGTATAAAGGATTCTGGGAAACAGGAGAGGTATAAAGGAGAGATTCAAGGGAACCGCTGAGGAAGACGCTAAGGAAGAAGCTGGTCTGGACTGAAGGAGAGGTAACTAGTCATGCAGACAACATAGGATAGTGTCAATGGGTTAAATAAGTTATGAGCTAGTTAGAGAGCAAGCCAGAGCTTATGGCCAACGCATTTAATAATAAATAATTAATCTCAGAGTTGACATTCCAGGAGCAGAGGCTTCAGGAAAAAATGGATTTTTTTGTTTTTGTTTTTGTTTTTACAGAAAGGGGAGATTCACCTGGGAATATGTGGTGAGATGGATGCCTGGTACCTGAGCACAGGTAACCAGCCATGTGGCAGAATGTAGATTAGAGTAAATAGGTTAATTTAAGTTATATCTAGTCAGAGAAGAGCCTAACTATATGGACAAGGTATTTGTAAATATATATTGAGTCTGAGTTTTATTTCTGGGAGCATGGGGCTGGGAAGAAGAACTAGACCTAACGTCTACATTTTAAAAAATGTATTGGGGTGTGTGTGTGTGTGTGTGTGTGTGTGTGTGTGTGTGTGTGTGT
>NC_034591.1:18579253-18594827 GCF_900095145.1 Mus pahari
CATGTGTGTGTGTATGTGTGTATGTGTGTATGTGTATATGTGTGTATGTGTGTGTGTGTTTGTGTGTGTGTATGTGTGCATGTGTGTGTGTTTGTGTGTGTGTGTGTGTGTGTGTGTGTGTGTGTGTAGGATACATGTGCATGGGTGTGCATGTGCTGTGGTATGTGTGTGGAGATCATTTTTTATGGAATTGTTTCTCTCCTTCCCTCTCTATATGAGATCAAACTCAGGTGGTGGTCAGCCCCTTATGGCAAGTGCCTTAAAGCAGTAAGCCATGATGCCAGCCCAAGAACTCTGGTTTTAATATAATTTTAATAACCTAGGGTTTATGTTAAGTGTGGAGTGGAGGTATTTGTTTGAGGCTTTTAGGAAACATAGTTTCACTGTGCAGCCTTGAGCTCCTTCCTGCTGCTGCTTTCAGGAGTCCACTCCCCTGTGCAGCTCAATGTGGACAATATAATGTTGCTTAGAAGATAAGAATCAGGCCAAGCATGGTGGCATACATGTTTAACTCCAGCACTTGGGAGGTAGAGATAGGCAGGTCTCTGAGTTCAAGGCCAGCCTAATCTACAGAGTGAGTTTCAGCAGAACTGGGGCTACACAGAGGAAATCCTATCTTGCCTCTGTTCCCCCCACATTAATTTAGAAACAGTTGTGCCTATTGTGACAGGAATCTTCACAGACCAACCCTGTCTCTGGCAGAGAACTGACATGACCATTTCTGTTACCCTGGGATAGATAGACTGTGGTGAGCCTGAGTGTGTAGCCCAAGGCACAGAGACAGGAAGATCCTCCCTCTGAGAATGACCACATCATCAAGGCCTGGGGAGTGGGGGTGAAAGGCAAGAGAGAGAAAGAAATCCAAAGACTCAGCTAGGTTGTAAACTAGATGAACAAGATAATGTATAAGACACTCATTCCATCAGCTCTACTGCCCATTGGGCCCTGATTTAAGGAACCAGGGTGTCTGGTGGCAGGAAAGACAGGGCCTAGGCAAGATTCTAATAGCTCAAGACCTGAGCCTCACCTATTTGAAACCTACAGCACAGATAGCTGAATAACAATCATGAAGAGTTCATGGTAAATGAGATGACACAATTAATTCATTGCTTCCAGCAGAAGAGGAGCAAGCCCTCTAGTCAAAGATGATGAGGGATGAGGGAGGCTTGTGCAGGATGTATCAACTGGACTGGGTCTTGAAAAACAATGGGAGGAATTTGAATCAGGAGAAAAAGTCAGAGGAGGAAACTCCTGACATGTCTGGGAAACAAGAGAAACACAGTCAGTGTCTGAGAGCACTGGGTGCAGTCCGGCACACTGTACCCTGAGCACAAGAGTTCAGGAAGATAATATTCTCCCTCTGGTCTCTCTCTCCTCACTAGAATCACTTAGGATGCTTTCCAAAAGTACTAGTGCTCAACCAACCCAACTGGAGAATTGGGGAGCGGGGATGTGGTCAAGGGTATAACATTGGAGCAGCTTCCTAATGCTAAATTCAGATTGTGTGGATGGGCTGACCAGAGAGACAATGAAGTCTGCGTATACTTTAAGGAAATTTGTTTTCTTCCTTCAGGAAGACAGGACATAGCATGCTGCCAGACTTCACTTGCTGTTCTATAGTCATCAGCTAATACAAAGTCAGTGTGTGCCTACCTCTAAGTCAAAATCATCCCAAAGAACCCATTGCTATTTGCATCTAGTTTGCACCACAACTTGTACACATTAACTTCTAATAATAAGACTCTAATAATAAGTTAACTGCTACACAGGACCATTTATATTTTAGTAGCAAAACGGCAGAGGGGAAGAAGCCTAAAAGAACATTCTGTTTTAAAGGGGAAATGCTTTTAACCCACTATATAGAAGTCATCATAAGCCAGGCGTGGTGGTGCATGCCTTTAATCCCAGCACTCGGGAGGCAGAGGCAGGCGGATTTCTGAGTTCGAGGCCAGTCTGGTCTACAGAGTGAGTTCCACAGCCGAGGCTATATAGAGAAACACTGTCTCAAAAAAAAAAAAAAAGAAGTCATCATATTTCAGGCCCTTCCTGCTCATCTCACCCAGTCTCCAGTGTCTGTGGGGACAAGTTAAGACTGTTAAAACTGTTTAGCATCCTGACAGAGGGTCTCTGAAAAGGCCAGTTGAGCATTTCCCTATGGTACTATATCCCAGGAACTTCAAGAAGAGGGTTATCTAAAACATATTTCCATTAAAGTTGCCTGGAAACAAGAAAATGATGTGACTTTTTAATGAAAAGGAAGAATTCTATTTTGAAAACTGGGAAAGCCAGGCATGGTAGCGCCCACTTCTAACCTCAGCAGTGCAGGGAGGGGCAGGAGAACCGCTACAACTCAGAGCCAGTGTGATTACCAGGCCAACAGGGTCAGCAAAGTAAACTGCTGCGTGAGACAGCCAAACAAACAAAAGACAGTAAGTTTTGCTTCAACAGTATGTTAAACATATTACAGTCTAAAAACTTAGTGTGCCTAAAAAGTAATTCAGGGGCTTTGCAGTGTCAGAGGTTGAACCAGATTCCCATATGAACATATGAACATATAACCTGGGGCAGAAAAGCTTAAGAGGTGACTCTATACTTGAACCTTTTAAGAACTTGAATCGACAATTGGAAGATAAAAATCAATCACACGGTGGAGAGCTAAAGCTAAAACATCAGGGAGTAAAGACTTCAGAAGGCAAAAGAGGGATGGGTTAATGAACCAAGTGATGTTGGGAGGGAGAGATGGACCTGTGCAGCAGAGGGCACAGAAGACAGACAGAGCAAGTCACTGTCATGAAGATAGGGGCACCTAAGACCTGGACCCTGAGATAGTCTGTTTCCTGTAGCTGTACTGGATCAGTCCACACAGTCCCACCCTGTCTTTGCATCCCACATCTAGGAGGGCCATCTGCAGTTACTCACACAGCCCCTGAGATTCCCATCTCCATCATGGACAGCACTCAACACAACTCATCCTGGTTGCTTCGGGAGAAAGCAGTAAGCAGATCCCCAGAACCGTGGCCTGTGATATGAAACACATCTGGGGTTTTCCTCATTCCTGGTTAGTAACTCTTATAATCCTGGTATTTGCCCTTTTGATTTTGGTTCTAAAGCAACTTTGAAATGACGTGAGAGGGATAAAGGAGAAAGCCGGTCCCTTGTCATGCTGGTGTGGTTCCCTGGGAAGGCTTCAGCAAAAGCATTCTTTCTGACCTCGTAAGCTTTCATTCGCTGCTCCCTTTCCTCCCAAAGGCCAGCCATACAAATTAGAAACGATCTCTGGTCTTTCTCGGCTTTTCAGTCCTAGAGCTGGCCGTAGGGACATACTCTCACATTCCCTGACTCATAGCAGATCCTCAGACCCCCATTTTGGAAGGATATTTTCATACACCTGGGAGAAAAGAATGCCGCCCAGAGACACCAAGAGGAATCTGAACAGACAGGCTTTTCTGGGTCCCCCCCCCCTTTCCGTTAGCAGTAGACCATGCCTGTCCAGTCACACTTCTACATGCCTCTCCATGCTTCAGTCATGCTTATGCAACAGACTCCCATGACAATCCAAAAGGGCAGGCTTCAGGAAAGTCTGTACTGACCATGTGGAGGCTTGCAGAAGTCCGAGAGAACTCACGCACCCATCTGCAAGGCACAGAGGCCCCTGCCCTGGAGACGCCTCCCGTCTGGGCTCACGCATCTCTTTGTCTACCTGCTTATCTGTTTGGCTTTAACTCTCCATGGGAAACTAGTAGGCATAGTAATATTAATGTTTCCCTGGGCTCTATGGGGCTTTTAAAGCAAACTAGTCAAACCTAGGAAGAGGTTATGAGAGCTCCAAGTATAAGTCTGATAATCAGGAATTTTGGAGGCCTGTATTTTTTCCTGGCATCTGAGCCTCTCAGCCTTAGGGAGAAAAGCCAGAACTGAAGTATAGTAGAAAACGCCACACAGCTGCTTGCTGGCTTGCGGGTGAGGAGAAGTCCCCACACATTTTGGGATCATGGGGGATGAGCTGTGTCTGTCATGGGTGTGCAAAAGGAGAACCTGGGTTGTTTCTGTCTCTTCAGATGGGTAAGCTAGATGGATCTCATTTTGCAAAGAGAATTTACTCTTCAAGGTTCCTTATACATATTCCTAGAAATAATACCCCAGGGATGAAGAGAACAAACTCCAAATCTCAAATGGAAAAGAAGGGACCGGTGCTAGGGTGCGGCTCAGTGGCAGAGCGTTTGTCTGGCACATGCAAAGCCCTGGGTTAAATTCCAGGGCAGTAAGCGCTCTTAAGTTAAGTGGTCATCATGGGAATCCGAAGGAGAAGAAAGCACTTTCTCTTGTCTTTTAGTAAAGGAGTTCACCTCTCTCATACTTATTGGTAAGCCATAAAGATAAGTCTGAGAATTCAACTGACTCACTACTTCTCTCAAGTAACTGAAAATGAAAATACCCTTGTTATCTCTTAAGATATTATATCAGTCAGCGTCTCCCAAAAGAATTATTGTTGGGGGAGGACTATCATGTCTCTTTTGTAAGTTGTCTTTTTGGAAATATTTTGTGATCTAGTAAAAAGACATTTTCTTCATCATGCTAGAAAGGTATGAAGCTTTATAACAACCTTATAACAGTCGTAATAACTGTGACAATGTCACAGTTTCACAAGAAGACAAAGCAGCATTGCATAAACATGGAGAAATCACAACCTTTGTTTCTTCTTGTGTTTTCATTTTACTAAGTGTTCTAAAAGATGTTTCATAAAAGATTTATTTTTAATTATGTGTATACATGTATGTATGTGTCTCTGTGTGGGTATGGGCTTGTGTGTGCAGGTGCCCATGGGGACACTGAATGGCCCTGAAGCTGGAGTTAAAGGTTGCTGTGGGCAGCCTGTGGGTGTGGGAAATAGAACTCAGGTCCTCTGCAAGAGCAGTATGCATTCTTAACCACTGAGCCATCTCTCCAGCTTACAATGTAAAGTTGTATAATCAAATAAGAGGAAGTACAAATTATTTTTTTTAAGATTAGGCAAAATCAGACTATACATTGCTGGTTGTTAATTCTTCCTAAGTGAACTTCCATTAAACATTCTTCCTTTTTACTCTTAGCCAATGCATTATTCAAACTTCTCTAAAAGGCACTCCTCCAGCACTCCGGAGGCAGAGACAGAGGCGGGAGGATCTCTGTGAGTTCCAGGACTACACACAAAGAAACCCTGTCTCAGAAGAGAAGAGAACAGAAGAAGAGAGGAGGGGAGGGGAGGGGAAGGGAGGGGAGAGGAGACCAACCAAGAAAGGTACTCCTGAATCCTATAGAGAAGCTCCTGTTGGTGCATGCAAGCAAAAGACCTCACTCAGGAATGTTCAATATAGAACTATGAGCCTGTCCATCAGTTTGCATTGCTAGATGAGATCCCAGGCAACAGAAAATACGCTGGTAAATGTGATAAACAATGACTGCCCCAGAGGAAGTTGAACTGTGGTTTGTCTTGAGTCCCCTGCAGTAATAAAATGCTTGGCCCACAGAGGAAGTTCAGAAACACAAATTACAGGAGCACGTAAAAATGACGGCAAGCTTTCTTCCCCTGCCTCATTTTGGTTTATGGTTTCTTTTCAGATTTGCACACTTCTCTACACAGCCACAGGGTACATGTTGGGAAACGGGAGGGGCCCCGTTTCCCACCACTCACTCTGTCCACAAGAACAATATATTGCAATTATGTTTAGCTTCATATTTCATTAGGTGCCACCTTAAATATCTCCAAAATACGTAAATAAATATTTCCCACGTATCAGGAAGCAGGAGTAGGAAGGAACACACATCTCTGGTTTCCTTGCTGAGTTCTCTTTAATGCCCAAAGCAACTGAATAAGCACAGACACTGGAGGAAGGGATGGGTCATGAGCCCAGCTGCACAGAGAGAGATGAACAGGATAGTGAGGAGAGGCACACCCCACAGCAGCTCTGGGTTTTAAAGGCCAAGGGAGTCCACCATATGAATAATACTTCCATGTTTTAATTCCACTCTCATCTGCTTAGTCAACACCACACCCTAATACTTATGCCAAGGAAGTGTCCAAAACAGGGCAGAACATGGCTACACAATCGGTTACAAAAGCCAGCTTCTGCTTCTCCTTCCACCTGTGAACGTGACCCGGTTCATCATCACATGATGCCTCTTAGCCTCTGTCCTGTCGAAGCCAAAGCACACATAATCTTTCACTTTCTCTTCTTACCCCAGCAGAGACACGGGCTGGCTTAGCTACTCTGTTATTCATAGGGTGTCATTCTTGAAACCTCTACCCCTATAGGCTAGACCATGGCTCCAAGCCTTAAAGTCACCCAAGGATTTTGCTTATGCAATGTTGGATCATCTGCCAAAAACTTACAGAAGATTCAATGATTATTCTTAAGAAACAATATTGGAAAGAAAGGTGTAGAAATCTACACTGGATGGGGCTAGAGAGCTCTGAGGACTGTGGACAAGAAGATTGGACCCAAGACTGTCAAGAATGAGGGAGACCATTGAAGGAAAGTGGGTGAAACAAAGGATGGAGGTGTGGCAGGCTGTACGGAGCTGGGTTAGTCCCACCAATTCTGCTACTGTAACATCCTACACTAGAAATGCAGGGGCTGCAGATGTGGCTCAGAGGTCAAGAGCACCAACTGCTCTTCCAGAGGACCCAGGTTCAAGTTCCAGCACACACACGGCTGCTCACGACCTTCTGTAACTCATGTTCTGAACGATTTGACGCTCTCTTCTGGCCTCTGTAAGCAGACAAACAAGCAAGTAAAATACCCATACACATAAAAACAAGTAATTTTGAAAATAATTTTTAAAAAAATTATCTTTCAAAAGATAATTTTGAAATACAGTAGTGCCCTGCTCCCTGGCAGAGAATGTATTCCAAAACCTCACCACAGAATGCCTGGGTATATGAGCTCAGTATCAAACCCTATACATGCTATGGGTTCCTTTCAGTATATGTGTACCCGTGATGAAGTCTAACTCATAAATCAGGCAAATTGAGAGATAAACAACAACAATCAAATAAAAATAATTTCAGCAATATGCTGTAACTTTACTACCACCATCACTACATTTATACATTGGGGGTTATTAAATACAATGAGTGGTGCTTGAACAAGCCTGTGATACTGAGACTGTCCAGATTCTAAGTCAGCTCTAGGGGCTAATGGGCAGGCAGCACACATGGCGTTGAACAAACAGACGCTTCCCGTTCTTGGTGGTAACAAGCAGACCAGCATAAGATTTCACTTTGCTGTTCAGAGTGGCTCAAAATTTAAAACTTATAGTGACTTATTTCTAGGATTCCCACTAATATTTCCATACTACCATGGACCATGGGCAAGTGAAAAGTTAGGAAACAAAATCTTGGGTGAGGCAGGGGGACTACTGTACAACATATACATTAAAAAAGTAAAATACCAAAACTACAGTTTACTCAACATTATCACTGGGAACACTCCACAACCAAGTTAAAAAACCATGCTGACCAACTGTGATCCCAGATGGATCTATTGCCAACCACCGTTCCCACCCTCCCCCCAAAAAAGATCACTTTAGTTTACCTCTACCTGTTCAATTTCATGAGGTGGAATCATATGGAACTTAGACTTTTAGCTCTGGCTTTGTCTCCCACTATCGTTTTTTGCAGACTCCACGTGCTTCCTGTAGCTCTGGTTGGTTCATGTCTATCACTGCATAATGCTTTCCTATATGAATATGCTTTGGCTTCTTGGACCATTTGAGGGGACATCTGAGTGACTTCTCATCCTTGGGGAAGGCACTGTGACAGAGAATGTCTTTGGGAGCATCCTGTGCACGCCTCTGGTTCACGTGTACATGCACTTCCACGGTACATGGCCAAGGGTGGAAACACTGTCTGGGAGATCAGCACACTCTCTCCTTTACCGATTCTGGCAAATCACTTCCCAAACTGCTTGTACCTCTTACACACCCACAGTTGCTCCACATTCTTGCCAATATTTGAAGTATCAGTCTTTTAAATTCTAGCTATCCAAGTGGGTGTGTATAGCACTATCTCATTGTGGGTTTAATTTGCATTTCCTTGATGACTAATTTCTACCTTTTCATGCTATGCTGTTTTAAAGTATCTCTGCATGTCTGTGTTACTGCAAATCACTGCTCGGCAGCATTTAGATTCAGAAGCAATAATCATTTACTAAGTCCCAATGGAGAGTCATAGTCTACATGTGTTTAATGTCTGCCATCCATGATGCTTCTAATCATTTCTTCTTGGTTGGGTCTTGGATAAGCTGCTTGGTATATTTTCATGAACATTGTGTAGAAAGCGATTCCAGGTGAAGAATGTCCTAGTAGGGATTTTCTAACTTTACAGGTCTAAAAGAGTAGAGGACAGTTTGCAAAAGTCATAACGTAAGAGGGTAATTAATGGTGTTACCAAGAACAGCGGTTCTCATAAATGAGAGAAAGTTGAACTGGCGTAGGGTGGTACTCAGAGTAAGAGTGGCCTGGGAAGCCCTTGATGGTGAATGACGCAGGCAGCTCTGTGAAAGTGTGGGAAAATCCCTGATAACATGGCATACTTTGAGAACCGGATGTGGTTTACTGGACTTGAATTCCACCTAGTCGTTTTGTGTAGAGGTGATAGGGAAACTGATGAGAGGCTTTTAATGGTTTTAGGAGATGCTGTACATTTCCTTCCAGGGCATCTCAATAGGAAGGTAATACTTCTCTATCCGGCCGGGCCTCTCTGTGCTGCTTCTAACCCTGGCTGAGTGTAGTGTATGAATATTCCATCTAAGATCAACTGACCAGACTGAGATGGGGTCAGTGTGGAAAGAGTAGCTAGGAATGAGAATGAAGGAGAGCATTTAGGACTATTCACCAAGCAAAGGTGAGCAGTTAGCTGCACCTCCATGAGTGGCCCCACACATCACATGAACACCCATCTCAGTCACACAGGGATGGTTTATTGAACGCACACCCTGAGACCCATTGATCAGGACCATAGCTCACACAGAGGCTGAGCCACAACACTGACCATCTTTCTCTGTTAGCTTATAAAGGAAAAAAAAAAACCATAAGAATCACAGTGAGCTCAGCTGCAGGTGTAGGAAGTGCTGCCTGGTGGTCAGCTCTAACTCAAGCCTTTTTGGACCAAACAGTCCATATTGACCTTAAATTTGATAGGTCTTACGTAAAGCTTTGTGGGATTTCTTAAGATTAACAAACCTTAGAACATAGCCAACTTAACAGGGTATGTGGTCAGGATGACCCTGTTCTGAATCAGGTTATTTTTCTGTGTCAGTGACTGGCAGGCATATTACAGCCACAATATGAAATAGCTGACACACATGGGTCAAAATGGCTACTGCTATGCTAGGGGGGCAGGGGCAGACCTGAACACCTCTCTTTAGCAGATCCCCTGCTGAAATCTCACTGAAAGGAAAACCCTAAAGACAGGCAGACCTTGACTGAGCAGAGCTAAAGTGTGAGGGGAAAAGCAGGAATGGACTGAAAGGGAAGAAAGGGAAATTGGAAGGAGATGAGCATAGAGTCACCCACAGAAGTCATCCACTCCTTGGTTTCCCCTAAAGCCAGCCTTCAACCTAAAGATCCTCTCCTTTCCCCTTGGGCAGCCTGAGCTGTGACCCGTCCTAATGAAACCAACATTTTGCCATCCTTAAGCACCCATTCAAATTGCCACAGAGCACCCCTGGGCACATTTAAACTAGTCATATTGATCAATCTTGGTGAGCCAGCTCTTCAGATGCCCCCAGCTTGATCAAAGAGTAATATCTAGGCTCATGCTGGTCAGATTTGTAGCATCAAACTGAATACCTGACACAGACTACCTCAGAAGTTGGGGTTCATTTGCTCATGGAGTTAGAGTTTGAACTACAAGTGGCATTGTGCGAGTTCTCATGCTGTGGCTGACACCTGTCTTCACTGCCTCACGGCACAGATAGCAATGACAAGGACAGGTGGGAGCAAGCAGTTGCATCAAACCAGGAGCAAAGGCAATAGAGAGCTGTTGCAGCTGTGTTCCTTCATGACAACTGCCAGGACTGCCTCACTTGTGTGGTGACCTGAGCTCCTCTTACTGAGCCACATACCATAATGACCCCACTCCCTCTGACCATTACTACACTGGGGACCAAGACATTAGTGTATAAACCTTTGAGGAAGACAAATAGATCATACACAAACAATAGCTGGCACATTGTGATTTCTGTGGAATGTGTGCCCTGTTATATCTGCAGGAATCGAGGAAGCTGCCCTGACTCCTGTGAATCACTCAGTGATGATGGCTTACACCTACTCAAAGAAGAAATCTCTATCTCTGTCTTTCCTTCTGTAGGGAACAGAGGATCTGGGGAGTGGACTTTGAGGACAAATAAGGACAGGAGGAGACCTGGAAGGATTTAAGGCAAAGTAAGGGAGTGGAGTAAACTACAGTCATCACACTCCAGCGTGAGAGCTTGACCATGTGACTTGTGCCAAGCACAACTCAGCCTCCTCATCTATACAAGATGTGACTGGACTCTAGTTGGAAAGGAAATAGTTCCTCGGTTGACACATAGGGGTTTTTCTCAGAATTTCTCTGAGAGGTTAAAAGTGTGGCAAAGAGGAGACCTGGTGGAGATCCCTGGCCTCTCGGAGCTGTTCGCTCTGTCCTGTGAGGGCTCCTCTGTTCTCACTTCCATCTGGCTTTGGTCAGTGATAGACCCTTGCAGGAGAGTTGAAGCCCATAGAGAGGGAGTAAGAATGGTTACTTTGATGTGCATGCTTGTGTCCCTTCTAAAATCTATTTGTTCAACCCTAATTCCCACTGAGGCAGGAATGAGGTAGGTTGTTCTTAGGTAATTAAGTCATGAGTCTGTCTTGCTCTCCCTGCCTTTCCACCTCCTGCTATGTGAGAACATGTCATTCTAGACATTATCTTGGAACCTAAATCACCAATCTGGCTGACCTTGACATTGAACTTCACAGCCTCCAGCAATATGAGCCAATCAATTTCTGGCCATTGTAAATTACACAATCTGTGGTGTTTTATTACAGAAGAACAATGAATCACGGTATTTGTCCTCTGCCTCCTTCCTGCATTGGTGTCCTACATCTCCAAGGGCAGCATCCATGCCTCCTCCCCTCTATCACTCATCCTAGCAGTAACAACCCCACCTGCTTGTCCTTGGTGACCTTAGCATCCTGACTTGCTTCTTAAACTATGTCCTAACTTCTACAGATAGTCAAGAACTGGAATCTACTTAAATGTCTATCCACAGATGAATGGGTTAAAACTGTGACCAAAAGGGGATAGAGACAGAGAGCATGCATGCACACACAGGTGCAGTTCAGCATTTACAAATTACAGACCCTGTCATTTACAATAATACAGATGAGCTTGGACAACAGCATATGAAATAAATGCAACACAGGAAGGCAAATACTGCACGATTTCCCTTGTATGTGTAGTGAAGTACTATCACAGACTCGAGAATGGTAGACTTGGCTATTGGTTACCAGGCAGTGCTAGGGTCACGTGAAAATGCTGGTGGGGGTGGAGCCAGGTTACAGTCAAGATATGGGGAGGGATAAGTTCTGATGCTCTGTGATACAGTAGAGTGGCTATAATTTAACACATGATTATTTCAAAGTAACTAGACTTTGAATATTTAACTAGGAAGAAATGATAAATGGTTAATAATAGATATGTAAATTCCCTTGGTTTAGTTATTGCACATTGTGTACATGTGCCTCATTCTCACCCTGAGCCTACAGTTAATACAATCAAGTGGGGATTTCGTTTCCTATGGACTCTTAGTGACACAAAGGTCCTTCTTCAAAAAAAAAAAAAACTACGCATTGAAGACCTCTGTAGCCACCCACCCAATGTGAATGCATGTGCGCACACTTGCATGCTCACACACTCATGGACACTCATGCAGAGATACGCACAGACACATGCACACTCACACACATGCACACTCACACACAGAGATACACAGAGACATGCACACACACTCACATACTCACACAGACACATACACTCACACACACACTCACTCAGAGATACACACAGACAAACACACACACTCATGTACACACACACACACACACACACACACACACACACACACACCTTAATGATGCTTTCTGTTTCTAGAGAGCAATGAGATTTAGAGAATAGTGATGACTTGAGAAACAGAAAAGCATATGGGATTAAGTTCCCCTTTCTGTTCCTTACACTATTGTCTCTTCCCCTTTCTGTTCCTTACACTATTGTCTCCTCCCCTTTCCATTCCTTACACTATTGTTTCCTGCATGAAATACTTCAGGCAGCAACCGAGGACAGCGCAGCCTCACATTTGCACGAAAGACATCTAGGCATGAAAATGGCTGAGTTACTTAACTGTTAGAAGGGCCAACCTGCAGGGTGCAGCTTTTAAAGGACACTCTCTCCCTTTCCACACCTCCTCTAGCCAGAATTATTGGATACAATTACAAAATGAAACCAGATTAAGCCAGCAGTTTACAAGTTCTCCCTCCCCTCTGCCTCCCAAGATAGATGTGATCCATTACTTTAATCTGAATACATTTGGACTCAGTCAGGAGTTGGCAGTTTTTCAGGAAGACTGTGCCAAGTTTTCATTTCTCTGCTGAAATTTACATTTTCCATTTCTGGTCCCAGCCTTCCTCATTATGCCCTCTTTTTCTCCCCCCGCCCCCCACCCACTGCCCTGCTCCCAGCCACTGACTGCAGATGGAGGGATCTTAATCATCTCTGAACCAGAGAATTTGAGAAGCTAAATGCCAATCATATGCATCCTAGATCTGACCAGAAACTCCTGTGATATTTGAAACTAGAAACGCTGAATTTGCAGAAGGTTGGTGAAGAGTTTGCGATCATAGGGTCAAAAACTGGGAGCTTTGGAGACTTGAAGGACTTGAAAGGAAAAGGGGAAACAGTGAAAGGAAAACCACCAGAGACAGACATTATGATTCATGCTAGCTAGCAATCTCGTGTCTTCAGAGGCTGAGGCAAAGGGATTATTGCAAGTCTGAGGCCAGTCTGGGCTACTCAGAGAGTTTCAGGCTAGCTTGGGCTACGGACTAATACTTAGCTTCAAACATACTTTGCCTTCCACACCATATACTCACATTTTTTAAGAAGAAAAAACATCTTGTGTTTGTGCATTGGTACTCCAGTAACCTGGATGGCCCTATGGGACACTGGTGAGGTTTGAGAAATAGTATCATGACTCTCAGATAGTCCCAAAGCCTGTTAAAGGCACTGAGAATCCAGCGGTAAAGAATTTTCTTTATACTGGCTGTAATGTCACACGCCTGTAATCTCAGGACCGGAAAGGGAAAAACAAAGAGATCCAAAGTTCAAGGCGAGTGCTTCAGTTACATAGGGAGCTCAATGCCAATCTGAGCTACATGTGGCCTTGTCTTCAAACAAACCAGTGTGTCTCTTTTCCCACATTTATCTACTTATCTGTGGGCCGGGGCTTGTGCCACCGCACTCAGAGGATGACATAAGGCAATGGGTTCTCTCACTCCACCATGTGAGTTCAGGGAATCAAACTCGGGTTGTCAGGCCCCCATGGCCAGCTGAGCCAACTCTTAGCCACCTCCAAAATCCTCCTCAATGATTGAACTCTTGCATACTTTTCAAATAACACCCATTTTCACTATAAAGTTACAATATGCATCACACCAGAAGCAGAAACTAGGGGGCATGTGATTTCTAGCCTCTCCAATGTCTGTCTCCCTGGAAAAATGACTCTTGGCCTGGAGTCCCAATCAGACAACTCTCCTTCTGTCTAGGGGAAACTGTAGCAGGAGACATCACAGAGAACAACTCTAATAGATGGGCTGGATGAATTCTGACTGAAATAGTTAACCCCGTGCTTGAGAAGGAGTAATGTCTCAGTGAATGTTATTGCCAGTACTCACCTTGGGCTTTAGCTTAGAAGAAATAGAAAAACTTCAAACGTACTGGGCTCCTTGTAAATGACTTAAAAGGCCTGGTACTCTAGTTTTCAGAGAGACCCAAATGCTGACAATACAACAAAGTGACCTTTCACACAGAGACGCCTTACATGACAATGCACCACAACCACAGGGGAAAAAGAAATGTTTGCTCAGTCATAAACAAGGAAAGGCAAGTTTCTACAAGAAAGAAGTGACTATAGTCTGATTCGCCTAGTGTTGGCTCCTGGGTAGAAGGCAGATCTAACATGTTCTGTGACTCCCCTCATTCCTTTTGATAGCATTACCATAGATGCGTGTGCTTACAGTTAACAATACAGACATACCAGCAGCTGGGGAATCTTTCACTTCTGGTCCTACCTGGACTCATACAACAGAAGTGTTGTGCTAATAAGCTGGCAGTGGCTGCGACGGTGCAAATCAACTTCCATGGAAGGGATGGAGCTTGTCTGAGAATTTCAAGTGTTTCCTAATTTAGTAATGTATTGGGCTAAGTTTCTCGCTGACATCTAACTAATCACACTGAATCTTTTGAAAGAGACTTGTTTTTTACCTACAGCATATCAAGGAAGCATTAAGAACAGGGCCTTGCCTTTATAGAGCACTTTTTGTGATTTACAGCATAGAAATAGACCTGTGTTGATACATGCTCATTAGTGAAAGATGAAGTTGCCAGTTATGCTAAGAAAAAAGACTGATGTTATATTAAAATAATACTTACTTTGAATACATGTACCTTCCTTCAGTTAAGTCTTAGGAATTTACCTGACTTTAAGTAGTTACATTTGGCCAGAAATCACTGACGTTCTTGTTTGGACTATTCAGATGGCAAGTATCCTTCTACAGTTTGTCACATGGGGAGGTGTGCAAGATAATGAAATGAAGCCTTCATCCGGGGCTATTGCTGGTATGAAAGATTTGGGCTCTATCCATCTCTCCACTCTAGCATTAATAGCAGCAGCTTCACGTGGTCAGGCGGCCAGCAGCAAGCTCTGGAACAGTACTGTGCACTTGTCAACAACTGCAGGACAGAGTACATTCCCCAGTAAAGAAATAGGCATCTCGATGGTGAGTCCCTAGCTATCCCTGGGTTACATACATCCAGATTAAGGACTTATTAAAAATATACCTTTATGCAATGCGAGATTCAAACCTGGGGTCTTCGCATGCTGAATGGTAATTCCACCAACTGAGCTACGTTCATCCTGCTTGCTGTTTTATTTTGAGCGAAGGGGAGCAAGCAGCCACTGAATTATAATTTGTCCCCTAAATGGAAATGTGCCCTTCTCTGGAGACTTAGAAGGCATTGGTTATAGAGGAGAGCATTCTAATGTGAAAACAAAATGCTGCTGCTGAAACCCAGGTCCTAGATCATCCCTAGCAAGCACTCTTCCAACCAGCCATATTCCCTGCCTGTGGGACTTCCTTTTTTATTGACTTATTTACATTTTAAAATGTTGTGCTCCAATTGTGATAAAAACTGCCTGGTACTGGTACAGTGACAGACAAGTAGATCAATGGAATAGAATTGAAGATCCAGAAATGAATCCACACACCTATGGTCACTTGATTTTTGACAAGGGAG
>NC_034591.1:18596750-18614376 GCF_900095145.1 Mus pahari
ATATGACCCAGCACAAGGGAATGCCTGGGCCAAGTAGTGGGAGTGGGTGGGTAGGGGAGCAGGGCCGAGGGGGTATAGGGAACTTTCGGGATAGCATTTGAAATGTAAATAAAGAAAATAATAATAATAAAAAAATGTTGTGCTCCTTCCCTTTCTCCCCTCTTCATGACCCCCACCCCATCACCCCCCTTTCACCTCTAAGAGAGTGCTCACCCACCCAAACACCTCATCCCTCTAGCATCCCCCTTCTCTGGGGCATCAAGCCTCCACAGGACAAAATGCATCCCCTCCTCTGAGGCCAGACAAGGCAGTCCTCTGCTACGTATATAGTGGGGGCCACAGACCAGCCCATGTATGCTCTTTGGTTGGTAACTTAGTCCCTAGGAGTCCTGAGGGGTCTGGGTTAGTTGATACTGTTGTTCTTCCTATGGAGTCGCAAACCCCATCAGTTCCTTTAGTCCTTCCCCTAATTCTTCCAGGCTCAGTCCAATGATTGGCTGTAAGTACCTGCGTCTGTCTCAGTCAGGTGCTGGCAGTGCCTCTCAGAGGACAGCCATGCCAGGCTCCTGTCTGCAAGCACATCATGGCATCGGCAATAGTGTTGGGGTTTGGTGTCTGTGCATGGGATGGATTCCAAGGTGAGGCAGTCTCTGGATGGCCTTTCCTTGAGTCTCTGCTCCATTTTTTTGTCCCTGCATTTCCTTTAGACAGGAACAATTCTGGGTTAAAATTTTTGAGATGGGTGGGTGGGCCTATCCCTCAACTGAGGGCCATGTCTACCTACTGGAGGTGGTCTCTTCAGGTTTAATCTCCCCTCTGTTGGGCATTTTGGCTAATGTCATCCCCTTTGGGTCCTGGGAGCCTCCCACATCCCTGGTGTCTGGGACTCTCCACCCCACACTGCTGCATATTTCTAGTCATTCTCCTGACACTCTGGGCTTCTCTCCTGCCTCCCCCTAGACCTGATTCTGCCCCCCTTTTCCCCTCCTCCTCTCCCCCCCCACCCAGATCTCTCCTTCCATCTTCCTACCATGATTATTTTGTTCCCCCTTCTAAGTGAGATTGAAGCATAATTACTTGGGCTTCCTTCTTGTTAAGCTTTATATGGTCTGTGAGTTATATTGTGGGTATTCTGAACTTTTTGGCTAGTATCCACTTATCAGTGAGTATATACTATGTATGTCCTTTTGGGTCTGGGTTACCTCACTCAGGGAGATATTTTCTAGTTCCATCCATTTAGCTGCAAAATTCGTGATGTCCTTGCTTTTAATAGCTGAGTAGTACTCCATTGTGTAAATGAACCACATTTTCTGTATCCATTTTCCATTGAGGGACATCTGGGTTGTTTCCAACTTCTGGCTATTATAAATAAGGCTTCTATAACATAGTGGAGCACATATCCTTGTGATATGGTGGAGCATCTTTTGGATATATGCTCAGGAGCGCTGGGTCTTCAGGTAGAACTATTTCCAATTTTCTGAGGAACCGCCAGAGTGATTTTCAGAGTGGTTGTACCAGTTTGCAATCAAAGGGCTCAAAGTGGCAAAATTCACTGAACACTTTTTCTCAAGCAAAACAAACAAACAAAAAACAACCCCCCCCCAAACCCAGCACTCAGGAGGCAGAGGTAAGTGGATCTCTGAATTCAAGGCTAGCCTGGTCTACAGAATGAGTTCTAGGACATCCTCAGCTATCCAGAGAAATCTTGTCTCAAGAAATCAAAAGAGAGAGAGAGAGAAGAAAATATCAAAGACCATTGGGAGCCTGCTAGAGCCAGAGAGACCCGAGAACTTTACCTCTAACTGTCACAGCCATGCCATCAATTCCCAAAGCATTCTGCTTGTTTATTTTCTTTTGTTTAGGGAGCTGAAATGGACTTTCAGATTTTATTCCTGTATAGCATTTACATTCTAAAAGAACCCAATTGTAGATAATATATATTTATGTCATTCTTGTCCGCACATGAGTCGGCAAGATTCAACTTATCATGATACCGTTTTGTTTAATTCCTGGATTAGCCCTCGGGTGCAGATAACTCACCCAGGTCTGAGCAGTGCCATGGTCCCTGCTCTCAGACACTCTGCGCTGTGCCACACTTTCTCATGGTCCACGTCAAACCGACGTCACAGTTCTCACGTCATGTGGCTCAGCTTACTAAGCTTTCTGTCACGAGGCAAAAGAATAATGGCAAGGATATAGACTGATTTTAGGCTATCATTTGAATCTTGAATTAACCACTGTGCATGATTTTGGACATGTTAACTAGTTCCTCTGCAACTTTAATCTTTAATCTGTGAAATAATGTCGTTCATGGTGTCTGTAATGGTTAAAACATGTAAACGAAGTAGGATGAAACACATAAAGGTATTTCCCACAATGCCCATGAGATGCCAACGCTTTTAAATTCAGACTCCATTTTAGAGAACCTGCTCTAAGTGCGAACTCAGGTAGACTATCTAGCATTAGTTTCCAAGTTGCCCCCCAACAAAATCTGAGCCTAGCTCCAGTCTCTAGGCTAAGCCCCAACAAGAGCAGAGTTTCCAGGTTACACCCTCAACAAACCTGCACCCTAGGTTACAAGCCTAACGACCATCAACGCAGAAGGGAGCAGAAGTTAAGTTTATGATATGACGCCCGAGCGCCAGCCAATCACGTTAAAGGCCACAGGAGCTTCCCAGTTAGATGCTTGCTCAGGCCGTCCCTGCTCGCTGCTTTCTATAAAGCCTTGCCCCACAGACTCGTGGGGCTTCCCCACCACCAAAATCATCCTGCATGACAGCAGGTGGTGCACTGGGGTGTGGGGGGGGGGGGTGCGAGCTAACTTGACTAGAATAAAGACCCTGCTGTGAGTTGCATCAGATCTGCTCCTGTGTGTGTTTGGGGGTAACATTTCCCTGGCTTGACACATGGTTGCTGCTTGTTCCCTCCCTGCCTGTTGCCCTGTGGAGAGTATTATCTGTGAGTGAAGGGGGAATATTTTGGAAATTTTATTTATTTTCCCAGTTAAATATTTCCACTCGTAAGTGACCTTGTAAAGTACAACCAGAAATAAGAAAAAACAAAACAAATCTGCCTGTGGCCTTTTCCAGACCTAAAACGCAGACAAGGACAACTCTGGAAGCTCTCCTCCTTCTCCCCATGTCTGCCCCTCCTCGACCATTTCATCCCACAGTCTTCATCCAGGAGCATCGAACCTCTCCCGACCCCTGCTGTACCTTTGCCCATGTAGCTGATCCTCCAGAGCAGGACAAACTGCTCTGGTTTCCCTGAACACTGCTCGCTCCGAGCAACCATAAGGAGGAGGTTTTTACCTCTAAGCTCAGCAGAGTGAAACTGTGGCTTCATGGTTCACTCCGTGGCTTATGAAGAACTGTTGAGGACATTTTTTTTTTCCGTCTCTTTATCACCTTTAACAGTGAGAAATGACAGAATTAGGAAGCATCCACTTTAAGCTCTTGGACAGAAAAAGTTCCTAGGTTTGCTTTGAGTTTTAACGTTACAGTTGGTGGTAGGTTATTTAATTTTCTCATCTTGAAGACTAACAGGCACTTTGGAGAAAGTTTACAATAAATAGCTTCTGAAGTTATTTTATTTTTTTTAACTTTATTTGAGCACAGTGGATGTTTATGGTTTTGTGTTTTATGAGGCTGAGGTCAAAGGCCCTTACAGACAGTTTTTGAAGCAAATATTTGCCATCCATTTAGAGAACGACTCTACAAAATGTTCTTTATTGTAATTGAGATGCTCTACTAATCATGACACTGAATGTATATTATTGCATTTCTGGTTCATTGAGAAAACACAAAATACTAAAAGTTTGGTTTATTCCTTCTCTACCACAATGTCGGGAATACCCATGGCAATTTATATTGTTCTTCACAAGCAAAAGAAATTATAAAATTAATAAAAACATCCTAAATCCCGTTTATTTGTTGTCATTATTAATCACTAAAGCTTATAATTGAGCTGTTATACATAGTTATAATGTATAATTATTCTAACTGTTGCATGAATATATTTTTGATTACTAGAGCTAATGCTGGCTCGATACCAAGGACCTTGAAATCCCACGGGCTGAAGGCCAAGAACACCAGTGGTTTGCTTTGTTTGGTTTTTCAGGACTTCCCCGGAGACTGCGCTGAAGAGACTCTACTGACCACAAATGAATACTATATTTTTAACCTCACTGGAAAGATATGAATATTTCTAGTAACAGGAGTCAAATTACAGACAAGCTTAAGGGCCTTGCTGCCTGTCCAGTGATCCTTCCTTAGCTTTCCCTTAAACAAATATTTGCTGTGTGTGTGCATATGTGTATATGTGTGGGTATCATGGCTCTTTGTAAAATTAACTTAATAAACTAAAGATATGGAGCAAAGCAGAACCATCAGAGCTAAATCCAGAAAAAGAGTCTCAAATCTGCCCAGATCCTGTTTCTTCTCCATCACCATCAGGACCAGAGCTTCCCAAAGCACTTTTAAAAGAATTTCTGAGTCTCTGATGCTAATGGGCTTCATTCTATCCCTTGCTACGAAAAGAAGGCTCTGTTCAAATGTGCCAGAAAAAACTGGCGCTGTCTGTGGCAGCCAACTGATAACCAGCCCCACCCAGGAAGCTCTCTCTGGCTCTATCCACAAATAAAAATTCAGAAAAATGTTTTTAGCTTCTGTATTGACAAGGTTTTCTGTCATTGTTGTTTAGGGTTTGATCTGTTTTCTGTTCTGTTTTCTTAGTAATGGTAAGAATCAAGCTAGGCAAATGCTCCTCCGCTACATTCAGTCCTGGACAATTTTTCTTAAGATTTGAAAACAGGTTTTGCTATGAATTCCAAGCTGACCTTGTACATTAGTTAGACCTTCCTCCCTCAGCCTTGC
This sequence comes from Mus pahari, assembly GCF_900095145.1. Lineage (NCBI taxonomy): Eukaryota > Metazoa > Chordata > Mammalia > Rodentia > Muridae > Mus > Mus pahari. The sequence goes on from NC_034591.1 coordinate 18,601,625, forward strand.
AAGTGTGTGGTCACAGGTGTGTAGTCACAGGTGTGTGGTCACAGGTGTGTAGTTACAGGTGTGTGATCACAGGAGTGTAGTCACAGATGTGTGGTCACAGGTGTGTGGTCACAGGAGTGTAGTCACAGGTGTGTGGTCACAGGTGTGTGATCACAGGAGTGTAGTCACAGATGTGTGGTCACAGGAGTGTAGTCACAGATGTGTGGTCACAGGTGTATGCCAACACACTTGACCTTCTCAGCCAGCACAAGCTTTTCTAATGGATCAAAGAATAAAGCAAGCTATCTAACATACTGCATTTTTCTCTCATGTATTGTCCTGCTACCTCCAAATTTGGTCTCCAAAAACATCTTAGAGAACCTAGGAAAGGAAACCCACTATAGCTCATCACATAAAAGCGAGCTTGGAGGAAAGAACTAGCTGAAAATGTAAAGGGCAGAAATACACACATGCCTTAGAGCAGCTCATTTTCAAATTCAAAAAATTATTTTGTAATTCAGCATGTTACTTCTCAGAGACATTAAGCAACTTTCCGGAGCTACCCAGTGTAGGCATGAGACCTGACCCATCATTTTCCATTAGAATTTCTAACTGCAGATGCCATCAGCTTTTACTGCACTGGCTTGACTTTTAGGAAAATATTTTTGTTCAGAGAGTGGGACAAAATATGAACAATTTTGGACAGTTGAAATTGGGATCAGACTATGCCTAAATAAATGCTAAGGGTCTCTGGAAAGACAAAAAAGAAAGAAGGGCGCCACCCATCCATGAGCTGGGAGGAAGGAGAAGGGCCTGAAGCAGCATCACTGACTCCAAACCTTGCACGCCACCAGACTAGAGTGTGATATGTACTCCCCGTTACAGGAAAACTAAACATGCACAACACTTAAACTTCTTATTCTGTAACATTCTAATTATATGGGTCTATATGCAAATTCTGCATTCATTTGATTCTTCAGCTTGTAAGCAGTCAGCAAAGGAAACTGAACAAACCTGATTAGTCACGGTGCTCAAATGCTGCAACCTTTGCGTGTTCTTTCAGAAATGACATTGAGATTGACTCCTGCCATAGTGCCCTGGTCACATAGTGATTCGTTAGTTTATCTACAATTTGTTACTGAAGTGTTTCTAGTTCCTGTGGCCCTGAGTGTAGCTATAGATGTTACCAGTGAAACATTTTCCTCTTTCTGTCTTCTCAAAGGAGAGAGCGCAGCTAAGAGACACACACAGTCTAAGTGGAGTTTACTTAGCAACGCAAAGGATGTATCCTCTGGAGAGAGAAAGCCCAGCAGGTACACCCAAAGGCGGCAGTCGGTAGCCCTCTGGTTCTCTGTGGTGGATTTTTAAGATGTTGTTGTGAATGTTCGTGAGGTGTACAGAATATTTATGTGGGAAAGTGATCCTTTTTCCTTCCCCACATTACGATAGACAGATCTATCTACTAGGATATTTCTTCCCATGGTTTTCTTAGAAAGGGGGGAAGTCAAGACCTAAATGTAAACATGGAAACTACATTATAATGAATTCCAGGTCTTTTGCTACTGCATGTGTGTGCCAATTTCTGGGTTTCTAATACAATAGAAAGAATGTGACTGCAACATCAGAAATGCTTAGCAGCCAAAGGGCTTTCAGAGGATGTAGAGACACAATTACCAACACACAAAATACAGCTACAGTTTTCTTAGTTCCCTCAAGCATAATTTGCTGCGTATATACTCCAAGATAAACCAAATAAGATTTTTAAAGTAAGTTAAACAACAAACAAAAGTAAAACAGAAAGAAAATTGGTTCTACTCATCCTTATTCAAGGAACAAACTGAATAAAATAATGTATAAGAGATGGGTGGATAGCTCCATCCATACGTAAAGTGTTTGTCTTACACATACAAGAACTTCAGTTCAAACCCTAGAATCCACAGTAAAAAACAAAACCAGGTGTGGTGGTACATGCTTGTAATCCAAGAGCTGGGGAAGCAGAGACAGAGGGTTTCTGGGGTTTGATATTCAGTCAGCCTGGCCTTCTTAAAGAGTGTCCATCCAATGAGACGCCCCGTCTGAAAAACAAGGTCAATGGCCCCGAGGAAGGACACCTAAGGCTCTCATCTGGTCTCCATGCACACACATGAACATATGCTCACATGCACATACATATATACATAAATAACATATAAAGAAACACTTATAAACATAACACATAAAGAAAGTAAAATATGAATAAAGATGGAATGTTAAGAAATGCATAGCCTATTTATTTTGTTGCAATAATAGTATTATAGTTAGTCACTGTGTTAGAATGTTAAAATGAAGTGACAAGATAACCTGTTAACTTAAGAGAGAAAGATGTATTTTAATTTAATAAGAGTTTCAGAGGTTTCAGCCCGTGTTTCTTCTAGATCTGTAGTGAGGTAGAATCTTAAGACAGAAGGAGCATGAACTCCCCAGGATGGTCAGAAAGCAGAAAAGAGACAGACAGGAAGGGACCAGTAAAAATACACATTTCAAAGACATACCCTTAAATAATCTCTTATCTCCAACAAGGTTCTACCTAATTTCTATCACTTCCCATCAAATTATGAATTTGCCAATAATGAAGTCAGACCCTCCATTAGCCAGTCATTTCCCAAAAACCCACTTCCAAACTCTGCTGCAAGGGAAACAAGGTTTAAATGGATGAGGCCCTGGAGAAACACTTTAATACCCAGCTGTAATGGCTGGCTTTAGTTTTCAACTTGATATAACTCAGAAATCACCTGGAAAGAGAGTCTCAGTGAGGTATAGTCTACACTGAGTTGGCCTGTGGGCATGTCTATGGAGGACTGTCTCAACAAAGTTAATTGATACGGAAACCCTAGCCCACTGTAAGGAGCCCAGTACCCTAGGAGGTCAGAGAGGGTGTTAGGGTCTCTGATAGGGAAGTTATGGTTGGTTGTGAACTACCATGTGGACACTAGGAATTGAACCCAAGCCCTTCAGAGAAACAGCAAGGACTCTAAACAGATAAGCCATCACTTGTGGACTTCTTTTGATCAGAGTATTTTATAACAATAAAGTAAACGAAACTAGGATGCCAACTGTGACAAATATTGTTGTTTGTCTAGAACATTTACCTTTTGAAACTACATATATTTTTCAATGAAATAACATCATATCTATGTTCTACTGCAAAATAGATTAATAGAAGGAGGAATTAAATAAATAGTAAGCCAGTAAAAGGGGAATGATTGAATGAATTAGTCACTGAAGATAAATGAGGGATCTACAGGCTTCATTACATCAAATTGCTTCCCCTTTTGTTTATATTTAAATTTTCCAGTAATTTTTGTTTATTTTTCTAGGTATGTCTTTTGCCAAAGTGAGGAATGGAGATTTCAAAGGCTTTGGAGTCAAGTAAAACAATTACAAAACTTGTTCTTTTCACAAATTAGTTAATAAAAGTCTTACCTGAGGAAAGATCCTTAAAGTAGTGATTATTGGGGTCCAAGAATCACCCCACAAACCACATGAACACCCATCTCAGTCACACAGGGATGGTTTATTGAACGCACACCCTGAGACCCATTGATCAGGACCATAGCTCACACAGAGGCTGAGCCACAACACTGACCATCTTTCTCTGTCAGCTTATAAAGGAAAAAAAAACCATAAGAATCACAGTGAGCTCAACTGCAGGTGTAGGAAGTGCTGCCTGGTGGTCAGCTCTGACTCAAGCCATTTTAGACCAAACAGTCCATGTTGACCTTAAATTTGATGGGTCTTAGGTAAAGCTTTGTGGGATTTCTTAAGATTAACAAACCTCAGACCATACAAAACTTAACAGGATATGTGATCTGCATGAGTCTGCGCTGAGTCAAATTACTTTTCTTTGTTAATGACTGGCAGCCACAATATGAAACAGCTGGCAGGCATGGAACAAAATGGCAACAGCTATGCTTGGGGGGAGGGGGCAGACCTCAACAGAGATACTGACTTCTGCCTCATAGGTATTATGGAAATGAGAAATCACACATGACCTTCTGCAGAGCAGACAAGGGACCAGCCTGCCCCCCCCCATCGTAGGTTAAAAGCCATTGAATAGTAAAGACAAAGTAGGTCTACGTCTGTTTATGATTAAACCTCTATTTCTCAAGAACTGAGCTATGCCCCATTTGTAACCTAACTACAATGGTTCTGGAACTGCAATCATGTCTTTGTTCCAGGAGTTAGTTTGTTAGTTAGAATGATCTAACTAACATGAAATATTTATGTTCTGTTCCTGCAACTCCACCTATTTTGCCGGACAAATCCTCCATTTGAAAGTCCCTCCCCCTGAGCTATATAAAATTCTTGTTTTCCTTACATCTAGGGCTGCTCTCAAAAATCCCAACTTAAGGTGAGTCAGCCAGCCCCAGATGTACTCTAAAATACAGCTTGCTCTAATTAGATATTCGGGGAATTGATATTTCTCCCCAAAACTTTCTGGTTTAACACAGACATTCAGTAACTGCTGTCACAACTGTAGAAGTTATTGAAGATGTGCGCTTCTTTAAATGTATTTATTATTATTTTATGTGTATGGGTGTATTGCCTGCATGTGCATGAAGTTCCCAAGGAGGCCAGAAGAGGGTGCCAGATCCTCTGGAACTGGAGCTAGAGACTGTTGTAAGTCATCATATGGGTGCTGGGAATCAATTAGTGCTCTCAACCTTTGAGCTAGCTCTCAAGCCCTAGAAATGGACTTGTTGAATAAACTTGGGATACCTTAGTTTAAGATTGCAATGAAAGCTGGGGCGTGGTGGCGCATGCCTTTAATCCCAGCACTCGGGAGGCAGAAGCAGGTGGATTTCTGAGTTCAAGGACAGCCTGGTCTACAAAGTGAGTTCCAGGACAGCCAGGGCTATACAGAGAAACCCTGTCCCGGAAAAAAAAAAAAAAAAAAAAGATTGCAGTCTCAAAGCAGAGAAAAATAAACTTAGAAAAAGAAGAGGTCGTACCTACCCTTGTGTACTCAGAGCCTAAGGTTAGATTTTTTCTGCCTAGGCAACAAGACAATTATTCACACCACAGTAAATGACTCTGCATCTGTCTCACTCCCCAGGAAACCGCTGTAGCACCGGGGAGGCACTCGGAGCAAGAATTGGTCAGGGTCCGAAAGATCTCAGCTCCCGTTCTGTTTCGGTAATGAGTGGAAAGGAACAAAGAAGGCTGTCCTTGGCAGCGAAAGAGAATAGGGCGCAAAGGGTGGGAGTTGACTGACACGTGCTCTGGTTTTCATCTGCTCTGCTTTTAGTTTCTTGTGTGAAAACTGAATTCTTATTAGACAGCTGTGTTTGAATCTCTCCTTTATACATAACTGACGAGGTTAGAAGCATCACCCTCCAACCATCCAAACTCGGGGAGGCATCCCCTTATCTCCCTGGGCAGATAGATCCCTCCCACACATTTTCAGCTGATCACATCCAGGTATCTCTGGAGAGCACCTTTTGATCTATATTCTCATAAGTATTGCCTTAAGCCAGACCTCAGTGTACCATACTTTCCATAGCAAGAAGCAGATTCATTTCCTTTACATTGTCTCCCCTTTTAACTGACATTCCAGAAATGCAGGCAAAATAATCATTTTAAAACACAAATCTAACCACATCTTTACTCTGAGTAAAATATTCCAGTAGCCCCTCCTGTCCACAGAAAAGAGTCCAAAGCAGATGTGCTAAGGCCTTATGGTTTTCCCTTCCCTACCCTCTTCATCCTCTGCTTGCCTGCTCTACTAATAGACTGGTTTTCTCCAATGACTCCTGATAGCCACAAGCCATATAATGCCAGCACCTCACACATTCAAGTTCTCAGGCATTAAAAATGTTTACATGGGCCCCTGAACTTCTTCTATGTTAAATTCCTTTTGGGGAATGGTGCACACACCTTTAATCCCAGAACTGAGGAGACAGAGACAAGCAGAGCTCTGTGAGTTCAAGGCTAGCCTGCTTTACCCAGTGAGTTCTACGCCAGCCAGAACTACGCATTGAAACTCTTTGTGTTTGTTTGGTTTTGGTTTTTGGAGACAGGGTTTCTCTGTGTAACCCTGACCATCCTGGAATTCACTCTGTAGACCAGGCTGGCCTCAAACTCAGAAATTCCCCCCTGCCTCTGCCTCCTGAGTTCTGGGATTAAAGGCATGCGCCGCCGCCACCACCACCACCTGGAACTCCTGATCAAAATAAAACAAGGTAAACCCAAATGTTGTGTTAGTTAGCTTCCCAAAATATCACCCTCTCTGCATGGCCAACACAGAGTACAACAGTACTGGCTTTGTAAAAGGTTGGTCGTCCTGGCACAACCATAGCTTTCCAATTCCCACAGTTACTTGATAAGTGTTTACACACAAATGCTTCTCTCAAGTGACTGAATGAAGAGGGGCCTGCATGGTGAAGACTGTATGTGCTGTGGATGCCTGTAGTGAGCTACCCTTCCTAGAGCAAGTGATTATATCCAAAGCAACATCTCCTTAAGACCAAGAAAACCCTTCTCAGCCTCAGGTCGCTGTAGCTGAGAACAGCTCATTAGTTCATTGGTGTGTTGAGACTAGAGAAAGCATACTATATCCAAGTGAGTCTGGTTTCATCTGTGTAATAATTACTTGAAGTTTTGTTTCAGAAAATTCACCCTCACTGAAATATGATCTCATTGTGAATATGATGTCAGCACAAGTCATGACAATTTGGGAGCATTAGAAATTTTTATTTAGGGGGCTGGTGAGATGGCTCAGTGGGTAAGAGCACCGGACTGCTCTTCTGAAAGTCCGGAGTTCAAATCCCAGCAACCACATGGTGGCTCATAACCATCCATAACAAGATCTGACACCCTCTTCTGGAGTGTCTGAAGACAGCTACAGTGTACTTACATATAATAAATAAATAAATGTTTAAAAAAATATATACAAACAAATTATTTAAAAAAAAAGAAATTTTTATTTAGTGACTATACAAACCCTTTATAATTAAAGCGAAGCTCTTAATTTTTGGTTCAGTTTTTCCCAGCACCAAATTCTTCTTATGACAGAATAAAATGTTCTCTAAAGTAAAGTAAAATTTAAATCTTTCAGTTACTAAAAGTTTTCAATTTATTGTTAGGTTTTAAAGAGGGGAAGACATCATCAAACATAAGTAATGGTGGTGTAGAAATTTCAACAAACCTCCAAATCTATGTGGCTATAGTCTCCAGTTGTCAGTTATATCGTATATTAGATTAAAATATTAATAACTATTCATACTCCCTTTGCAGACATATTTTTAATTAGGTTCCAAAGGCTCCTTAAACTTTTCAACTAAGTAGAGGTTTTTTTGGCCATGGTAGTTCTGAGTCTATGTCAATAAGAAAAAAAATCTATATGAATCCATTTTGATATGTAGAGCAAGCAACACAAGGAGAAAAGGGCACAGAGATTTCTAAATTTCATCCAGCAACTGATCTAAACAGCGGAACAACATCTACTGGAGTTCCCGGGACATCTGCTGGCAGGACTGGCACTGAGTGTCCAAGAGAGACCCTGCAAAACAGCAGAGTAGCCTTAGTGTGGCCCTGTGACTGTAGACTGACTAACAGAGACCTTGATGTGCCCTGTGACTGTAGACTGACTAACAGAGACCTTGATGTGCCCTGTGACTGTAGACTGACTAACAGAGACCTTGATGTGCCCTTTGACTGTAGACTGACTAACAGACACCTTGATGTGCCCTGTGACTGTAGACTGACTAACAGAGACCTTGATGTGCCCTTTGACTGTAGACTGACAAACAGAGACCTTGATGTGCCCTGTGACTGTAGATTGACTAACAGAGACCTTGATGTGCCCTGTGACTGTAGACTGACTAACAGAGACCTTGATGTGCCCTTTGACTGTAGACTGACTAACAGAGACCTTGATGTACCCTTTGACTGTAGAGACCATGTGCTGTTATTTATCTACCAGAACTCTTATTCTGCTTGTCTCACTACAAATACGCCAAAGTCTTGTTGGATGATTATTAATGGAATGACCTATCATTTAACCTTTTAAATCGGATGGACTCACAATCATAAGACATTGGTTAAGAGTGATAAATTTTTTTAATATTCATAAAATCTTCTTAAAACATAAATGCTTTGTCTTTCTAGCTGACAAACACCTTTTAAATTCCAGTAGTAATAAACTGGGCGCTGTGGTGCATGTCTGTAATCCCAGTACCTGAGAGGATGAAGTAGGAAGACCATGAGTTCAAGGCCAGCCTCAGCTAGCCTGGGAATCTGTAGTGGGTTTGGCTTAATGCTGCTTGTATTCTAATATTAATTTGTGTCCACCAAAATTGTTTGTATGAGAATCCATACAAGATACTGAGGGACAGTGACCCCAGTTAATTCTGATTAGTAAATAAATATGCCAGCAGCCAATAGCTGGGGAGAAGAGACATAAGTGGGGTTTAGGTTTCCTGGACTTGGGACCAGGAGGAAGGGACAGAGGGAGGAGGGGGGAAATGCTTTAAAAAGCATGCAGGGGAGAGACAAGAGCCACCATGGGCTAGAGAAGCAAGGAGAAGAAGGCCCTGGGCTCTGGGTCAGGGGATCGAGGCTCAGAGAGCTGAGTAACTGGAGTGAAGAGCAGCCAAGACAGAACATGGAATTAGTAACTCGAGAGTTATCGGTGGGAGGTAGACACTAACAGCATAGAAGGTAGGCAGCCTCCCTGCTATTGTTCTACTTAAGACATATAAAATGGAATGTAAGTGGTCAAAGGCAGGAAAGAACCCTGCACCAGGCCTTATTAAAACATTCCTACTACAGGTGTCCTATTTAGTTTTGACCTTCAGCATGACACAGCCTAGGGTCACCCAAGAAGAAAATCCTTGATTGAGTAATTGCCTAAGGTAGATTGACCTGTGAGGGATTGTCTTGATTATTCACTGGTACAGGAAGGCCCAGGCCACATCGGGCACCATTCCAGGTCAGTTAGCTCTATAAGAAAGCTAACTGAGCATGAGCAAGTCAGAGATCAAACTGGAAAACAGAATTCCTCCGTGGTTCCGCCTCCAGGCTCTGCTTTGAGTCTGTGCCCTGCCGTCCTCAATGTTGTATTGTGACCTAGAAGTGTAAGGCAAATAAATCCTTTCTTCCCCTAAACTGCCTTGGCCAGAGTATTTTAATCACAGCAACAGAAAGCAAACTGGAACACTGGGCTACATGAAACTCTGTCTCAAAAAAAAAATTCTAATAATAAAAATAACTCCCATCGTTCGACCTTACAGTTTTATGAAGGTCCTAAATATCATCTCAAATACAAAGTTATAAACTGCATGGGGGTAGGGGAAAACCATGTGTTTTAAGACGCTCTGAAATGCATCTGAGCAGTGATACAGCTGAGAACCCAGTGGAGGCCCTTCAGGATGCTCAGGCCTAGAGCACAAATGGTAACACATGCTGGGTCAGGAGCTAAGAAGCCAGAATGCTCACCGAGTGAGTGCTCACAGAAAGGAAGGTGGTGCAGTTACTTGGGAAGACAGTCTGTTAGCATCTCACAAAATCAAACATATCTCACAAAATGGTCAGAGGACATGCTCATGGCATTACATTTAAAGCACATTCTCCAGCGCAAAACTATACACAAATATTTCTGTCTGCTCTACTCATAATCACCAATATCGGAAACAACCAATATGCCTTCAAGTAGGTAAATGAGAACAAAAACTGAGGTATATACATCTCAAATGTAGCTAGACAAAGAAAAGAAACCGCAGTGTTGGATGACCCTGAAGTGCATGAGGCTCTATGAAAGAGCTGGTCTGGGAAGGTGCATGCCATCCAATTCTGGACGTACACTGTAGTGGCTATTCCTGGTTGTCGACTTGACTATATTTGAAATGAACTACAATCCAGAATTGGAAGGNTCACCAGTGAANCTAATCTGGAGACTGGGNGATAGAAGTTTCTGATCTGGATCTTGGTATGGAGATCTTGAGACACAGTGGTGATTGAATCCAGAAGATTAAGACAGGGAGATCTCCGAGTCCAAGATCATCTGGGATTAAAGGTGTGGTGGCACACACCTTTAATCTGGGCTACACCTTCTGCTGGGGACCATATAAGGACATTGGAAGAAGGGAGTCTGGCTCTCGCTCTTTTGCCTTCTTGCTGTGTGGGACTCAGCAACTGCTAGATCCTTGGACTTCCATCCACAGCTACTACTGAACCATTTTTGGGATTTGGACTGCAGACTGTAAGTCATCAATAAATTCCTTACTATATAGAGCATATCCGTAAGTTCTGTGACTCTAGAGAACCCTGACTAATACATACACATTCTGAAAAAGACAGCACCATGGAGACAGAGGAAAGCCGGGAGCTGCCCGGAGCTGGGAAAGGGGGGTGAAAGGTGGAGCACAGGGATGGGTGAAGTGGCAAAGCTGCACTGCGTGGAGCCCTAATGTGACGCATGTTCTCATACATCTGCCAAAACTCAGAACACCGGCAACACAGTCTGAGCCCTGAGGTGACACTATGAGTCACAATACCGAGGTATTCATATCGGTTCATCAACTGTAATAAATATACTGTACTAACTCAAGATGGTAACAGTGAGGAGAACTGAGGTGTGGGGAGATCCAGGGATCTATGGAAAACATCCTTTCTTTTCTGTATCTAAATTAGCCTATTAACCTAAAAATAAAAGAAATTCATTTTTATTGCATTGGCTATATTTTAGGGTTTGTTACATTTCTTCAAAAGCTCCTGTCAGCTCATGAGTAATGAATGCAACAGATTTACATTTACTTAAATGTTTCCCCCTGTAACAATTTACATGGTACATCTTCTGTCACAGGAGGGACTCAAGGCTTCAGCTGCATATGTAGCAGAGGATGGCCTAGTCGGTCATCAATGGGAGGAGAGGCCCTTGGTCCTGTGAAGGTTCTATGCCCTTGTATAGGGGAATGCCAGGGCCAGGAAGTGAGAGTGGGTGGGTTGGTGAGCGGGGGGGGGGGGGGGGGGGGGGGGGGGGGGGGGAGGGAATTTTTGGAGGGGAAACTAGGATCTGGAGAGTGCTCCGTAGCCAAGCCTCTAACAGAAGGCTGTTTTGCCTGAAGGAACTTTGTACTTACTCTTGGATTGATAAAATTAAACACTTCACTTGGTGAGCTTTTCATTGTGGCATCCCTTAGGAATGGAACCTGCCAGTCCTGGAGAGTGCTATAAATCAACTGTGAATTGCTAGGGTGTTGGAGGATGACTATTCCCTTACAGCGCCTGCCAAGAGCTGTCCGAAGCAGCCAGCCAGCCACTGCCAAGGAATGTTTAATGGCGTGGTGAGGAGTTCTACTCCCCAGATGCCGGTGAAAACCAAAACTTATTTCTGGTTTGCCAATTCAATTCAATAGTTAAAAGTCTCAGGCTTTGAAATTGATGACCATTTCATCCTAGGGAAGACTGGCAGCTCTCCTCGTGGTCCCTGGAGGTCTCTGTGGGAGCCCCAAGCGCCTGCTTTCTTAACTTACTTTTTATTGCAAGGTAATTCTCACAAATGAAAACTTTTCACTGAGGCTTGATTGATTAGCGTTTCAGGGGTTTAGTCCATCATCATCATCATCATCATCATCATCATCATCATCATCATGGCAGGGAGCATGGGAGTGTGCACGCAGACATGACACCGAACCGGTAGTTGAGAGCTAGACTGAGGGTGACAGATTTCCAACAAGGCCACACCCCTTAATCTTTCTAATCTTTTAAAACAGTTCCACTCCCTGGGGACTAAGAGTTCAAATATATGAGCCTATGCGGGGGTGGGGGACATTCATACTTAAACCACCACACATACTAATGCTGAAATGTTATTAGGCCATCTTAATAAGCCCAAAAGGAAGCAGACATTAGGGTGATGCTTTATGCCATCTCAGGGCAGCATTCCATTGTTCTGACCAAGCTTTTGTCATGGTAAAAATTCCACAGAATAACAACTTTATGGTTTCACTCCTGAGCACTCCTGAAAAGATCTAACCTTAGCTATCAGGGGGACAAAATCACTGTAAGGTAAGATTATAAACAGGGTTTTTCATATTAGTTAGGTGAAACACAGGGATGTTTGGGGCTGTGAAACATTTATTTAGGTCTAATGCAACTCACGTGTTTGGTGTATGGCTGAGGAAAGACTCTGCCATGGATAAGGGCTAAAGCAAAGGAAGTGAATCCTGGTACCCTCATTATAGTCCCACCTTGCATTTAGCTTGCTCAGCTCCCCCCCACCAGAGCACCTGATAACTCCCAACCCAAAGAGTAAAAAGTACAAGCTGTGAGAGCCCTTAGGAGACGCTCCTAACCAAAAATCTCCATAACTCTTATAATAAGTATATTTTTCATCTTAGTTTGAAATTTTCTAATATTTTTAGACATTCATGATAACTGGCAAGTATAGAAATCACTTGTAATTTTGGGTGAGCCCATTTTCAGAACTTCTTCTTCTGTGATAGCTGGTTAAGAAGAGGGCTCTAGAGAAGCCAGTAGCATATGCTTATCGTCCCCGATGCTTGAGAGGCTGAAGCAGAGGGGTCATTTTAGTTCAGAAGCAAGAGCTAAGCCGGGACAACATAGAGACTTTATCTCAAAAATACCCAGGAGGCTTACAAAATAGCTCATACTGTCAGGTGGCCCTCTGCCCTATACACACAAGAAAGAAAGAAAGAAAGAAAGAAAGAAAGAAAGAAAGAAAGAAAGAAAGAAAGAAAGAAAGAAAGGAAGGAAGGAAGGAAGGAAGGAAG
>NC_034591.1:18614476-18627056 GCF_900095145.1 Mus pahari
GAAGGAAGGAAGGAAGGAAGGAAGGAAGGAAGGAAGAAAGAAAGAAAGAAAGAAAGAAAGAAAGAAAGAAAGAAAGAAAGAAAGAACTGTGTCAAATTAAAAAAAAAAAAAAAAAGTTGATTCCAGAAGCCATTAGTGGACAAATTAAAAGCCCAGCAGTCAGTGTTGTGTTGAACCTCTCCCCTTGAGTTGTTGGTCAAAGGTGTTCCAGAGACCCTCAGAACAATACAGACTACTGTCATGGCTCTTGGTTACCCATCAGAACTTGATGGTAAGTTAAGTCCCTAGAGATACCACACATTTTGGTCCCAGGACGTGGACCGATCAAGCTGTGGCTGCACAGGAAGCTGTCCCCGCCCCCGACAGTTGGTTTTCACAGTAGCAGAAGGTGCTACTCAGGCACCTTCTGAAGGAGAAAATCATCACTAGCCATACTGATGTGAGCCCTGTGAGCTACAATAATGACTCTTGTGGCAAGACAGGCCTATGGGTGCAAGGTCACACCGACGTGATTGAGACAACCACCTGCTTTCTTCTGGCATTTAAAGCCCAAACCACAAAGTTAAAAACTGACTGCTACTATAAATGTACCAAGAACCAGTGGCTGGGGAGTTGACAGGCCCCACAGGAGAACCTGTCTGTGTTTTCTAACTGGACATAGTATCTCTATGGTGTACATCTAACTTCATACCTTTGCATCTACAGATTAGCACAGCTCTCAACCCTCACTAAAGAAGTTTCTTTGTGCAGTAGATAGCAGTCAACGCACAATTGGTCAAACTTCAGAGAATAAGTGTCTGCGGATGAATGTATGGGGTAGCATTTCACTCCACATATGGGTCATGTATCACACACCCTATCCTGAAGGCACAGGAGCCACCAAGGAAGAGGGGGCAGAAAGATTGCAAAAGACACAGGTTGGGAAGGGCTAGACACAAGCAGGACATGATAGGACCTTTGCATTCATGAGCCCATAGCAGCCGTGACTGTCTGCACAAGATCAAGTTAGTCACCATTCTAGCACGCAGGGAGACGAAGTTTACAACCCTTCACCCTGAGCTGAGGAGCTACTGACAGTTGACAGGTTCTGTGGGAGGAAGAATCAGAGGTGGTTATCTCTGCTCCAGTGAATAACCCCATGTCTTACTTCGGGTTTCTAGTGTTATGAAAAAACTCCGTGACCACAACTCTTATAAAGGAAAGCATTTCATTGTGGCTAGCTTACAGGTTCAGAGCTTCAGTCCGTTGTTGCCATGGCGGGAATCATGGTGACAAGCAGGCCTACTGTTACCGTTGTTGCTGCTACTATATTACTGTGATACACTAGAAACTTGTGGCGTGGTGATAAGAATGGTTGCTATTTTAGGTTGTATTTGTGTGGGAAGGTACAAGTCCAGTCTCGTGTGAGAAGACTTCTTATTCTGCCTTTGAAATCTTTTGAGACTGAATAGCAAGAATTCGGAACAACGGCACATTTTGTGTTAAAACACCATGAACCACAGAACAGCAGTTATTTCTCACAAGTGAAAAGACAAAATCTTTTGAGCCTAACCCTTTTGTATGAGACTTGGGGCAGGATGACAGGGCCACTGGTTTCTAAGGCAAATTCTCTTCAAGCAAGGTGACTCAGTGCCTTGAGTGGCCCACACAAGCCTACTGCAGGCCTCCTGGGCTCAGATTCCTGATGTAGACTGTGGACAAGGCGCTACCACTTTCCAATTCCATTACAATGCCAAATTTGTTCAAGGAGCAGGCAGCAATTTGCACAGGGAAAGAAGAATCTGCCTTTAGGAGTGAATCAGTTGGCTGCATTTGCATGGCATGATCACATGGCCAAAGCTTTACCACGGAGAAGGGTGTAAGGGAACAGGACTGTAGCTTTGTGGTAGAGCCTGTCATGAGACCCTGGATTCAGCTCCAGCATCGCTAAATACAAAGAAAATGAGCTTCAGGCCAAGACAATTTTAAACTGGAAGATCTGATTCTTAACCGGCAATGTGACCTTATGCAAGTTATTGTATCTCTATGCCTCCGTTTTTAAAATGGGATAAGCAATATAACTTAGTAGCATTTGTGGCAGGGAACAAATATGCACATACAGTACATACTTTTTCTTAACATCCATTCAGTCATGTAGGCCCAGGCACATAGGAAAGGTTTAGTGAGCATATACCACATATTGCATACATGAGATTGAGCTGGGTAACAAAGGCTGCCGTATGTTAGGGTTGGTCTGGTGCTGCTACATACTCAATGCTAAATACTGTATTCCAGTATGGGTTGCCCCAAGACCAGTGAGTGCTCACTTACACCAGCCTTAGTTGTATAAACCTTACTTCCCAAGTTAGTTGGTTATTAAAAGGCCTGTGATTGGGCAGTAGATGGAAGTAGGTAGGTTTTCTGCTACCTGTCTGAAAGTAGCTGGAAAGAGGAAACAGGAGGAGAGAGAAGAAGGGGGAAGGAAGCCACCATTAGGGAGATAGACTGTGAACATGGGGCCAGGAGAAACAGCAAGTAATAAGGGACATATGGCTGGGAGGTAGTTAAAAAAAGCTCCAAAACCTGCCCAATCTTGGCTGACAGCTTGTAAATAAAACACCTGGATTCTGTGTCTTTTATTCGGGCTGATGGAATTTATATTTGCATTCACAGCCTCAATGCTCCTGTATTCGCAGCCTTAGTGCTCCTGCATTCACAGCCTTAGTGCTCCTCCTCTGCCTCTTTCCTCCTCCTATCCCCTCCCCCTCCCCAGCTGAGACATGATCTTGTTCAAATCCACTTTTCACGGACTGCAGCTCACCTGGAGGAGATCCCAGACCCTTCCTCCCTCCCCATCTCTGACTACTCCCATCCGTGAGAGAAATTCAAGAGCCTAAGATTTTGGTGAATTGTGGCCACCAGGTCCCCTCAGCTCTGGTGTCTTCGGAAGTTACTTCTGCCCCACAACTCTTCTTCAGGTCAGACTTGGGACTTTCAAGTGAATGTCCACAGCATCAAAAGCAAAAGCCCCCATGCCTACCATTCCTGAGCATGCTACACTCTCCTTAGGGCCTCGGGTAGGACAAGAGGTCTTATGTTCAGCAGGCGGACATTGCCAGTCCCAGAAGACCCACTGACTGAACCGTGGTGGGCTTCCCACTGGCTTTGCTTAATTACAGTCTTGTTTTAACTTTTGTCTAACATTGTATTTATTTTAAATTTTAGTGTGTGTGTGTGTGTGTGTGTGTGTGAGAGAGAGAGAGAGAGAGAGAGAGAGAGAGAGAGAGAGAGAGAGAGAGAGAGCATGCACACATTTCTAGGTCGGATGACAACTTGTAGGAGCCTGTTTTCTTCTACCATGTGGGTCCTGGGGGTGGAATTCATGCAGTCATGTCTGAAAAGGGCCTTTGCCCACTGGGCAACTTGAGGGCTTCAGCCTTGTTTCATCTTCTTGGTTCCTTTTCCCCACCAACTAACTCTCTCTCTCTCTCTCTCTCTCTCTCTCTCTCTCTCTCTCTCTCTCTCTTCTTCACATTTTTCAAGCATGTTGCGTTTGTCCCTACTCAGCCTCTCTGGGGTCATATCCAACCCTCAGGCACTCAGCAGAACTCGTGCCTCTCCCATGTGTGACAGTCTCTAAGATGCTCTCATGGGCCACATCTCATGGTATTTGTGTCTTTTCTCAACCCTGTGAGCAAGCTCTGAAGCTTGTTTCTAATGAATAAAATAGAGAAGAGATAATGAAGTGTACATCCTGTGGTTAGATGGGATCATACAAGACTCTGTCTTGCTGGCAGACTCCCTCACGAGACTCCTTGCTGGCCTAATGAAATAATCAGCCACAGAGGTCCCACATGCTGAGAAACTGGATGTGTCTGCTAGGAACTGACTGGTCACCAGGAACCAAGGCTAGTTTACCTGAAGCAGGAAGCCTTGGTCCTCAGCCTTATCGCCTCAAGGAAATGCATCCCGACAACAATCTTTAGGGGTTTGGAAATGTCTTCTCCGGTGAAACTTTCAGATGAAACCAACCTTTCATTTGCCATCAGGGGAGACACTGAGGAAAGGACCAACTAAGCTGTACCTAACTCCTGACCCACAGAAGTGTGAGAGAATGAATGTGTGTTGCTTTAAGCTCCTAAGTTTGTGGTGAGCATTAAGCAATAATAGCGAACGAATATACTTTCTGTTTATCTAGCAAGATTTTTTTTTTGCCAAGTAAGAACATTTTTCTCCATAAGAAAAACAAACGACAAAAACGCCTAAAATGTGTTGTGATACTACAATAATAATAACTTACCTACCCTGTGATACACAAATTTAGAAATGGGATCCCAGGAATGTTAGTGACCATATTAACTTAGGTGGTGACGAGTGTGTAACTAGAGTATAGGATAAAGAATAGATCAGCTTTAATGGGGAAGGCTCACCACTCCAAGCAATGGGGAAAGAAAGCAAGCAGTTACAGAAAAAGGAAGCAAGGCCTGCGTTCACGTGGGATAGAGCAGAGAAGGTGGATGTTCATACCACCATCGCCATCCTCCTGTCTCCTCCCAGAACCCTCCTCAAGGTCTCACCCCGGTGGCCTTCCAGGCCAGAGTGAGGCAGAAGAAGATAGGAAGTACTTCTGCCGGGCCCTTCAAAGAAGTCTAGCCCACGGTTCTCCAAGGCGTCACAGTGAGCTGGGAACCAAAATGGCACCTGACTCTATGCCTTTCACTTCAGCCTTATCTCATCTGGCCAAGGGTAGGTTGGGGACATTAGGGCTGGTAGAGTGACCAGATTTGGGAGCATATATGTTACTTGAGGAAGCTTCTCCTTTCATGTAGTGCCTAGTATGTATTATATCATCAATATAATTTTACCAAATGGAGAACCTTATCAAATAATGAGAGGAGCCTGGCTGAGTCGCTATCCACAATAACGCAGCCACGCAGGCTCCCAGGCCGCACTGTCCTCTGTCGTGTACAGGGACATTAAAGGCTGTAGTCAAAGCTATGCAGTAAGAACTGTGTTTCTAGACACTGATGGTTAGGAAAGACGGGGGACTAGAAGCAAGTTGATCTGGCTCCCAGAATCCTCTCTGCCCTATTTTCTACACTTTCAAAAATCATTCAAAAGGCCTCTGTTTAGGAGCTACTCTATATTAAGCACTGTGCCGTGGCTGCTATTACATCATGGAAATGCTATATCTGCCCTCAGGGGCTTTTTACTAAGCTCACTGACAGACCACCAATTCACTCACTGTGGCTCCCTTACCTAAAAATATGGAAAACACCCATGGCATTTCCTTTTGAAAATTTATTTTATTTTTCATTTTATGTGAATGGGTGTTTTGCCTGCATGTGTGTCTATGTACCATGTGTGTGTGTGTGATGTCTGTGAAGCCAGAACAGGGTACCAGAGCCCCTGGAACTGGAGTTATAGATGGCTGTGAGCCACCACATAAGCACTGAGAGTGGAATTCCAGCCCTCTGGAAGAGCGGGCAGTGCTCTCAGTCACTGAGGTACGAACTGGGAAGGATGATCAACTACAGCAGAACACACAGCAAACAAAAACCAAAAGCGTTAAACCTTGAAGGGCATGATGCCATAGCTCTAAGTTCATACACCCAGGAAGATCACACCAGCTGGACCCAAGCTGGGCCAATTTCATGTTATCAGTCATTAGCTTTCCTTGTAACCAGGAGCCACTGATCAGGTTTAAAACTGAGCATCAATACGTCTTCACTATGGGTCTGAACATATAATCTCAGCCCCATGGGGTTCACGTAGCAGCCAGGGAGATTAAGTCTGCAGGGAGCAGATGACATGTGCTGTGCTTCTCCTGCCTGCATGACCACTCAGAAGGAGGACAGTCTAGACCGTCCACTAAGGTTTGCATCAGCACAATCGGATTGCTCAACACACAGGGCTGTGGAAGGGTCATGGAGGCTTCTGTGTCAGCAGTCAGAGAACAGAAACAGCAAGCAGTGCCCGGCCTTCTCATCACAGAGGTCAGCTCATCGTCCAGATTTCAGCAAGTCCTCATGGGATTTCAGATCAGTTTGACACCCCCACCCCCACCTGCCGGATAGGATTCTAGGAGCTGAACAAATATATATGGAGTACTTTCAAGGTCTTAGGAGCCCCCAAGAGCAAGTACAGCACTCATCCTAAGTTGCTTCTGCTCTTACAATTGCTATCTTTTGCTGTTCTTTGTTTGTTTGAGCCAAGGTCTTGTCTGAGCCTTCCATACTCCTGCCAGTGCTGGTGAACTTTTACCCACAGCAACATCTCCACAGGCCTGCTCTGAGCTCTTTCTTTTTTTTTTAAAGGTGTGTTAATGAAGAAAGCTCTTGAATTTTTAAAAACCACCACTGCTGTCACACTGACAAGTTACACTTGCTGAGACTGAAATGGAAGAGTATTTTAGAAAATCACTCAGCGGTCTTCCTGCCCCAGTCTCCTGAGTGGAAAAGGTTGCCTATTATTGTTAAGGCCTAGATAACTGTTGCCTGTCGAGCCTGCCATTTTGCGCCATTACTAATGTTATAAGGAGATCTTTTCATGCCCGCCCAAGTTGGTTGCATATTCTGCCGTGTTCTGTGCTTCGGTGTTCTTGGAAACCAATTGCAAGAAAAGTCAGTGTATAATTAGCCACAGTGAGCTTGGACCTGAACCATCCACCCAGCAGCACTTCCTGAAACTGGGTGTGAGCTTTTACGGTCTTTGCCTTTACAAGCTGCCCCTGGGATGGACCTCAACCCAAGAAAGACACTGCACCAATATTAGAAGCCATCTGGAACGCAACTTCCATTTTGAATAGCAGTTGAAAAGCATTTACGTTCCCAAGACCTCCCTGGGAACCAACATCTTGCTTGGCAGAGAGAGACACGCACATTCCTGCGGGCAAGTGAAGACATGAGTGTTAGGCAAGGCCACAGTTGTCTACCCCAACCAGTGAGAACAGGGTAGATGTACCACAAAGACGTGTCCCCAAGGGAAGTCCCTATCCCTGAATCCTGACTGGTAGAATAACTTGTCACAGACGTTTGTGGATTTCAGGCTTAAAAAGCTCTATAGGATTCTAGCGGGGCACTGAAGTTCAGCTCCCGAGTCTGGACTGCATCTCTGGTTGTCAGTCTTGTGGTGTGCACTAAGTAAACCAGTCCTTTGACTGAGATCGGTGTCTGAGTGGTTCGTGTGGCGATTCCCAGACTCAATTAAGGTTCAAATATGAAATGTCCCTCACAGGCTCACCTGCTGAACACTTGGTCCCCAGCTGGTGGCACTATTTAGGGAGATTATAGAAATGTTGGGAAGAGGGGCCCAAGGGCATGTTCTGAACGTTAAGTCTCACCTTCTCTCCCTATCGGGCTACCTGAACACCAGAAGCAAAGACTGCCCTAATCCTCAACGTGATATTTGGTCCAATCTCAGAGAACCAAGCAGCTACAATCGGAACCGTCTAAGACCATGAGTCAAAATAAACCCTTTTCTCTTTCAACATGTTTGTCTCAGAGATTTGCTGCCCAAGAAATGTGATCTTGGCTGTGATTTGGGGTTGGGACTTGGAATTATGTGGGGGGAAGGAATTTGGAAGAGCCTAAGGATCTGCTAGCTTGCTGTCTGCGAGCTCACAGGATAAGAAGAGCAATAGGAACGAAGATGTTGAAGGTGTGCTCAGTGGTTTCAGACAGGAATTGCACTCGACACTGTGAATGGCGCACTGTGGGAAAGAATGTGCCTACACTGTGTTTCTGTCCTGAGACCTTATCACGGAGGAAAATCTTAAGCAGACCAGTATACAAGCTATGGCACTGATGCTGCTGGGTGCTTCCAGCCAGGTTTACAGAGAGAATAGGAGCAAAAAGTAAACAAAGAACCAACTTGAAATACTTGTAATGTTGGGCCTAACAAAGTTACAGTTTCTGAAAAGATTAGTTCTGTAACACAAGCTAAGGACTTCACTCTGGGAAGAAAGTTGCCTTGAGGGGGCCTCAGGAAGCAACCAGAGCCCAACCACCATAGGCTTGGAAGAACGAGGCCTCTCCTTGAGTGGGCCCCAGAGTGCTCTGCTGATCCAGCTGCCCAGGACTCAGAGAACAACCCTGCTGTGGTGCAAAGGCCTGCCTCCTGCTTGAGCTGACCTTGGCAATGTGGGTTTGCAATTCTGCAGGATTTAGGAGTTATGGAGTCATGAGGACTCTCCAGAACCACACAGGCAGGCCTGGGATGGTGACCAGTGTGACAGTTGGGTTGCCTGTCAGAAGTCCCCGAGGCAACAAGACATAAAGATGTGAGTGTAAAGCTGAAGCTTCAGTGGCAAGTCCAGGAGGGCAGACATACCAACAAGATGGAGTTTCTGTTAAGAGAAGCTACAGACAACAAACAGAAGCAGGCCGTGATAAGAGACAGGCCTTGTGGACCATAGCTATAGGGGCAGGGCTGCCCAAGTCGGCTGGAGCTGCCAACAAACCACCACACACCTCAGACGCCACACACAGACACCACACACAGACACTACACACAGACACTACACACAGACACCACACACAGACACTACACACAGACACTACACACAGACACTACACACAGACACTACACACAGATGCTACACACAGACACCACACACAGACACTACACACAGATGCTACACACAGACACCACACACAGACACTACACACAGACACCACACAAAGACACTACACACAGACGCTACACACAGACGCTACACACAGATACTACACACAGACACTACACACAGATGCCACACACAGACACCACACACAGACACCACACACAGACACTACACACAGATGCTACACACAGACGCCACACACAGACACCACACACAGACACTACACACAGATGCTACATACAGACACTACACACAGACACTACACACAGACACCACACAAAGACACTACACACAGACGCTACACACAGACGCCACACACAGACACCACACACAGACACTACACACAGACACTACACACAGACACCACACACAGACACTACACACAGTCACCACACAAAGACACTACACACAGACACCACACACAGATGCCACACACAGATACCACACACAGACACCACACACAGACACCACACTCAGACACTACACACAGTCACCACACAAAGACACTACACACAGACGCCACACACAGACACTACACACAGATGCTACACACAGACGTCACACACAGACACCACACACAGACACTACACACAGACACCACACACAGACACTACACACAGTCACCACACAAAGACACTACACACAGACGCCACACACAGACGCCACACTCAGACACTACACACAGACACCACACACAGATGCCACACACAGATGCTACACACAGACGCCACACAGAGACACTACACACAGACACTACACACAGACACCACACACAGACACCACACACAGACACTACACACAGACACTACACACAGACGCCACACACAGACACTACATACAGACACTACACACAGATGCCACACACAGACACTACACACAGATGCCACACACAGATACTACACACAGACACTATACACAGATGCCACACACAGACACCACACAAAGACACTACACACAGACAGCACAAACAGAAACTACACACAGGCGCCACACACAGATGCCACACACAGACACCACACACAGACACTACACACAGATGCTACAGACAGACGCTACACACAGACACCACACAAAGACACTACACACAGACAGTATACACAGATGGCACACACAGACACTACACACAGACGCCACACACAGATGCTACACACAGATGCTACACACAGATACCACACACAGACACCACACAGAGACACTACATACAGACACTACACACAGACACCACACTCAGACACTACACACAGACACTACACACAGACGCCACACACAGATACCACACACAGACACCACACTCAGACACTACACACAGATGCCACACACAGACNCAGACACTACACACAGACGCCACACACAGACACTACACACAGGTGCTACACACAGACGCTACACACAGACACCACACAAAGACACTACACACAGACAGTACACACAGATGGCACACACAGACACTACATACAGACGCCACACACAGACGCTACTCACAGATGCTACACACAGACACCACACACAGATACTACACACAGACACCACACAAAGACACTACACACAGACAGTACACACAGATGGCACACACAGACACTACACACAGACGCCACACACAGATACTACACACAGACACTACACACAGATGCTACACACAGACACCACACAAAGACACTACACACAGACGGCACACACAGACACTACACACAGACGCCACACACAGACGCTACACACAGACACCACACAAAGACACTACACACAGACACTACACACAGACGCCACACACAGACGCTACACACAGACACTACACACAGCATCGGAGGATTTAATGTTGGCCTTGTTAGGTTTTGGTCTCACTTTGGTCCAGTCATTTCTTTCTATCCTTCCCTTCTGTGATGGAATCGTTTACTCTCTGCTGTGTATCTTAGAAACCTGTAGCTTTCATTTTAACTTTACAGAGGCTTATAGATAAGTACTTTGCCTTGAATCTCAGTAGGGTTTTTGGACTGACTTTTGAACAATGTTGGAACTGACAAGAATTTAGAGACTCTTGGGGTGGGAGAGATAGCCCAATGGTTAAGGGCACTTAGTGCTCTTACAGGGGAACCCAGGTTTACTTCTTAGCACCCACATGGTGGCTACTAGATACCAGGGTATCTGATCTCTCTTCTGACCTCTGAGGGCACATATGGTATGCATATATACACTCACTGGCACACACACACACTCATTAAAAATAAATATTTTAAATATCTTAAATAAAAATAATCTGGAGATTTCTGAAGTTGAATTAAACATATTTATTTATTATTTATTATTATGAGATGGCATGGGTCTTCAGATCTGAATGGTTTGAATATGCAATGCTCCCCACCACATGGCAACAGAGTCGGCAACAGAGCTGCCTAGTGACTGCTCCATGTCCACCTGGTGTTGTAGGAACTGTGACGGCCAGGATGGTGTTGGAAAAGTACATCTCAGGAAGGGTGCCTTTTAAAGTTAGCTTGACTCCCCTCCTTTCCTCTCCTCCTCCCCATTACGAAGTTTCTTCTGTGCCACAACTACCACCTCCCATCCTGTTCTGCAGGGACCAAGCAATCATGAAGTGAGCTCCGAAAACCTGAGCCAAGTAGTCTGTCCTCTCCTAAACTGTTTCTGTTACACCTTTAGCCACAGCAAAAGTAACGGATACAATTGTATTCTTTAAATACTTAAAAAAAACCACAGCTTTGTTGTATTATGATCTTGTAACTATTTTAGATAATTTATAATAAATATACCAATATTATATTGAATATCAGCTCTGCAAGATTTAGGTTGCTAAATGATTAAATCTCAATTGAATTTGAAATCTGATCACACTGCCCAGAATTACCTAACTTCAAACCACTAGTTATTAAATTGAAATATTATAACTGAAATTCACTTTTGCTTTTAATAAATTGCCTTTCAAAGAGACTTGAGCCTTTAATGTTTATTAACTTTGTGTTTTATGTGCATGTTCGTGGGCACATGTATGGAAGTCCGAGTACAACTTTCAGAAATGGGTTTTCTCTTTCAACAGTGTGGGAATTGAACTCATGGTCTCAGGCTTGCTGGCAAGTAACTTTATCAACTAGCTAACTCACTGGCCTCTAGACTTGAATTTTTAATATATTGTTTTTCTGCACAAAATAATTTATACATTCATGTTTTCCATGTCCAACTGTACCAAACCTTTCAGGCAGAATCTTCTGATCTAACAATATGATTAGAGACATCCAGCTCCTAACTAATCTCCTTATAGTAAATACAGAACATAGATTAAGGTTTTTCAGAAATTTACATTCAAATTACCTGAGAATCTTAACAAGCTGTAGATGCTGTTTTAGTTGAACTGGAACAGGGCCTGAGATTCTATATGTCTAACAAGCAAATGATGTCAACCATATGTATGTTGAGCTACAAACTGCATGCAAAGTTGAAAAGATATTTTCTCTGTGTGATCAATTCTCTTCTTTCCTTAATGGTTTCTGTGCGACCATCAATTTATCACTTTCTTGAAACAATGTCTACTTGTGATATTTCTTCCCAGTATGTGTTTTTCTTATAGACAGACAAAGAAATAAAGATAATCTACATTTTATAATTAAAATGTCAGGAAAAATATGAAAAACAGAAACAAGATTATTGGAACCCTTATTCACTACTGATGGGAGTGCTAACTAATACGGACATTATGGTAGTCAATAGAGGGGTATCAAAAAAAAAAATGAAGCCCAAAACTACCATATGATCCAGCTATGCCATTCCTCAGCGTATAAACAACAGTCTCTATATCCTATGGTAGAGACGCTAGTTCATCCATGTCCATTGCTGCTCTACTTACAATAGCAAGAAAATGGAACTAGTGTAGATGTCCATCAACACGGGGATGGACAAAGAAAATGTGATTTTTTTTTTTTTTTTTTTGGTTTTTCGAGACAGGGTTTCTCTGTATAGCTCTGGCTGTCCTGG
>NC_034591.1:18629371-18664920 GCF_900095145.1 Mus pahari
CACACACACACACACACTAGAGGAAGGAAGGAAGGCAGAAAGGAAAAGGTAAAAAGTTTAATTGTTAAGATTTTTGGCAGTCTTGCCTGGCACACTTTTCAATGTTTTACTTGAAATATTTTACAACTTGGTTAAATTTTAATGAACTAATAATATTACAAATGATTCTTCTCTGTAGAAATACAAATTGCCAGTGGAATGCAATTGATTATTGTCTTTTGAAAAGATGTATTTTGCATCTATTTGTAAATTCATTTCAACATGTCTTTCTCTCTCTTTGATAAAATTCTAATGAATCACTATTTTTTCACTAATTAGTTAAATGAAATCTTTCACATTGATTTTATACCTACATAAAAAGTCATATGGTTATAATAATCTTTTTAAATTACTCTTTAGTTAGGCATACAATTAATTGGAAAGAAATTTCTCTCTTATTTACTAACTGCTTACATTGGTAAGTGAAAAAAATCTGTTGTTCTTCATTCTTACATTCTTACATGTCTTACACTTACATTTTTATGCGTAACTTTTTTCTTTTCATTAACCTTACGAACTTGATAAGGAAGTCACAGCTGGGTGTGGTGACCCATGTCTTTGACCCCGGCACCCAGGAGGCAGAGGCAGGCGGATCTCTGTGTTTAAGGCCAGCCTGGTGTACAGAGCAAGTTCCAGTACAGCCAGGGCTACACCGAGAAACCCTGTCTGGAAAACCAGTCAAACAAATAACCCACAGTCACTTCATTATTAACTGTCCATACCTTGCATGGGAACTCCTTTAATCCGGCCCCACGGCCCTTTCAGTGCTCACCCTCAAGCACATATAAAGAATCCCTGTTTTCTAGTTCAGTCCTTCAATAGACAAGGAATTTGCCTTACAACATGAGGACCTGAGTTTGATTCTCAGAACCTACTTAAAGTCGTGTGTATCTGCAATCCAAGTGCTTCTCCTGTGAGACAGGTGGTGGAAAAGGGAAAACTCCTAGAAATCCACGAGGCAGCTAGGCTGGGGTACGTAGCACCAAGCAAGATCTTCTCACACAAGGTGGAAGGGGAGGCCTTATAACCTGAGGTCATTGTCCTCTGACCTCTACATACAAACTGGCCGGTTAGGGGCGGGGGGGGGGGGAGAGGGGAGCTGCACGCGTAACCCCTATCCCCAATTGTTGTTGTTGTTGTTGTTGTCCAGGCATGGGGTCCTTGCTTTCCAGTAGTAGAAAGCAAAGGCTATTTTATAACTCATTATTTTCCCCCTGTCTCCTGTCTTAAAAGTTGCTGTTACCTAAGGCGTAAAGCTCCTTCTAGTGGAGACGAGCTGCATAGCCTTGGGGTTGGGTGTGCGCACCAGAAGGAAGCCAGGGCCTCTGGACAAATCCTGGAGCTGGAAAAGATCACTTGAAAGGCTGAGCTATGCTGATTTTCCCAAGCATGTTAAATATCAGTGCCCTCCATTTCACGTAATCTGAGGTTTCACTTGCCTCTACGACTTTAATATGCTCATTGTTTAAACAAAAGGCGTTCTCTGCCAGCAAAATGAGAGGGGGAAGGGGGGGAAGGAGAGAAGGAGGGAGGGGGGAGGATAGACAGAGGGAGAGGGAGAGGGAGAGGGAAAGGGTAAGGGAGAAGTAGAATGAGAGAGAATGACAGAGACAGAGAGACAGAGAGAACAGAGGGCAGGGACTATAACAGGTAGGGACTGAGGGATGCTGGGAGAACCGGGAGAGACCAGGTCTGTTTTAGGAAATAGTTTTAGTTAAATAGGCACCTTAACAGAGAGAGAGATCGAGTTTGGGGAGAACTATAAACACAGTTTGTGTTTGAATTCTAATTCGTTTCCTTACTCCTGTGTATGTTTTTGTATAAGGGGAAAGGTCAAAACACAGATGAGACACAGCGTGGGAAACGGAGCTCCATCTCAAATAATCTCCAGTCCTCTGGGTTTGAACTAGATTTTTGGTTTTATGTGATACATAAAATATTAATTTTAACTTCCCATTTGGCAGTGACAGCGATGTCTGTGGTCTCTAAGGACACTGGAATCATTACAATCCCCAGGGCTTTCTCTAAAGCAAGAGGCAAAATTTTCCCACTGTGAGCTTTTCCTTCTGATGGAAATCAGGTATCACTAGATTCTAATTTTTTTTTACCCCCTCTCCTTAGCTGCAGTTTTCGTAGACACAAGATTGCATCCTGCACTACCCAGGGAAATAAAAAATAAAAATAAAATAAATTTAAAAAAAAAAAGATGACTAGTACTCAATCTTTAGATCTGCAGGTTCTGACAAGTGTGAACATAGAGATAACGGAGTTAGAGGGCTCGGGCGTCCTCCCAGTTCTCCTGTAAGACAGCCAGAGGGCGCCAGAGAGGGATTCCTCTCAGGGTGGTCATTGTCCTGAGTTAGAACTTAAGTGATCTCTAAAGTCCCTAGACTGTTTCTCAAACAGGCACAAATACATAAGATACTGCTCTCTTTTACATGTACACAGACACAGGCATGTGCATGTACACACATAAGCACAGACGGTAGGTATGCTACAATTATTATGTTATAATCAGACAATGCCCAGATTATCAACACAAACATACTTACTATTCATATGTGCTTGATGAGGCTGAGGTAGGCAGGCACAGTGCTAACTTAGCAACCCGGGACGCCATTTGGCTGGAGGTACACAGGCAAGCACACCTCTCCTAACAAAGCACTCAGCAACCTGAGAGCTGTACTCACGTGGAGCCAGCCGCATGCACATCGCTCTCCAAACAAAGCAATCTGGCCATTCCTAGAGCTGCCTAGCAACCTCTCGGTACCTCCTCATTTGTGGCCAAATGCATCCCGGAGCATATCTAGGAAGGAGGGGCAGTGTGCCAATCCAGCCTGCACTGGTTTGGGGTGCACACACAGTAAGGCAAACCATGTTCTCTGAGTGAACATCCAGAGAAATTCATCTACTTACTATCTTATGCCTTTGCAGGACTCCGTATGCATGTGGTTAAAATCAGATTCACCATGGCAAAGGACATTACACAGTGAACAAAAGATTATATACCCACGCCTATCGATCAAAATGGAAAACTACCCACACTCCATCTCCCATTCCTTGGGGATTCACAAAGGGAAACCTCTAGCATAAGCAGGTGTTCTTGGGCACCCTAGCTTAGGGAACTGAGGGCTTCCCACCCCAGCTTTGTCTTACCATTCATTGCTGCTCTGTTTATGTGCACTCCTTCAATGCTTTGAACAAGACAGCAAGCCCGTGAGAACATTCAGTCCAGACAAACACAACTGCCCATAACTGAGAAATTTTTATTTCAGCCTTGAGGAATGGCTTTCTCTGCCCTCATCTGGAGCCAGCAGCCGTCAATGTCAAGTGAGTCTCGAGCAATGGTATGCTCTAGTCATTGCTTCTCATTAGAGTTCATGCAGCCACAAGTGGTGGCGCACGCCTTTAATTCCAGCACTTGGGAGGCAGAGACAGGCGGATTTCTGAGTTCAAGACCAGCCTGGTCTACAGAGTGAGTTCCAGGACAGCCAGGGCTATACAGAGAAACCCTGTCTCGAAAACAAACAAACAAAAGAGTTCATGCTATCTCCAAAGAGAGAGAAATTGTTCTCCCAAAAGGCTGAGTGGCCTGAAGATAAGAATGTTGATGGTCCAGCGACAAATGGTCATAGGTCCTTCATTGCCCCTCTAATATACTTTGGTTCTTAGGTAAAAATCTTAGATATGTATTCTTTGCAAACCACTGGGTTCCACCAACCTAAAATTTGCAATGCTATCAAACAGCATTTAAGTCCAAGAGCTGGGTTTTCTCCACTTTACCTTAACCTGTCTTTTCTAGCACTCCCCAACAATGCATTAAGCAAATGCCTCACAATTTCTTCTGTGACGGAAAAAAAGAAAAAATCCACTTCTGTGCTGGAATCCGTTGTGCAGAGCAGTCTAACGTCATTCCTGGGGTCAAGATCAGTGGGTGTATGTTTGGTTGGTTTGGTTCGTTTGCTTCAAGACAGTTTTTCTGTGTAGCTCTGGCTGTCCTGAATTCTCTCTATAGCCAGGCTGACCCCAAATTCAGAGACCTCTTGCCTATGCCTCCCAAGTGCTGTCTCGAGGGCTGGAATTAAAGGTGTGCCTTGTTTGTGAGCAATTATGTATGGCTCAGAATAAGCTCTCTCTTATTTTTTTTAAAATGAAAACTATATTTTGCATCAACAATCACATTCCAATGCTAGAAAAGCTCCACAAAAAGTTTATAATTTATTAAGGTTCATTTGCTTATTTCTTTTACTGAATACCTACTATTTGCCTCACAGACAGAGTCCCCTTGGCTCTGCCACCAAGATTGCTATTAATCTTGGAAAAATGAACAGTTCTGACTCATATTGGTTGCAAAGACATCTAAAGAGGGAATGGTCATTCTGCCTGAACAAAACGTAACCCAGAGTTACCTGGTAAGCCAACGGTGCTGCCAAACATCCAAAACAGATCCCACACATTCCAAGTCCTAAAAGTCGTGTAGAATCTGAACATCAGACTCTGGGAACACACCTGTTACAACTTTGTATGCAGTTTTAGCAGTTGTGGTATGTGAGATACTAGCTTATTTTCAAAGAGAAGTTTGGAGAAGTTAGTTCTAGAAAGAGTGGGGGACATGGTGAATCCTAGAAGTCATGGTTTACCCAACTCTCCTCATGAATATTGTAACTAGGTTTCCAGAGTTTACTTGGCTGCCAATTTATAACTGATAAAAGCCTAAATGGGGCTCTAGCTGTAACGCTGGAAGACACCTCAAGCATCTGATAATGTGATACTGAACAGTCTGGGGAGAAAGATGCTACAATGTTGTTGCCAGACGCTGAAAACATCACACAGTTTAAGCCTGCTGGTGATGGTTTAGCGTCTGGAGTGTTGCTGTCTCTCTCTGGAGAGCCAGAGAGCAGGAAGTTGATGAATGAAATGGTAGGAGAAAAAAGTGGATACTGTTTCCAGTGGTTGGCTGGCAGGATAGCAGATGCTAAGGTAAGCCAAGCTGGATTCGCAGTTCCCCCCCCAGTCTTGGCTTGTGAAAGAAGCAAATTGAGAAATTTATCTTGTTACCCTAGAATGTAGAAGAAAGAGCTGGTACAGCGACTCTCATTGCCAGGCACAAAAGATGCCAGGGCATGGATCAGGGAGAGCTGCCTCTGAGAGGCGGGAGCTGCCTTGGGGGTAGCTGCCTCTCAGCCCTTTCAAGGCAGTGCTTTCTAGAGGCAGAGAAGAGAAGGTGGAGCAGCGAGGTGTATTAGGAAGGAACTCGAAGGGTGAAGCCTGTGTGGTTGTTAATCTTCATAATTAATTTAGCTCGATGTAGAATCGCCATAGAAACAGCGCTAGGTGTGTCTATGCCAGTGTTTCTAGAAAGGTTTTGAATATGGGCGACACTATTCCGTTGGTTTGGATTCTCCACTGAACACAAACAAAGCATACATGTACGGAGTACCAGTGCTTGTTACCCGCTGCTTCCTGTCAGTGGATGAATTGTCCTGTTTGTCCTGCCACCACACCTTCCTGTCCACGTTCAAACTGAGAACCAAAACAAAACCTTCTTTAGGATGCTTTAGTCAAGTATTCTGTAACTGCAGTGAGAAGGTAATACAGTCTGTTAGAGGGGTGCTCTGGAACCGCAGCAGTGAGAAGATAATACAGTCTGTTAGAGGGGTGCTCTGGAACCGCAGCAGTGAGAAGATAATACAGTCTGTTAGAGGGGTACTCTGGAAGCGCCAGTCCCTGCAGCCCTCTGGCTTCAGCCTGTGATCAGCACTCACAGATATCTCCTATGGACAGGAGCTGTAAGTCCCACAATTTTGCAGAGCCTCTCCTTACTGGCATCTCCCAGAGTGTCTCGTACAGTTTCTGTTTCTTCATGGCTGATAAGGGACATGTTTGCTACATCGTTCCTCAATTCTTGATAGGTTTCACAGGCTCATTCAGGCAGTATGGCTATGTGAAGTCACTCAGGTGCAGTTCCAGTCATCACTGGTTCAATGAGGAGGTGTTCCAGGTCTCAGGGGTTTTCTTCCCTGAAGGAAGATTCAGCTCTTTGTGTGGTTCTTAGCTTCATCAGTTCCTAGCACGAGCCTAGTAAATAAAGCATTTGGCCAAGTTCTTCAAATATGGGCATCCACGCATAGAGGAGTAAGGACTTTTAGATGTGGACATGGACGGAGAAGAGGACTCAGG
This sequence comes from Mus pahari, assembly GCF_900095145.1. Taxonomy (NCBI): domain Eukaryota; kingdom Metazoa; phylum Chordata; class Mammalia; order Rodentia; family Muridae; genus Mus; species Mus pahari. Next base: position 18,635,591 of record NC_034591.1, read on the forward strand.
GAATTTCAGGTTTTCTGGCAGTCCGTGGCCTCCACAGTCTGTGATAGGGATTGGGGGGTGACCGTCATGGCAGCAGTAGAGAAGTGCCTGGGAGACAACAAGACTTGGGGTTATTGGAAGGTAACCATGAGCTGTCAGACTCCAATCTGCCCTGTTCAGGTTCACTCAGTCAATGAGTGTTTGAGTATACTGGGGAAAACCTACTTCTGTATTCAGGATTAGTATAATAGAGTAGGAATGTGGGATTCAGGGCTTTATTTGCCTGTGCTGTTCACCCCCACCCCCAGCCCCACCCCCACTAAAACACTGCATGGTGTCCCTTTTCCTCCTGTGAGGAAACTGTAAAAACGTTAAGCTAGTGTCCTCCCTCTCCCTTCCTCTTTCTCCTCTTTCTCCTCTCTCTCTCTCTCTCTCTCTCTCTCTCTCTCTCTCTCTCTCTCTCTCTCTCTCTCTCTCTCTCTGTGTGTGTAATAGGATCTTACTGTGTATCCCAGGCCAGCCTTGAGTTCACAGTTGTACCTTGTCAGCTTCCTGAGTAGTAAGATTAGAGGCATATGCCCTCATGCCTAGCTTCCACTCCAAGTTCCTTTTGAAAAACAAAATATCTCTAATTTACTTTGACAATTTCACACATTCATATATATGTATACATATATGAATATGCAGATCAACACATTCAGGGCTGTGGCCGTGTGTCTGAGGTGATGATGGTGAAGTCTATCCAAAGCTCCTGTGCTTGGATATATCTGGAGTGGATATGTCAGGGCACAAGAATGCGCCCCCACCACTCCTGCTGCCTCTCTGACACAGTCTCTGACCCGGGCTGGCCTCAGATTCGGTGTACAGCTAACCACCTCCCAAATGCTGGAGTTCCAGGCATGCACTGCTTCACGCATCTGTGTGGTGCTGGGATCCAAGCCAGAGCTTGAGAATGACAGGTAAACAACCTTGTCTGCCGCTCTCTGTGTCCTAAGGTGAGTCGCCTAAGCTCTCAAAAACTATTTCTTTACCTGCACAACGGAGCTAGTACTATTCCCTCTGCCGAGTACTGTCGTTCTCCTGAAACGAGGCAGTGAAGGTAGGTGTTATTCACAGTGGCTAGCATGTAATGAGCACTCAGCCGCTGCAATATGTCTTTACTCTGTTCACAAGTTTCCGTCTTCCTCGGGAAGTAATCTATGCCCTTCAGTGGAGCATCGCAGAGCACTCTCCTGCTGGCTTCTGACATCAGCACTGGAAAGCACCCGGGAGCAAGAAGTAGGTCTTGTACGTTCAGAGTTCCCTCAGGTACTGAGCTACTCTCTATAATCCACTTCCGAGGATGCCTGGGTTAGGTAGTAGACACTTGCTCTTATCTTTATGTGTGTTGCTAATAAATGACTTTGAAGGAAACAAAATAATCCAAAGTGTTTGATAATTTATATAATGAGAAAAGATTGTGTTTACAGTCTTTTACTCTGCCCCAACTAGGCTTCACATAAATAGTTATATATTTGAATCAAGGTGGCTGTGAGATACTCTGTCTATCAGAACCTACATTGACTTTCCTTTAACAAATGTGAGGCACAACTAAATGCCTTGGACTGAAATCCATTCGTAGCATGATTTGTTGTCGTGGTGTCTTGCAGAGGCAGGTGGATTTCTGAGTTCGAGGCCAGCCTGGTCTACAATGTGAGTTCCAGGACAGCCAGGGCTGTACAGAAAAACCCTGCCTCGAAAAACAAACAAAAAACAAAAAAACAAATCTAAAAATGGCATTTCAATTTCACAAGTTACGGTTGAGATAAATTGGTGTGTGACCCACAGGCAATCAGCCAATTATGTAATTATAAGAAATACATCAACTTCATTGGATTTCAGTTTCTTGAGGATATTTGAGAGACTGCTTTTCACTCCTGACTCTCTCTTTAGAACTTACACACACGCACATACACACACACACCAATCTTTTTAGATGAGGATGAGGTTATAACTAAATCCCACTTTTTTTTTTTTTAGTTTAAGAATCAGCTGAAAGTGGAAGAGTAAATATATCTGTTTGTATGTTAATTAGATGAGGAAAAAGAGCTACCACATTCCTGGATGCAATCATGGAAACAGATATAGCTGAAGTCTAAACACTGCTACTTTAGGTTTTGTTTTCGAGACAAGATCTCATGCAGCCTAGATTGACCTCAAGTTTCTCTCTCTCTCTCTCTCTCTTCTTTTTTGTTTGAGCATGTGGACATCTTTCTTGGCAACCACTCCTTCCTCAAAAAGAAGTTGATAGGTGGCAATCTGGTTCTTCTTAGGCATCAACATCAAGGCAGCTGCAGGGTCCAAGGCAGAAGCTGGAAAGGAAGGGGCATGTGTTTCTCTGTGTAGCCCTGGCTGTCCTGGAACTCATTCTGTACACCAGGCTGGCCTCAAACTCAGAAATCTGCCTGCCTCTGCCTCTGCCTCTGCCTCCCAAGTGCTGGGATTAAAGGCGTGCGCCACCACGCCCGGCCAACCTCAAATTCTCTACATAACCAAGGATAACCTTGAGTTCCTGATCCTCCTGTCCGCACCTCCCACGTGCTGGGATTGCAGGAACGTGCTGAGAGAATGGCTTACCATCTGGTTTGAAAGAATGTTCTCTACCTTATTCTTTCAATGTCATGGAGAAACATATGGTGGTAAAGGCTCATGTTCTAGCCTTTTCCACCTACACTAATGCAAAGCAATCCTCTCCCGAAGAAAACCTTACACTTAGGAAATGCAAGAAAAAAAATAGTGCTTAGGGATTGCCTAAATCAGTCAAATTCAGAGCCAAGCCCACTTCCTCTTCTTTCCTCTTCTTTCAAATTCGAGGTTGTGTTGGTTAAGTTAAGCCTAGTTCAGAGAGGGTAGTCAATAGATCTGTAGGAACTTGGGAGTTAAGGGAGTGCCTCCAATGTACTATCTTCACAATTAACAAAACAATAAGACCCATAACAGGATTTTGACCTTTCATGTCAATCACTAATTAAGAAAATACAGTCTAGGAAGAGACACTGAGTTACACATGCCCCTTCTTTCCAGTTTCCACCTCAGTCCCTGCAGCTGCCTTGATGTTGATGCCTAAGAAGAACCAGATTGCCACCTATCAACTTCTTTTTAGGAACGAGTGGTTGCCAAGAAAGATGTCCACATGCTCAAACAACCCAAGCTGGGACAAGAATGTGCCCAATCTTCATGTAATGAATGCCATGCAGTCTCTCAAGTTCTGAGGCTATTTGAAAGAGTAGTGTGCCTGGAGACATTTCTGTTGGTCCCTAACGAACAGGGGCATCCAGTATCTCCAAGATTACTTCAACCTACTCAGGGGGATTGTGCCTGCCACCCTGCGCAGCAGACATCCTGGGACTGGCAGGTCTCTGTCCAAAGGTTCAGAGGGTGAGCGACTTGCAAGATTCACAAGAGGGGAGGCCGACAGAGACACCTACAGAAGGAGTGCTGCGTCCCCTGGAGCTGACAAGAACGCCAAGGCTGGGGCCCACTCCACAAGGAATTCCAGTTTAGAGACAACTTTGGGAGTGAATGTGGTCAGCCGTCTCACTGAAGATGGTGATCGTGTAGTGTTGAATAAACATTAAAGAAAAGAGAGAAGGAAGGAAGGAAGAAGGGAAGGGAGGAAGGAAGGAAACAAAGAAGAAAAAGAGAAAATACACTCCAGACTTAGGTACAGGCGAATTGTATGAATGCTTTTTCTCAGTTGAGAATCCCTCTTTCCAAATGACTTTAGCTTGTGTCAAGTTGACATACAACTAGCCAGCACACAAGCCTTACATTGCAGACACCAGGAAGTAGAAGCAGGGATGAAGTCAGATGGCTCTGATTCTGTTCCCCCACCCTGCCACTTAACAGTTAAAAAGAAGAAAGATGAAAACAAAAGGCCCAACTGGAAACACTTCGGAAAACACTTCTCGTGGAGTTTTTGCCTGAAATCAGGGGTGGCTTCAGGTTTTGTGGAGCCTAAGTTAACAGACTCAGGGGAGAAAGGCAAACTTACTCAGGAGGAAAATATTAAAATATCCTATTTCGCAGATCACGTAAAAAGTCTGAAAATATGTGAGCATGGCTTGAGGACAATGGAGAGCAGCTGGAGCCTGACCTAGTGTCACTGTGTCTATGGCGGCAGGTGACCCTGTAGACATAAGCCTCAGCTATTTACCTTGCTCTCCTGTGACAATAGCCCTGGGACTTGGCTTCAACAGTGGAAACTTCACGGGCAGTCTTTAGACAAGACTGAGCACAGCTATCTTCAGCCACCTTGGGTTTCAGAGGCACCGTGCCAGACATCTAGGCCAGCTGCAGAAACAGCACGTTCCAGATTTCCCGTGCAGAGTTGGCTCTGCAGAATCCTGTAGTCTTAAGAGGCCACACCGAATTGGAGTTCACCAAGAGCAAACCCCCCCCCAAAAAAGCAAACAAACAAATAAAAAACCCAACAACAGCAGCCAGAGTAGGGCAGACACTTTGATAAACATCAGCCACCTGGGGACTTCTTGCAGGCATATATGCCACACTAAATTGGTTACTGCAGGAAGTCTGTCTGGCTAGGGTTACGCAAGGACATGTTTTTCCAGGTCACTCAATCCTCTCCTGGATTTTGCATTCATTGGATCCTTTTCATTCCTTTAACTTTCATTTGCTCTTGTTCATTTGTTTTCTTTCCCTTGGAGACCCAATACTACATCTGCAATGACTTACTGAACATTTTTACATGCAAATAACTTCATGCTCAATTTGGCTAAAAGCCACCTCAACAAAGACTACATACAAACCAAGAAAGAAAAGTCCCCGAGAGAAAGCGAATCAAGACAAATAGGCTCCACGTGAAGGAAAACCACAGGTACCAATAAACACACAGAAAAATGCGCAACCTCATTAAGGCTTTGAAAGTAATACTAAAAAATAATCTGCTTATTCATATTGATAATTTCCCAATGCCCATTTGTCCCATTGGCAATACAGATTTGAAAAACAACAACAAAAAAAACAAAAACAAACAAACAAAAACCCCCACCATTTTAAAAGTTAATCATGGACTGGGGTTTCTTTTCAGGAGGACCAGAGTTTGCTTCCATGAATTCACACGGCATATCACTGACCTCTGTAATTCTAGTTCCAGGGCATAAACAAAACAACATCTTTGGGTCTTTATAGGCACCAAGCATGCAGGTAACATACAGACATATGCACAGGCAAAAGACACATATACATAAAATAAAATTCAAACTAAAATAAACAAAATAAGACATAAAACAAAATAAAAACTTAAAAAAAAAAAGTCAACTGCACCACATGATTCTAGCAATTAAGAAGTTACACAGGAAAATTTCAAGTTTGAGGTGAGTCTAGGCTACATAATAAAACCCTATTGCAAAATAAATACATAAATAAAACAAGCAAAAGCAAAAACCTCAGCAACAATTTAATTTAATGTTAACTACCATGTTTCCCAGTGTGTGTTTTTTTTTAAATCAGCTTAAATGTGTTAGTTAAAGCCAAGTACTAAGTTTTTCAAATAATGAAGTGTCATGTCACACATATGCAGAAGCCACCATGGACTCATGTTTAACAGTTTGATTGAAGTATAATGGGCATACAACTAACAACATATACTTGAGATGTGTGATTTGATTATTTTTGCCACGAACTGGCAAAACCATCGTTACAGTGAAGATATGGAGTATCTAGCACAGGGGAGTATCACCTCCCCTGTGTTCCTCCTTGGCCCTTCCTCCCTGTCTGTCATGTATACAACCTACATCCCAACAGTCCAGTGATTTGTTTTCTGTCATCAAATATGAGTTTGCATTGTTTAAATCCTTATTTATTTAGAATTTTGCTTTGGGTACTGTTTTTCTCTGTACCTTAAGTATACATAGCTAATTCCTTTCTATTACCTCATGGTACAAGTTGATTATCCCTTGACTGAAAGGCTTGGGACTTGAAATATTTCAGATTTGGAAATACCTGTGGTATATTCATGTGTGTGTGTACCGGATATAGGGCCCAAGTTTAAACACAAAGTTAATTTATATTTTGAATACCTTGTACACATAGCCTGAAGGCAATTTTATACCAAATTTCAAATATTTTAATATTTAAGTATTTAAAAACTTCACACACACACACCAGGATTCAAGGTATTTTATGTGTGAAAAGACAATTCTTTTTCATCCTACTTGGGCCAGAGAAACCAAAAGGTTGAACACTCCTACATATCTTATGTATATGAGTGCTTTATTTGCATAGATAGAATCTATGCAGCATGTACACATATACACCTTTATACCAGAAGGGGGCATCAGATGCCATTATAGATGGTTGTGAGCCACCATGTGATTGCTGGAAATTGAACCTCTGAAAGAGTGGCCAGTGCTCTTAACCTCTGAGCCATCTCTCCAGCTCCTAGGTTGTATGCTATTTTAATACAGATCTTATGGTATCGTGTTAGAGCTCAAAGAGTTTTGAATTTTGCAGCTGTTTGGGTTTCAGATTTCCAGATTAAGAATATTCTACCTGCCTTCCAGTGTATAGAGATATCATTTTTCTCAAACTCTTCACCTGAACAATGAATTGCTTTCAATTTTAGGCTATTTTAAATACAAGTTTTATCTTCATTAGAGCATATGTCTTCATTTCCTTGGGTAAGCATCTAGAAACAGAATAGCTGGTTCATGTAGCAGGCCGTGGACCATCTGTTTTCCAGGGTCTATGTCTGTTTCATATCCTCAGTTCAGTGTACATATTGAGCTCTTCCATAACTTCACCAACACCTGATGTAGTCAGTCTTTCAAAGATAGGATTATTTGAGGGGTATGAAGTGGTATCTTACTGTGTCTTTATTTTTTTACTTCTCTGATGACATGCAAATATGTCTTTGTATACACATATATATTCCTAAATATAAGCTGTTGAACCCATATATTGTTACTTGTATGCATGTTTTCAGGGCTGACCATTTGACACTGGACAAAACATTGACATGCTCTTCCCTAGGGAGGACCACCTTCCCCACCCCCAACTTTCTAGGTGGCCTGGAGTTCTTTGTGTAGGGTTAAGGTCCTTGGGCATGTTCACTGGTGCCATTGCTGTTCAGCTCATACTTGGGTGAGACTATATAGGCAGAGGTTCTAATGCTACTAGGAGATTCCATCTCACAGAAACATCCTTGATTCTCTAGTTTGTCTGGTTTTCAACCCCCTCTTCTATAATGTTCTCTGAGCCTTAGGTGCAGGAATGTTTTGTAGATGCACCCATTGGGACTGGATACATATTACAACTCTGAATATGTGGATATGTATCCACAACTCTGCAGATTGATCGGTTATGGTTTTCTGTAGTAGTTTTCCTTTGTTGCAAAGAAAAGTTTCATTGATGAGGGTCAAGACTTACCTGTGGATAAGGACAAATGCTTATGGATTGTTAGGGGTTTTGCTGGTTTAGTAAAGTAGTGGTTGCAGACTCTCCTCCAGCAACCATGTTGTCACTAGCATGAATTAGTAGTTAGGTAGGCATCCAGTACCAAGCATTATATCCCCCCCCCTTTTTTTGGACAAGTCTTATATTCAATTAGAGAGCAGTTGTTTACTACCAAGGACTGTGCGTCACTACTGCACCTGTAGGATTATTGTGCTATGCTGGTCATTGACATGGTTCAGAGATGTCATAGCTTGGTAGGCTGTTGGTGTCCCCTCTTTTGCAAGCTTTCATGCCTTCTGTTCTCATAAATGCTAGTCCTTGGGGAGGAGGCATTCAGGTAGGTCCCTGCTTGGGGGCCTCTGTGCCATGTATCTGAAATACATAGTGTCTTCAGCAGTAAGGACTTACCTTATACCTCAGTGGAGAGGCAGAGAGAATAACTAAGGGCCTCCGCAATGGGATGTTCGGGAGTCAGGCCTGGCCAGCAACTCAAAAGAGAATGCCACTTATTTTTATGGAATGTCTTGCTGACATTATTTGTGCAAAACAAGCTGTAAACTGGGTCAACTGAAAACCACTTTCTAGCCACTAGAATGTACCAGACTCCAGGGAAGTGAGAGGCTTCCGTGGCTTTAGCTGAAGTACACCACACAGGGGAGATACAACCTGTAGAGAGAGACCACCTCCAGTAGATAGGCATAACCCCCAGTTGAGGGATGGGGCCACCCACGCAGCTCAAAATTTTTAACCCAAAAATGTTCCTGTCCAAAGTAAAGACAGGGACAAAAAAATGTGGAACAGAGGCTAAAGGAAAGGCCATCCAGAGACTACCCCACCAAGGGATCCTGCTCATCTGCAGACACCGAACCCCACACTATTGCTGATGCCAAGAAGCGCTTGCTGACAGAAGCCGGGTATGGCTGTTCCCAGAGAGCTTCTACCAATACCTGACCAGTACAGATGCAGATACAGCCAACCATCGGACTAAGCCAGCGGACCCCAGTGAAGGAGCTGAAAGGGATTGCCACCCCATATAAAGAACAATATCAACTAACTGAACCAGCCTTGGTCCAACAGCTGAAGCAGTTAGAGGTCAAGTCCTGCAGATCAAGTACAGCTTTAGCAAGCCACACCACAAATGGATAGAGGAGTGGGTAATTCATGGAAAAATGGAGGCCAGCTGAGCTGTCATTTCAACTAAGTCAAATAGGTTCACACAATAGGTGCCACCAATCTCCAAACCTGAAATATAAATATATGTGAGATTTCCTCCAGGAAAGTTATTTTTTAGATACTTCTCAGACTTGTTGGCAAAGGCTATCATTTTTCATAAATCCAATGAGACAGACCAATCATTCAAGAGGTCAGACAAAGCAGATTTATTACTCAGATAGGTAGCAAAAACAGCAGCCCATGGCTCCTCCAAGGCTCAGAAAAGTAGCCCAGGCAGATGGCATCTCATCTGTTCATGTCTCATGTGCTACGATGGTGGAGATACCATGAAAACACTCTGTTCTGGGGTTTCTGGTGCTAGGCATCATGGGCATAAAGTCCATAGCACACCTTACTCTGAAGCGATGAGGTGAGGACATAGCCAGGCTTGTTACAGACATGACTTTCCCATGTCAGGATGTTGCTTTACCATCACTGTGAGGACAACGAGCAGAGAGGGACAAAGCAGGCTTGGCCAAGCCCATCTGGTCTTCGGGTGTGTTCCTAGGGAGAAATCTATAGAAGGAAGGGGAAGGGTTGTGAGATGAGAATTAGAATTCCGTTGGGCACATTTACGGAAATTATTGGTTAAATAATTCTATTATTAACTCAGAAAGGGAATACTGAGCACTTTGTACTGATACCAATCTATGTTTCTTTTAAAACTTTTTATTGATTCTTGGTGAGGTGTTGAACCCCAATTGAACTCATCTCCCCTCCCTTTATATCTACCCTCTGCCCTTGAAACCGCCCTCTCAAAAAAAACAAAAAATTTAAAAAAGCGTAAAAAATTTCACCATAGAGGCTGCAATGTGTCACACAGTATACCCCTTTTGTTTGTGTGTGTGTGTGTGTGTGTGTGTGTGTGTGCGTGTGCGTGTGCGTGTGTGTGTGTGTGTGTGTGTGTGTGTGTGTGTGTGTGTTTTGAGACAGGGTTTCTCTGGCTAGCCCTGGCTGTCCTGGAACTCACTTTGTAGACCAAGCTGTCCTCGAACTCAGAAATTCACCTGCCTCTGCCTCCTGAGTGCTGGGATTAAAGGCTTGCGCCACCACGCCCGGCTTTGTCCACACATCTTGCAAGTATTCACTGCAATGAACAGTGGTCTGGTTTGAGACCTCTGGCTTCTGCTACACTATCAATCCTGAATCTCAGGAATATCCTGTTGTTGCCGTGTCATGGAGATCCTGCAGCTTTGGACCTGCAGGAACAGCCCTTAACACACTCCAGCAGTTCACAGATGAGGTAGATGTTAGGGTGGGCCCATTCAAAGCCTGGGCTGTAGCTGAGTGCATCTCCCAGCTCTCCCACAACTGCACCACCCAGGCAAGCTCTCCAGCACTGTCAGGGACATCTCACCCAGTGCTGCAACTGTAAGGGCAGGGTCAACTCTCTCACTCTCGTGCCCCCGGGCCTGGCTATTTTGCACCCACACCACCAGAGCCAGCTCCACTGTGCTGCCTAATCAAGGTACAGGACCCACTTTCCCACATTCTGTAGCAGGCAAGTGGGGGGGCCAGCTCTCCCAAATGCCTCAGGTGGCAAGTAGGGGACATCTCTCTGCACCCATGCCACCTCATGACAAATGAGTGGTGGGGCCAGCTCTCTTACACTCATGCCCTGGGGCCAGCTGGCCCTTGCCCCTGCCACCAGAGCCAGCTCCACTGTGCTGTCGAGGTGAGGTACAGGGCCTCACTCTCCAGAGTGCCATAGCCAGTGAGGGATAAGGCCAGCTCTGAATGGCCCTTGGACATCAACATAGTCCCAGGTGGCAGCTTAGACCAGGGATGTCTGCATGGTCTTTAATATGAGCCAGGAACAACAGCACAGACCCCCGCTGCTGCATGACCATGAACCCTGATGGCAGCATGGGCTGGGATTTCAACATGACCTCAGGTGGCACTGCAGGCTACTCACAACGTGGTAGAATGCTCAAATTGTTCCACCTCTCTTTCTCTCCCATCTGCCCACCATGTACTTGAAGACTGCAGTGGCTTCTGCTGTGGGCAAGCCATATGGTTAGTAGACCCCTGGGTGTTTCCCTATGCTGGAGTCACAAGGCATGGTGGCAGACAGGCCTCTGGGTGTCCTCCTTTTCCACAGCCACATGGCATCTTAAGCATTTTCTAAATTCCTCTTGCCAGTTTGGTATCAAATTCTACTTTAACAGATAAGGAGAACAACTCAGGGTATCTTGGGGTGTTTATTTTATATCCAGGCAACACTTAATATCTGTGCTGTATAATCTCCATACTGTCTATGAACTCTAAATTCTATGGTCTTTCCACAAATTTCTGTACTTTGTGATATGTGAAAGGGCTGTCCCAACATCAAGTGCTTAGCTGTGATGAGTTGAAAGGAAAAGGAAAGGAAAAAGAGCTTCATTTCAAGCTGCTGAGTTGGAGATGACAGGCTATAAACCTACAGTGACCACTTTAAACCCCGTTAGGGACAGACTTTTATGGATTTTTAAAGGACATGTGGGAACCTGACAAGTGAACATGTTGGCTGTCCAATGTTTTTGGTTTTGTTTTAAGGTTTTTGTTTGTTTGTTTTGTTTTTTAAGACAGGGTTTCTCTGTGCAGCTCTAACTGTCCTGGAACTAACTCTGAAGAGCAGGTTAACTCAAAGATCAGCTTGCCTCTGCCTCCCAAGTGTTGGGATTAAAGGTGTATGCCACCTCTGTCCAGCTTGTTTTTGTATTTTTAAAGCCTTTCTCAGTAAAGTCTACTGAGTGTGCAGGCTGTGTGTTCACCTTAGGTCAGCCAAAGCTTAGGTTAGCTTTCACCTAAAAGAGACCTAGACTGTTGTACTTGAGTCTGTTTCTCGGGGGGGGGGGGGGTGCCTGCACACCTCTGGCACACTGCCCGAAGGAGGCAGGCAAAGTCTGGAAAGTTTACAGTTGTTCCCGGTCTCCACTCTGGGTACCTAGGCACCAGGTGTACTGCTGAGAGAGGAGTCAGGAATGGGGATCTGTGGTTTATCTTTTCCCTTGGAGCATCTAAGCGACAGACAGGAGGGGGAAGATGGAGCCTGGAACTAGAAAAATCCAGTATGATTAGGAGTTAGGGCCGAGAGTATCAGAGGGTCTGGAGGGGGAAAAAGCCTTCCTTGGGAGTTGTAGGCAAGGCTCTTTAATCAAAGGCCTTCCCCGTGGTGATCCTTAATGCAGCAGCTCTTGTTCATATTGGTTTATTTGATGGTGGATATGAATCCATCCATACACTTTATTCAGGTGAACCAAGTATTATATATCTTTTGTGGGAGAAAAAAACCAGGAAGGGAGGCTCATTGGCTGAAGGCACAAGGCTATCTAGATACCTTACTGGCATGGAGAAGAACTCCAGGTGTGTGTGCTATGTGACTCCAGTGCCCATAGTCCTTATGGGGTGTCATGGTTCAGAGTAGCAGAGCAGGTAGAGGTAGGTAGGGAATGGCTCCACTCTTGCAGTTCTCAATTCTGAGATTCCCAGGGTGTGAGTTCACTCAGCCTCACCAGTTCTGATGCCTGCCTTATGCCTTACAACTATTGTAGGTCCCACATGCCCTACAATAGACCATCAAAGTTTCTGTGTTGGTTAAAGTAGCTTGTGTCTGAATTTTTTATGGTCAATTTTTTGACAAGCATTCTTTCAGGTGTGACCTTGAGGAAAGGAGGATTTGTGTGTTTCTAAGGTGAGCTGATTTTTTAATATAGATAGATGTATACAGATAGATAATGTCTTGGTCACTGTTCTACCGCTGTGAAAAGATACCATGACTAGGGCAACTTTTTTTTTTTTTAATTAAAAAAAAAAAGCATGTAATTGGGCTTACATACAGTTTCAGAAGTTGAGTCCTCATGGTGGGGATCACGGAAGCATCCAGGGAGACATGATAACTGAGAGTTCTATAGTCAGATCCAGGCAGCAGGATGAGAGAGTTAGCAGGCCTGGCTTGAGCATGTGAAACCCCAAAGCTCACCAGCAGTGACAGACTTCTTCCAAGGCCACACCTCCCAATCCCTGTCAAGTAGCATCATAGCGCCATTCCCTAACAACTAAGCATTAAAATACATACATACATACAGACAGGCAGACAATCTCAATCTCTCTCTCTCTCTCTCTCTCTCTCTCTCTCTCTCTCTCTCTCTCTCTCTCTTCCCCCCCACCCCCCGTCGAGATCACCTAACTTGCCAGCAAGAAAGATGCGCCACAACAGGATCCTTCTGCAGACGTTTTTTAAGCAGGTTTTATTGCTGAAGCGAAAGACCCCAAGCCTGAAAACTGGTGCTGCTTAAATAGGCCTAAGAGGAATGCATCACTCTATGATTGGTGCTCACTATATACCCTCATTTGCATGCTCCGGGCTTGAGCTGTGACTCATCATCTGTGCTGTTTGAGCATGTGCACAACAGTTGTCAGTTAGTTGTCAGTTAGTTGTCCGACGCCCTTCGGGCTCAGGTGCCATCCTATAATGGTGAATGTGGCTTCCCACATCTCCTTTTTTGTTTTATTGAAAAAAGGCCTATTCCATCTATTCATCCTCGGATTTCCTCAATCCATGGAGATCAAGATGGAAAGTACAAGACCAGTCCCAAAACACCCTAGCGCGTGCAATGAGCAGAACTCGGCGCTGTGCAAGGGCTGTTTGAGGGTGTTGAGTGTCACTCGTCGCAGTGCAATAGGCAGCAAGGCCTGTGGGGTGCAAGAGCTAACAACTCAACAGGTCGTACTATTCTTTAGGTAGTGACAACCAGACTTCTGAGGAGGCACCACTATCAAGGGCCAAAGAGCTGGAGTGATGATGACTTTGTCACGTCTTTGTTGGGTTTTACGTTTGCACAGCAATCAAAGTAACAATACTCCTCCACAGCATATTATTGCACCAAATAGAGAAACTCCCACCCACTCCTTAAAGTAAGAAAATGCAGAAGTAAGTCAAGAGGTAAAATCTCCAAGGGTGATGGGTTCAACACGCGTCCCTTTAAGGGTTAGGATCTGCATCTGTAGCTTCTGTTGCAACTCCTCCAGCTCCACGGACCATTGTCCCTCCAGGTAATTGGAGAGGTTTTGGCTGCTAAAACGAGAATCATTAACATATTTTATAGAGGTAATACACAAATTGGTTGTGGAAGAGACACAGCTCAGTTGAACCATATCGGTCAAAGTATCTACTTGATGTTGTAGCAGATCAACTCTTTGATTGACCAGTAATATACCTGAGGCTAGCTGTGCATCGACTCTCTGTAGAGTGGACAATGCCACAGAGGTAGTCTTACCAATCTCATTGATGGTATTGGCTGTATTGACCTGATTTGCCATGGCTATTCTAGCCATAACTGTGGCGGCAGCAGATACCACAATTGCTATAATAATAGCTGCTGTAATTCCAAAATCTCTCTTATGCCTATACAATGTTGCTATAGGGAACTCATCAGGGTTAGCTGCTACTGGCACAGGGACCAATATGGGGATTTTGACTACAATGGCCAAGGACAAGGTCCCATTCCAACATTCAGATAAAACACAAGAATGTTGTGTACTATTACAAAGAACTGAGGAGCCCGTTGGAAAGTTCTAAAGGATCCTGCCAATTAGCAATTGTACCATTTCTAATCCAAATACATGGCAAAGATGAATCTCCCATAGTAAAACATAAAGTGTCATGTAAGGAAAAATTAGTAGAGGTATATGGTTGGGGAGCTTCCCCATTGGGAATCATGCATGGCACGTTTTGTTGGCACACGGTTGAAAAGCATGCAGGCAACACTGTTGAATTGAAACATACAGGCATAGGTACTGGCCATGTTTTTACTATGGCCCATAAGGGGATACCGGTACTGAATTTAATCCATATCCACATCAGCAGCACTCCCATCCGGTACACAGCCCTCTGGGTCTTCATGATCTTCTTTTAGAATTCGCACCAATCACGTTGGTACCCAGATTGGATTGTCTTCTCTCTTTATTATTCCCATGTCATGCAGTTCTGAATCCTCCCTGTCCTCCAGGGGGTCCTCACATGTGCCTCAGATGTTCTGGTTCCCGGGTTTTCAGCACCACTTGTCACGATCACCTAACTTGCCAGCAAGAAAGACGCGCCACAACAGGATCCTTCTGCAGACGATTTTAAACGGGTTTTATTGCTGAAGCGAAAGACCCCGAGCCTGAAAACTGGTGCTGCTTAAATAAGCCTAAGAGGAATGCATCACTCTATGATTGGTGCTCACTATATACCCTCATTTGCATGCTCCGGGCTTGAGCTGTGACTCATCATCTGTGCTGTTTGAGCATGTGCACAACAGTTGTCAGTTAGTTGTCAGTTAGTTGTCCGACACCCTTCGGGCTCAGGTGCCATCTTATAATGGTGAATGTGGCTCCCCTCCCCCGAGTGTGTGTGTGTGTGTGTGTGTGTGTGTGTGTGTGTGTGTGTGTGTATTTCTGTCCACCCAGCAGTTTCAGGGATCAAACTCAGATCATCAGTCTTGGTTGTAAGTCTCCTTAAACACTGAGACATCTTGCTGGCCTCACTTGCTAGCCTCAAAAGGTAGATTTTTACAGAACAGACTGAGACAGAAGAGAAGAGCAACGTCTGAGAATCAGGTCTTGATGGAAGGAGGGAGTCATATGTGCTTTTTTTTCTTGTTTCTTTTTGCCTTGTTAGAAATAGAACTCTATCATATGGCCCTCACTTGGGACTTTGAATCATGGACTCCTGCTGTCTCCAGAGGTTTAGAATTAGGTTTTCATTCTCCAGCATTCTGCTTCATTTAATAAAGTATATGGTTTTGTTTTTTCTCAAATTCTATGTTAAGTAATTTTGGCTGTTAACATGCCACTTTTAAGTCCTCAAATTATCAACTAGCTAAAGTAAACAGACATTAGAGAAACTCTAAGTTAAAAAAAAAAAAAACATGTAAAAAGAAAGAGATCTTTCCGGTCTGTAAAAACAGGTCTTTACTTGCTATTGCTCTATTACCCCATTGTTTGTACTAATCAAGGGAAAGAAAGCATAATGCTTCAAAGTGCGTACCAAAGTTCTCTGAAGATCCTGCAGACGGCGTGACTGCTGTGAATGTGGAGAGACGGAGTGATGTAAAGGGAGCCAACACAACCCTGGGCTCAGTTTATCCATTTACACCAATGTTTGTATTTGCTCTAACAGTCTCATGATTAGTAGATACACTTCTCAGAATGTGAGCCTAGTGACCTTTGGCTTCCACCTTCCGAAGGTTAAGAAACTTCCTAAAATACATACACACATAAAGTTGATCTAAAAGAAATCACCAAATAACAGGGGACACACAGTTTCAGCTGGCTTTCTCTTGTCAACAAATTAAACTTCCAAGACCATGGTTGGGTTACATCTCATTGAGCTATTGGCCAGTGGGGCTTACTGTAATCCCTAGCCAGCCCAGGCTGTTACCGAGACTATAGGCTGCTCTCCACACACTGACCGCAAGACCCTACTGCTGAAGACAGCATCTATACAACTCATTGAACATGGTGGGAATGTCAAGCTGGAACCTACATAGAGATTTTGCCCCTTTGTGCTATGTACAGAAAGTATTCTTCACGCTACCAAAAGAGAAACATAAACGCCAAACCAGCAACAAACTCTTTATCTACAATGGTGTACTGCCTGCAGGTTATGCTAGGGTAGTGATAGCACACAGCTTCTGGGGTAACCAACCAACTCTGCTTGGGTGGTCCACACTATCTGGATGGCCAAGAACTGGAGACTAGACAGCCCAGGGACCTGGGATAAAATCAATACTAGTCTAGAAAAGGAGAAGAAAACAGTGTAGTAATAAAATACAAATAATGTTTATTGCTCTAAAAAGATTCTGTTATACTCATAAATTAGTGCCTTGTTCAACTATCATCAGAGAGGCTTCCCCTGAAGCAGATGGAAACAAATATTGGGACCCACAGCCAGGGATTACAATGAGAGTGAGAGACCTTGGAACACTCAGCTCTAAATAGGATGTCTCCAACAAATCCCTTCCATCAGAGCTCAGGGAACTCTGCAAAACTGGAGGGAGAAAGAGCACAAAGACTGCAAGAGCCAGAGGGGATGGAGGACACCAAGGAAACAAGGACCACTAAATCAGAACGAGCAAAGCTCACAGGAACTCACAGAGACTGACACAGAATGCACAAGATCTGCAGGGGTCTTCACCAGGTTCTCTGCTTATGTAGTATGGCTCTTCAGTTTAGTGGGGGTTTGTTGTTTTTGTTTTTTAAATTCCTGTCTGTGAACAAGTGGGTCTCTTATTCTTGTGTCTTCTCAAGGGTTTTCATCCTTCTGTTGGGTTGCCTTGTCCAATCTCAAAGTAATGGGTTTTGTTTTATTTTATATTTTATTTTGTTGTATTTTTAAAAAGTGAATGCATGAATGCATGAAAGCCACTAGGATGAAGGTAAGAACTAAACTGTCATTTATACCTGCTGGGAGAGGGAAAACCAGTGTGTGTGTGTGTGTGTGTGTGTGTGTGCGAGTGCATGCATATATATATGTATGCATTGGTTTTTCGAGACAGGGTTTCTCTGTATAGCTCTGGCTGTCCTGGAACTCACCTTGTATACCAGGCTGGCCTCAAACTTAGAAATCTGCCTGTCTCTGCCTCCCAAGTGCTGGGATTAAAGGCATGAAGTCTAAAACCTCCACAAGGATGTTCCCACTGTGCTGTGGTCCACCAACTTGATGCTCCTACCAGTGTGTTTAGTAAACGCCTTGATTAACTTTCTCTCCCCCCTGCAGATAGATATAAATATTTATCTAATCTCTTTTATAAAGAAACATACTGTCCAGGATACGTTGAGTCCCTTTTTAAGCCATTACTGACCCTATGTGGCTTAGAATAATTTATTTAATTTTCTTTTAAGCAGTTATTGTTTTAGATCAACAGCGGTCTAGATCATTTTCCATAAAACTTCTCTGTCTAGTTCTTCTTACATCTAGGTAGAAAACTGAGACTATGTAGAAAGTTTCCATTGCTAGAAACTTTTTTCATAACGGCTTCAGACAGTCCTGTCTATTCCTAAACATCAAAATAAAAAAATTCATTATGAAACATGTTTCTGTGAGTTCTAGGATTGAGTTTTGTATTCCAGTAGAACTCCCCGAGAAGCCTCAATAAAGCTGGCTGGAACTTATACCTGATCTCTAGGTTTTTGTTTGTTTGTTTGTTTTTCCAGACAGGGTTTCTCTCAGTGGTCCACCCCGCTCTGCCTCCACCACCACTACCACCCGCCAGATCTGTTTTAATGAGAAAGACAGCCTACTAAACAGGCAGGCATGTCACACAGAGGAGAAATGGATAGGACAATGGTTTTGCTTTCTGAATCTCAAACAAGTAATTCTTGTGCTCATCCTAAATAGCCTTTGCCTTGCAGTATGCAATTTTCACGTAATAGTTACTGAGCGCCTACAAGGAGCCCCAGTCTGAAAAGGCAGTGAAGAAGAACTCAGGGAGCTTACGCCACGGGGAGACGTTTTAGTTTGTTCTATCGCACAATTATCCAGAATAGATCATCACGAAATCTAAACCTGGGAACTCGGCCTTTGGTAGAAGAAAGACACACGCGAGCTCGGATCAGGGTACCCGCCGCTGAAAACGCCTCACCGCGCGACGCAGCCGGTTGCTAGGACGTCGCGTGGCTGTGACGCGCTGCCCCGCCCCCTCCTCCTCAGAGCGCCCCCCCCTCCCGGTCGCCCGACCCAGTGCGCATGCTTGGGACTCCCTTCGCCTGCAACCGTGGCCGACTTGGCTTCGTCTCGTCCTCCCTCGGCGCTCCCGCAGCTCCCCGCGCTCCGCCGCCGAAGCCGTGCTCCAGACTGCCGCGTGTGGCGGACAAACCGTCGCCGCGAAGCCGCAGAGGGCAGAGAGAGGATGGCCACCTCCGGCGTGGAAAAGAGTAGCAAGAAGAAAACCGAGAAGAAACTTGCGGCTCGCGAAGAAGCCAAGCTGCTGGCGGGGTTCATGGGCGTCATGAACAACATGAGGAAACAGGTGCGGGCGGTGCGGGGCGGTGGGCAGGGACCCGGCGGAGGCTGGCGACGGGGCCCGGCGGCGGGATCCGGCGCCTCGGCTGACGGCCTGCTCCGCCACGGGGCTTCCGAGGCCCGCTCGACGGGGACTCCTGCGGCGGGCGGGGGGCCTCCGGGGCGGTTGTGTAACCGGTCTCATCCAGTTCCCCGTGAGGCCTGGAGCCTTCCGTTACCGTGCCGTGTCATCTGGGGCTCTCGGAGGGAGGCTCCCCGCCCCGCCGCCCTGTCACCCTAGTGGCACTAGTTGATAAATCACCTGTCATTTAGGGCGACACCAGTCACCAGTAAAGAACAGTTTTCTAAGGGTTCTGGCGCCACTGTTGCCAAGAGGATCTCTTTGTGCTGTCTTTGATTTTGCTGTGTTTTGGAGAAACCGCAGCATTTGGCTGAAAGGTGGGTTATGAAAGGCACGGCTTAACGATGGAGACGGTAGATAGGTGTTTGAATTGACTAGATCATCACCTCCGATAGACCGGTAAGCAGGGGAACACCACTTGGTTGGTTTTTGGTTCCACGAGTTTTACTTGGTAGAGAACACATTATGGATTCTGCGGATGTTGGTCAGTTTGTTGACCCTGATACCTGTTTTTCAAGAGGACAAAGCACTACATAAGCTTGAGTGATTGGAAAGCCTAATTCGCCTTTCTGGCGCTTTTGCTGTGAGTATAGGCAGCAGAAGAGTCTGAAGATTTATTTCGGAAGATACCAACCCCTGATTTCTTAAAGCCAAACATTGGTCCAGCAGTCTTCTCTTTGTTCACAAGCTGGCACACTGATCTGGTTGCAGTGGATAGATACTATGTTATAAATGCCTATATCTTTCCTGGCTTTTATGCTGAAATAGCTGTGAATGGCTGGCTTCTTTATTAAAATGTATCTTTTTTCATATTCGTGTTCTTTTTGTGTAACCTTTTTGAGATCTACAGAATTGATGATTTGAGATTTCAAGTGTCTTTGATGTGTACCTCTAGTGGTAATTAAATCGAACTCACTGGTGCTTAAATTTGTTTAAGCTCATTCTGGTATACTCCTATCCCGATCTGTAGCATCTGTGGGCTGGAGCTTTGTAAAGCATTACCTCATTCCTTAGATAGGCTGCAACAAAGTCACAGCATCAGGTGTTACCAGAAGATGGTCTGAACCAACATTTTATTTAGGTCTTTGATTTTAAAATTAATTCCTATTTCTTATACTTAGCTTTAGAATATTGTGACATCTTTTTTTGTTAAAATAGAAATACAGTTATGAGAGTTACTGAAAAAAATCAAGGCTATGCTATTGCATACAAAGAAGAATATGGATATTTGGTGCGCACTCGGGGATCTTACCCTTCTATGGTGGCTAATTTACACTGTCTTTTGGTTTTTCATCATTGACTAGGGTGTATTTCAGACTCCTGTAGCATTTTTATCAACTTGGAGGATTCCTGCATTTACAAAAGATGCACAGTACCATCTTGTATTGATTTACATTGTTTAGTTTTGTTGAGCTATTATAGACTCCTATAGCATTTTAATCACCTTAATGGATTCCTGTATCTTTGTTTTATGGTTTTATTGCCAAGTTCTGATGCTTGCTGGGGCTGGAACACAGACCTCTTATTCAAAACATTTTCACTGTGGTTTCCTTTGTTGCTTAATCTTGTCTGTCCTAGAACTTGCTTTATAGATTAGGATGGACTTGAACTCAGAGATCTGCCTGCCTCTGCCTCCTGAGTGCCGGGAATGATTAAAGGTGTATACTACTGTGTCTGGCCCTAAACTTTTTCACAAGTTGAAAGATTAATTGGATAGAGTCTTGCCCTGAGGTCACCACTCCTTATATTACATTTAGAATCAGGCTTTTTAAACTTTTCATCTCCTTGAGCACAAGGACCACCACTTCCTGGTGCCCCTTTTCTCCTCAAACTGTACATTTTGTATATTTTCGTTGTTCATCTTCTTCCTTTTTATTATAGATCTATATAAAAATGGCTCTGATAACCACACAGTTAAATAGTAGGATATTTGAAATCTCTGCCAAAGCTGTTAATCTATTACCTTCCAATTTAGCCTCAAGCAGATTTTTGGACAAGGGTAGAAAGCAGCTACAATCTTCACCAAAATATCAAAAGCATCGTCTTTAGCCCATGTACTGACATTCTTCTCTGGAACCATTTGAGCCAACCCCACCACCCTATTAACTTACTGTTGTCCATGTTCCTACTAGTATGGCTTATTAAGACCTTAAAACATCCAACTGCTTTACTAGTCCAAAGTTCCAAAATGCCATGGCAAAGGCAACTCTTACGAAGGAAAACATTAATTGGGGTTGGCTTACAGATTTCAGAGGTTTAGTCCATTGCCATCATGGTGGGAAACATAGCAGCATGCAGGCTGACATGGTGCTGAAAGAGGTAGCTGAGAATTTTGCATCTGGATCAACAGGCCACAGAAAAAGACACTGGGTTTGTCTTGAGCAGGGACACACTTCCTCCAGGAAGGCCAAACCTCCTAACAGTGCCACCTCCTATGGGTCTGTGGGGGCCATTTTCATGCAAATCACATTTTTAAAAAAGATGTGTAGTTTCCCTTTGTAGTAGATTATTGTTCATATACTGTTGCTCATGACACAGGAAAGATTTAACTAAGAATGACCGACAAGGGCAGTGATGGGGGTAGGTTGAAGCAGAAGCCAAGAAAAGGCTTGAGTTTTAGAAGTGTTCTTGTTCTTTGGTAAATACTTTATATCTCAAATTTGGGTTATATTTTGTTTCAATTAAAACCTTATTGCATTGCCAGTGAAGGAAATGAGTGTTTGGATGACAATAGCCCTCTGCACAGACCCTGAAACATTCTTTTAAGATTTCCAAACAGGTGGAGATTAGCATACCACAATTCCAGTCCCTACCCTACATGCTAATTTGTTTATGGATTTAGGTAACACGATTTAGGTCATTTCTTTTATGTACTGCTATGAGGTCATTATTTTGTTTCTATAACAAAATAATCAAAGGTTAGTAATTATGAAGAAAACAATTATTTAGTTTTCAATTTTGGAGGTCCAAGACATTACCAATATCTGTTCACCATCTGTCGGGGACTCTATAGTGCACCATGAACATCAGAAAGGAATCAGCCTTGTGTTAGAGAACAACTGAGACTGCAGGAAAGTGACAGACATTCTTATAAAAATTCACTCATACAGCAAAGCTACTCGTTTGTTTTTAAAGAGTTTTTGTTTTTTTTCCTAAAGAGTATTATGTACATGTAGGTAGTAGATAGTGCACATGACTGCAGGTGCCTTCAGGGGTATCAGGTCCCCTGGACCTAAAGCTACAGCCATTTATGAAATATTCCACGCAGTGCTAAAACCAAACTCAGGTCCTCTGCAAGAGCAGTATGAGCTTTTAACCGCTTGAGCCATCTCTCCAGTCCTAAGTCGCTCTCATAGGAGTCATACTGTGTTCCTGAGGATGAATCCCTTAGTACCTAGTTACTTCTGAAAGGGCCTGCCTTTGTCCCCTTGTTTAATGACCAGTGTATGTAAGTTTCAGCATTAGCTTTGGTACAGACTGTAGGAGTAGACAGCAGCTTTAGCTTTTTGGGGTTTGTGCCTTTTCCTTCATCATCCTGGTCATTTCTGTCTTTTTGTTTTTAAACTGATCTTTCTGATTAAGTGTAAGTTTTATAAATCTGAAACTCAGTTAAAGTGAATACATTCCTAACAATAGGACTAAAATGTGACCAATACAAAATAGGTTTCTTGTGCCTTCTCAATTGCTTTCTCCCATAATAATTACCAATATCTTACGAATTTATTTTTATAAGTAAGCATAGAATCATGCAGTGTATATTTGGGTTTATTTTGCTTCCTTTTTTTTTTTTCCTTTTTGTACCTCACTGGAGATTAAACCCAGGGCCCTGTACATGCTGAGCAAGCACCACACCACACAGGTATGCCCTGGCATCATGCTTCAGTTTCTTAAAAACCAGCATTAGTGGGCTTATCTGTGTTTTACTATGTAGTATTAAGTAGCTCATTCCTTTTGGAATATGATATTTCTCCATTATACAAATATATCATGATTTATCCAGTGTATCATTAGTTATGAAATAAGACTGTTTCAAAAGAAAAAAAGGAAAGGGAAAGGGAAAAAATTCTAAACACTGAAAGAACATGAAGTTGTGGAGGTAGGGAGGTTCTGGGAGGAGTTGGAGGGAAGAATATCATCAAAAACACATGTGAACTTCTCAAAGAATAAGTAAAAACATTAAAAAAAAATACTGCTTTGAATGTTTTTTATGTCTTAATGGTGTGTATGTTTATGCTTTTATTGGCAAATGCCAAGGAGGGAAGTTACTGAGTTATTACAGAGAGGATACCACATTTGATTTTAACACACAGCTCTCCAGTTTTCCAACGTAATTGTACCAAATGCACACAGCTTGGTATTGAGGGCATTTGTTACTTTAGCACTTCTAATGAGTGAACAATGGCATCTTATTTAGTTAGATTGCCATTTGATTTCCCTAACCTTTGGTTTTGATTAATTTCATTAACTGATATAATCAGAAGGCTCTACAAGACTGGATCATAATCACTGTTATTCATAATGTACCTTTTTATGTTAATGTCTATGTGTTTCTTAATATATTGTGGGACATGTCTTTAGAGTATCATAATTTGCATTTTTTACTATGAAATGAGTTCAAATATAATTACCATTTAAAACCTTATGTTAAACCTCTTATTGGGAGTTCTGTGAGAGAAACACAAAGCCTATTTGAAAATTGGATAGGCTTGTAGCTAAAATTATAAGTGGTTTTGCTCGGATGGAAGGGTATTCTGGAACTTGGACACCCAGGAACCACACAGCTCTGAGGTGGGACAGTGTCCCAATGGAAGGGGATCCTGAGACACAGGAGACTAGGATCACACAGCTCTGACCTCAGCAGAGGTCTTGCAGCTTCCTGGAGAGGACATCCCCAGCTGAGCTGAGGAGACTCAGCTCCACTCCACTTCTGCCGTCCTTCTCTTTTCATTGCTCCTTGGCTTCTTCCAATGAGACAGTTACACCAGGCAGCAAGTCTCATAAAAGAGATTTCTTGGAGTGTTGCAGGATATTTGAACACTTTGTGAACCCCAAGGTTATGAATTGGCAAAACCTTGTGGTTGGCTTAGCCCCAAGACACACTGTTAACCCAAGAACTTTCTGTTTATTGTAAACAAGTACTTGAATGGCTCCACCCTAGCATACACCTTTAATCCAAGAGTAAAGTGACCCTGGGTAACCAGCTGAGAGGGAGTGAACATAGCAGAAAGGAGGGACAGAGTCGGAAGGTATTTAAAACAGTGGAGAAGGAGAAAGTCTTTTCTTCTGGGACATCTGTGGAGTAGGAAGGTCAGCTGGGCGCTTTCTCTGCCTCTGAACTCGCAGGCTTTCACCACAGCATCTGGCTCTTGAGACTTCATTTGGTAAAAATCTGACGATTGGATAGCGTGGAGGGACGAATCCAGGGATGGCTGCCCTCTGCTTCCAGGAGTGGACAGCAGGGAACTGAACAAAAGGCGGGGCTTATATAGGAATTCATAGGAAGTGGAGCTTTTCAGGGCGGAGAGTTCCAGATCGAGGATTGGTGGGATTTCAAGTACTGAGTTTAGAAAGCTCAGGAATTGGTGGAGTTTTGTTGGATGCTCAGGGATTGGTGGAGTTTGTGGGAAGCGCAGGGATTGGAGTTTGTGGGAAGCTCAGGGATTGGTGGAGTTTTGTGGGAAGCTCAGGGATTGGTGGAGTTTTGTGGGAAGCGCAGGGATTGGTGGAGTTTTGTGGGAAGCTCAGGGATTGGTGGAGTTTGTGGGATGCTCAGGGATTGGTGGAGTTTTGTGGGAAGCGCAGGGATTGGTGGAGTTTTGTGGGAAGCTCAGGGATTGGTGGAGTTTTGTGGGAAGCTCGGGGATTGGTGGAGTTTTGTGGGAAGCTCAGGGATTGGTGGAGTTTTGTGGGATGCTCGGGGATTGGTGGAGTTTTGTGGGAAGCTCGGGGATTGGTGGAGTTTTGTGGGATGCTCAGGGATTGGTGGAGTTTTGTGGGATGCTCAGGGATTGGTGGAGTTTTGTGGGAAGCTCGGGGATTGGTGGCAGTTTTTTACCCCTCCCCCCTGCATTAAGCCCATGGGTTAGGCTGGGAAGTCCTGACTGCAGATGGCTTTGGCTGAGGCACCATATCTGTGGAGCTGCTTGGGAAGGCTGGAGAGGAGGTGATGCCTGTGGTAGCTCCTTGGGACAGCTCCTGCAGTGGTATTTTATGAGGACTGTATGCTGAGGCAGGAAAGACAGCTCCTGAGGAACAGCTCCTTTTGAGGCAAGAAAAGAGACGCACCACTGTGGACAGCTCCTGTGAGACAGGTCCTGCTGAGGTTGGACAAGAGATCTGCCACCGTGGACAGCTCCTGGAACAGCTAAAGGCTGAATGAAGGTGTTGAGGTACCTTCACTTTAACAGGAACCACCATTTCAGCAGCTCCTGTGGGACTTCCTACTGCAGCCCTGGGGTAGGCTGGGATGGGAAGGAGGGGCCAGTCGCTGATTTGACCACTTTTGAGTCACACCGCTCAGGGATTACAAAAATGACTTTGATTCAAGTTTTCTGTGCTGTGTTTTGTAAAGAGCTTTTTTAGTTTAGTTTTTTACATGAGCACATTTTATTTTGATCAACTCAATTCTTCACTGTCCCCTCCAACTCCCGATTCTCTTGTGCCCCCTTCCCTATATCACCTTCCCACCAACATAAAACTTGCAGAACAACACTGATTGTTGGACTTGCTGTAAGGCTAACAAAATCAGGGCACCTACCCCCGAAGACACCTGACTGTCCCCAGCATCCATGCAGCAGCTCACGGAGGAAGGAGTGCAGCTTTGGGTAACATGTAGAGTTGTTGAGAGGTTGTGAGTGCCACTGCCTGTTGTGCTCCGAGCTTGGTGTGTGGGTGGGTTCCATTTGGGGATGAGTCCTCCACAGTGACTTCATCTCTGCACTTTGATCCTTTTTGGTCTTCTGTATTAACTTCCACCCACTGGCAAAAGAAGCTTCGGTGAGGAGGTAAGCTCTGGACTAGTCTCAGGCTAGAAACAAGTACGTAGGAGCCACTTAGATAGACTAGGTCAGTTTAACAAAAGGCTAGGAATAGGTTTTTTCTAGCTACTGGTTCTTGGCCAAGTTTACATTATGGGTCATCAGTTTCCTGATGTTGAAGCAGACATTAAATCTAACATGCCATGATAAAAGCAATTTGATGAAAAGGGTTTTTTTGGTTTTGTTTTTAAGATTTATTTATTTATATATGTGAGTACACTGTAGCCGTCTTCAGACACATGAGAAGAGGGCATCAGATCCCATTACAGATGGTTGTGAGCCACCATGTGGTTGCTGTGAATTGAACTCAGGACCTCTGTGAGAACAGTCAGTGCTCTTAACGGCCGAGTCATCTCTCCAGCCCGAAAAAGTTTACTTTAAGCCTATGGTTCCAGAGGAATAGAGTCTGTTATGGTAGGGAAGGCATGGCCACAGAAAGAAAGCAGGTCAGTTTTAGTTTCAGCTACTTGGAGGAAGGAGAGAGGAAGGGAAGGAGAGCAGGAGGCTGGTGTAGACTGGGCCTCTCCTTTAGTTTGGGGAGTTATTTGAAGATCTTCTCTGTATCTGTGATCTGGAGTTGTTCTCGTTTGTCTGGCCCATGATTCAGAGTTATTTCTTGGGGGGGGGTTGTTTTGTTTTTGTTTTATTTTACGTAATCATTTTCTTTAGTTTAGTACCTTGCCTGCATGCCCAGACAGTCTGTCATCTAGGTGAGCTACATGTTGGTATGACTTTCCACTGAATTTTCTGACAGGCTGTTGATTTTTTTTTCCATCTTTACTTAAGCCTTGGTTTTCTTCAGTATTTCAGATTCTTTGTTGGATACACTCTTTATATCCCAACATATTTATATTCATATATATATTTATACCTCAAGTATATTTATATTTGTATCATTATTTCAGTCAGTTGTTTGTATTGCCTCAGTCTAAATGCTAAGTTTATCCCTGCCTCTTTGCATCCATTCGGTTGCTTGCTTTCCCTGTTACACTCTTAGACATGTTTGTAGCATTTAACGTTCTTTCTTTGCCTTGAGATTGTCTGGGTTGTCTTCTTTGGGGACTGTTACCGTAGGGTTGGTGATTTGGGTGTTGCACTGGGACTTGGGCATCTGTAGTTAGTTAGGGTTGTTGATTATATGTTTGATACTTTTAGCTCAGTTGTATTGAGTGCAGTTCCAGCAGGTTTCAGATTATGTAGGAATACAGAGCTGCTCAGCACCCTAAGATACTTGGTGTTGATGTGTGAGTGGGGAGGCTATTGAGAGGTCATTGGGGTGAGGTGGCTGCGTACGAGTAGGTGAGATCTGGATAGATGTCAGGAAGTGGGACTGAGATGTACTAATACTAATGGTGACTAGTTGCTAAGGGAAGGTACTGGTGCAGGTGGCATGGGTAGGTGAGGGTGGGCAGAATCCGAGGGATTTACTGCCAGCATCATGGGTGAAGCTTGATGCTGGGACTGAGTGAAGTCCCTGAGCAACACATCACAAAAGCTGTCAAAGTGATGGCAGGTCCCTCCTTCCCGCCCCAGCCTAAGGCCACAGAGGTAAAATGCCCTACAGGAGCTGTCCAAAATGGCAGCTTTTGTTATATGACTGTACCACAACATCATCTCAGCCTGCAGCCTCGCAGGTGCTGCAGGAGCTGTCCATGGTGGCTCCTTGCCTTTCCTGTCTCAGCCTACTTCCAGCTGTCCACAGTTGAGACCTTTCCTCCTTCAGCTTTCCTGAAATGCCACTGTAGGAGCTGTCCACAGTGGCAGCTCCCCAGCCTCCTCCTCAGCCCCCAGTAGCTCCACCAGAGATGGCGCCTCTGCAAAAGCCAGCAGTAGCCAGGAAGGACTTCCCATCATAACCAAGGCCTGATGCAGGGAAAAGGGGGTGAAAAAAAATCCCCAAGCAGAAAAACCCACCGATCCCTAAGCTACCCCAAGCTCACGATTTGAAATCCCACCAATCTTCACTCTGGAAATCTCTGCCCTGAGAAGCTCCATCCCACAGAAATCCTATATAAGTGCTGTCCCCTTGTCCAGTTTCCTGCTGACTACTCCTAGGAGCAGAGGGCAGCCATCCCTGGATTCATCCCTCTACATCCTGGACCCTCCAATAAACCTCTTTCATGAGATTTCCTGCCTTGTGTGACTCTCTTATAGAAAGAAACCAAGAAGAAGCAATAAAGAGAAGAAGGGAAGAAGGAGCAGGGCTGAGGCTCCTGGGCTGCTCAGCTCAGCTGGGGTCGCCCTCCCCTGGGAGTGGCAATGCTTCTGCTGAGGAGGCTTCCTCTCAGAACTGTAAGGTTCCTGAGCTTCTGTGTCTCAGGATGCCCTTCCACTGGGACACTGTTCTACTTCAGAGCTGTGTGGTTCCTGGGCCCCCTTGTCACAGGATGCCCTTTTATCTGAGCAGAAACACTTACACTGAGTCCAGGGAACAGTTTACTGGGAGATGGATGGAGGATCTATGGGGACTTAATAAGTAACAGAGTCCTCAAGTGCTGCTCAGCCAGGGATTAAGTCCTGGTAAAATAAAAGCAGCTTTGGGGGAGGAAGAAAGGAGACCTACCAGACTTAGCCACCAAACCTTAATCATTGCATTGTTGTCCTCATAGGTTCAAGAGATCTATCATGGCGTGCCTGTAAAAACAGCATTACCACAGCATTAGGTTCTGCCACCAACTGTAGCTTGAAACAGTAACCAGACACTTACAGACTAAAACTGCCATGATTTTAGAGTGATTGATCACAGTGAAATGAATCTTGAGGAAACCAACTTCTAGGAAGCCCTTTGGGATCAGGGTGTCTTGCAGGTTCTCTTTTCTTAAAGGGAAGTCATTTAAGTGAATTTAATACATCCATATCTTTGTGCCTGGAGTGACTGGAGCTTGGAGTTTCTAGTTGCTTCTTAACAGTAACTCTAACTTTTCAGAAACCAGGTCTTTTTTGCCTCCAACTTTACACAGGCTTTTCTGGCCAAATTACAAGTCTTTCTGTTTTAATTTTAGTGTAAACTTGGCTATAAATATTCTGCCTCTCTGTCCTACAGCCTAAATGCTATTCATTCTGGCAACAGAGAAACCATTCTATCTATATAAGTTATCTGACCTAGGTGTGGTGGCACATACCTTTAATCCCAGCGTTCTGGAGCTAGAGGCAGGCAGATCTTTGTGAGTTCCAGGTCAGCCTAGTCAACAGGCTCTTACATATTGTATGCTTTCTCTCCTGGAGAACCAGGGCTGCGTAGACACGATCTAAAAAAAATGAGACAAAAATCAACATGAGCACATATTGTATAGAACTTTTTAAACTTTTTTTTTAAAGATTTACTTATTTGTTTTGTGTAAGTACTCTGTCGTTGTCTTAAGACATTCCAGAAGAGGATGTGGGATTCCATTGCGGATGGTTGTGAGCCACCATGTGGTTGCTAGGAACTGAACTCAGGACCTCTGGAAGAGCAGTCAGTGCTCTTAACCGCTGAGCCATCTCTCCAGCCCATGGATTTCATTCTTTTTTTTTTTTTTTTTTTTTTTTTTTTTTTTCG
>NC_034591.1:18664976-18675750 GCF_900095145.1 Mus pahari
TGGCTGTCCTGGAACTCACTCTGTAGACCAGGCTGGCCTCGAACTCAGAAATCCGCCTGCCTCTGCCTCCCAAGTGCTGGGATTAAAGGCGTGCACCGCCACGCCCGGCATGGATTTCATTCTTCTATTCTTCTCCACACATATAGTGTTCTTTGGTTGTATTCACCTACTCCTATCCCTACACATTATCCCCCTTTTGTTGCGAGAAATATTTAAAAAGGTGGACAGACACGTTCCCGTGCTTGTGCCTCCAACTCTGTGCCCTGGCGCTTGGCTGGCCATTTACTGGAGGCCAGTGGCTGACCTGTTTTATCTAGTGGAGACTGACTCAGAACTCCTCAGTCTCTCTACCTGGCTCACTAGGTTCCCATTGGCAGGTCGTTACCAGGTCAACCCCGCGCTTCACATCCCCCACAGCCTTTATGGTGCACATTAGGCAAACGTACGCTTTGCCACAGTACCTTTCTTTCTTGAACTCTGATGAGCTGCCGTGTGAAGGAAAACACAAAACCAACTTAGTTCAGAAACAACGGTAACTCAGTCTCTGGGTGCAACAACTAACCTAATCTTGTCAGCCTTACTAAAATCTGATTCCTCTGGTGGTGAATCCTGGAAGATCCACCATGATACCGGGAAACTCTAGCAGCTACAGCTTAGCCCTGCTGTCCCATT
Organism: Mus pahari; assembly: GCF_900095145.1. Classification (NCBI taxonomy): domain Eukaryota; kingdom Metazoa; phylum Chordata; class Mammalia; order Rodentia; family Muridae; genus Mus; species Mus pahari. Next base: position 18,665,649 of record NC_034591.1, read on the forward strand.
TCAAAATGGACCTAACCCCTCCTGCTTCCTCTCTTCCTCTGTCCAACCAGAAGTCCCGCCTACTCACCCAGTGATTGGCTCCTTTATTCATTAGGGGATTGGTTCACAAGAACAGCACCAGGCCCATCCACAATACCCTTTGTCTTTCTCCATCCCTCACTGGTCCCTTCCTCTTCCCAAATGAGATTAAGACCCTTTGAAAATAGATTCTGCCGCTTTAAAAAGAAACTATAAATCTACTAGAATGTTCTCTCTTTTTCTGTCTGTCTGTGTGTGTGTGTACATGCACACATTAATATTGGGAGCAGAGGTAAAAGGTCTGAGGGAATTGAAAGAGAACGGATTTTGATGTTCACTTCATTCATCTATCATACTATAACTTTGCACAATGAGAGAATAAACACAAAGAAAAATGTAAAACATCGCTTGACAGAACAGATAATTTTTTGTTTGTTTTTCAAGACAGGGTTTCTCTGTGTAGCCCTAGCTGTCCTGGCTATTGATCTGTAATCCAGGCTGACCTCAAACTCAGAGATTCCCCTGCCTCTGGGATTAAAGATGTGTGCCACCACACCTGGCTCAACACAGATAATTTTCAAAGGAAAAAATCTTAGCTTTGGCTATAACAGGTTGTGTGCACCCCCACCCCACCCCCAATCTTAGTTCTTTAGGGTGTCAGACAAAACCCAGGTGGGAGGAATTATCCCTCCAGGGAAACCGTTTATCTCTTAAAGTAGAGTTGTCTGTGTACACTGCTGCTTCTCTAGCATATGATTCATTCTTCTTGTGCAAAATGTTAGAAATTTGCCAAATAGACTGAGTACCTTGCATTTCTTTTCTTTGTCTGATGTTCATTCTGCATATTTAAGGTTCAGTGTTTTTGTTTTTGTTGTTTGTTTGAATGGACCTTGTGTGACTGAAGGGTCCCAAGTTCTCTTGAGAGAACTTGACAGAGCTTCCCTCCCTCGTGGGGCAGTTACCTACCCGTTTGCAGCCAGTGGTTGTGCAAAGCAGATTGTGACCTTGAATCTTCTGTAGTTCTGCATCTCCAGACTGTTCTGCACCTTGCATGTGTCTCTTCTAAGCCTATCCCATTGGGGAGGTCCTCTATCTGTAAATCTATTTCCTGAAGGAGTTTTTCCTCTCTATTCTTAATTGGTAGTAGCTGAAGAATATAACAGATGTCTTTGAGGCCTGTGGTCCTATGGGGATAAGTGTCACCTTTAGAGGGTGCCCATAAAACTTTATCTTTCCTGGATGTTTGAATTTTCCAGACTCTATGAACAAAGGAGCAGCAAACACATTCTTACTCATTTGTAACAGAATGGATGGTGTCTCTGGGGCCTTTTTCCTCTGTAGCACAGATGCATTTCAAGCAGCCCCAGCTGACTTGCTTGTGTGTTGTATTTGGTAGATAAAAGGGACGCACGCGCATGTGCACACACACACACACACACACACACACACACACACTTTTCTTTTGATTTTGGTTCCAGATGATTGATCTGTTCATAGTTGTTCCTCCATTGCTTTTTAAAATTGAGTTTTCTTTTTTTTTTTTTTTTTTTNNNTTTTTTCGAGACAAGGTTTCTCTGTGTAGCCCTGGCTGTCCTGGAACTCACTCTGTAGACCAGGCTGGCCTCGAACTCAGAAATCCGCCTGCCTCTGCCTCCCAAGTTTTCCACATTGGAAATTATAAGAGGTCTATATTTAGAATTGAGGAGTTCTAGAGTCTTATTTCCATAAGTTCCTAGATACAGCCCACTGTAGCCTATCCCACTCCTATCTTCCCACCATTATCACCTTTAAAAGTACTTAATAATGCAGGAAAAACTCCTCCTTAGCCTTCAAAGGAAGGGCTTTAGCTCGAAGGAATAATTATTTAGCTTTAAAGAGAATCTTATAAAACTCTGTAGTTCCAGGCTCTATTTCTGAGAGAAATAGTTTAGTCTTCGACTGAATTCTTTTCTCAACTTTTTTTTTTTTTTTTTTTGGTCTATAATGCCGTCCTTGCTTTTAACAAATGACAGAAGAGTGTGTCTTGTCCTCCCTGCCCCCAGGTAGTTAAACTATTTCTTTCTCTTTCAGAACTGTTTGGTCTGACTTAGTTTTCCCTTACAAAAACTCTCTTCTCATATAGTCTAGTTTTATGTTTTTCTCTCTCTTTCTATTTGTATCACTCAGATTGGATGCATGTTCAAGTCTAGTCTTTCATAAGATAAATTGAGGTGGGGGTGTGATCTTGTCAGGCTGGGCCCCTGAGAAATTACACTACACAGCAGATACAATGTAAGCGGTTTATTGATCTAGTATAAGAAGCTGACTAGGGAAGAGGAGAATGAAAGAGGCAGGGTGACAGGGAGGCATGAGAGGGGACAAGGAGAGAAGGCAGAGAGAGAAGAGAGATCTATCTGGCTTGGCTGGGGCCCTTCTGCGCGGGTATACACCTTTTTTGCAACTGGTGATTGTGTAAGCAGCTACTAGGTCACCAAGGGCAAGCCAGTGGAATCATCTTTTTTGCTAACTGCTTTGCTTTTCTTTGCGTTTTTTTTTTTTTTTTTTTTTTGGAATAAACATGATTCCCAAAAAGGCTTTAAAATTTATGTCTTCAATTTTACTATGGATTGAGTCTGTTTTACTAACAAACCAAAAAGGTGCTTAATCTCTGTGGTAAAGACACTATTTCCCTTTGTCTGTCTTTCTTCCTTCATCCTTCTATCCCTCCTGCCCCTCCCCCTCCCTCCTCCTCCCTCCTCCTCCCATTTTCCATGCTGTGTGGTCTGGCATGCATGTGTGTGAATCTGTGTGTGCGCACAGTGGGAGGCCGAAGGTTGATGTCAGAATCCTACTTCTTGGATAGCTTTTCCACCTTATTCCTGAGGTAGGGTTTCTCAGTGAAACTTGGGTTTGTGAATATTGCTGAATTCTCTAGCCAGCTTCTTCTGGGGCTCTCTTTCTACCTTGGAAGGCTGGAATGTCAGGCAAACCCATGCCCACCCAGCATTGCCTGTGGGTTCTGAAGATCCAGACTCTGATCTTTAGACTCATCTCCCCAGCCCAATGGTCTTTTTATTGATTTATCTCATCTATTTATGGTTGAATCTACAGTCTACTCAGGAATATACCCATGACTGACCTTTAACCACACTGGGGCAACAGTTGTGGTTGGGATGAGAAAGGTCCTCAGTTAGTGGCATTGTTTGAGCATGATTAGAAGGTTTGGCCATATTGGAGTAGCTGTGGCCTTGGTGGAGGAGGTATGTCTCTAGAGGTAACCCCAGTGCCAGCCCTGTCTCCCTCCCTCCCTTTCTCCCTCCCTTTCTCCCTCCCTTGCTCCCTCCCTCCATCTCTCTCCTCCTTCCCCTCCCTCCCCCCTGCCCTTGGATTACAATAGAGCTCTCAGCTACTTCTCCATTTCTATGCCTGTCTGCCTGCTGCCATTCTCCCCACCTTGATAATGGACTAACCCTTTGAAGCTATAAGCAAGCCCCCAGTTAAATGTTTTCTTGTATGAGTTGCCTTGGTCCTAGTGCCTCTTCACAGCAACAGAACACTAAGAAAGAAGTTGGTACCAGAAAGTGGTGTATTGCCGTGGCAAGTCTGCCATGCTGTTGTTTGGAGGAATATGAAATACTGGGACTTTGGAATAGAAAAATGGTTCAGTGTTTTAAGTATGGCTTAATAGGCCATCCTAGTAGGAACATTGAGAACAGTAGTAATGAGGACAATGTGGACTACGTAAGCCCTACTCAGGAGGTTTCAGGAGGGGATGAATATTAGCAAGTGGCCTAACAACTATAGTGCTGTTTTGGCAAAGAACATGACTACTTTTTGCCATTGTCCTAAAATTTTACCAGAGGTCAAATTGAAGTGTTTTGGATCAATGTCATTGGCAGAGGAGATTTGAAGACAGCTTAGTGTAGCGACTGTCACAGAGTTGTTAGTAATCAGTCTTATTCAGATGTATTATGTACTAAGTTTCAGGCTTGGGACAGGTAGCTGGGGTGTGCCTATTGAACGTAAAATTGGACCTGGCCTCCAGATTCTCTCAGAATCTCTCAGTCCCTGATACAGTATTTGGCAGGACAGGACAGAACTATTCCTAGGCATGGTGGACGAGAAAGTTTATTGTAGATAAAAGGAGAATATAGCCAGAGGCAGACACATCTGGGAGAGTCCAGAGTGGTTATGACCCTGAGCCATGTTGGGAGAAGGGTAGGGGAGCCTCTCGAGAAGGGCAGGGCCCCTGGGCTGGAGTATCCAGAGTGAGAGGGTAAGCTATGTCAGTCATGTAGGGACTGAGGGATGGTAAGGGGAACTTGGAGGCCAGGTTCATTTTCACAGTAAATAGGCAGGCACATAGTCATTTGTCCTAGTTTTGAAACTTAAAATGAAAAGGAGCAAACTCGGCAAGAGAAATTCAAAACATATAGTTTGAGGAGAAAAAGTGCGCCAGGAAGTGTAATGCTGGAACCAAGTCCTGTGTTCCAGGAGATATGAAATTTAAAGAAAGGTTGGATTCAAAATAGAATATAGGAATCGGTACCCTTAGGGTGAGGCTGTACCCAGTTAATCTTGTAACCCGGAAGCCATCAGCAAGTCAAATGTAAGTCAAAGAGGGGATTCTGCTACTGTCCCCAGCAAGCAGAAGAAATGAGCAGCATCAGCCACCTGGTTCTGGTTTTTCAAGACGTATACATGAAAGTGGCGTGGAGCCTTCTGCAGTTCTAGAAAGCTGCTAAGGCTAGCTGGTGGCGGGGGTAGTTTGTGCATGGAGACCCAGAGAGACCAAGACAACCAGCTTTATGTTCATTGAGAGAGTCAGTCAGTGAGTGGAGGTAGGTGGAGGAGGGAGAGAACAGATAACCCTTTTTGACCACTGAATGCACAGGCCATGTATGTATACATATCTGCATGTATGTATATACGCATACACATGCATGCACACATATGCATACTCACATAAGCAAAATAGCCAACTAAATAGTAGGAAATTTTAAGTTTTCAAAAACTGTATTAGTAAAATACTTATTTAGAAAAACACTTAAAATTTGCAAAAACTGTATCTGCTAAGCTACTAAACTGTTATTGATTTGTAACAAGATTTACAAACCACTCAATATGGGGCTGGAAAGATGGCTCAGCAAAGGACCCAGGTTCAATTCCCATCACTCAAAGGGCATTTTAAAACCATCCCGATCCCTGGGGATTGACATCCTCATCTGACTCCCTCAGGGGTCATGTGGTACACAGTTGTACTTACAATCGAAACACCCATACACATAACACTTAAAACTTAAAATAATAAACAAAGAATAACGGAATATGTTACCTCCCAGTGGTTAGAATCCTGTTGCAAATGCTAGGCACCAAGTTTTCAGTGAGCTCTATAAATAATATCTTCAGCTTCATTGTGAATATATTTTTTGATGTGTCCCCCAAAGACATTTCTTTTTCTTTAAAAGTCATTTGTAAGGTGTTAACCCTTGATGTATTTTCAGTACTCCTTTTTTCCCTTCCTTTTGAAGTTTAAGTTATTGCAGGTCTACCTTTTTTCCGCAGCCTAGTGTGTCACTGCTGTTTTGGTCAGAAGTTAGTTTAGAAATGGCTGCTATCCAGCTTCTATCTGAAGGATGTTTGTGAGACAAGCTATTTAAGGAAAGATTGCTAAAGAGTCAGTTCATTTACTCTGTGTGTCTGAATCCTTTCTGGTTCCCATTATGACTATGACAACTACTTTTTTGGGTTATGTGCCATATTCTCTGGATTTTACCAAGCATTGCTAAATTAGGAAAATCAAATATAGACTGCAATGTTTGAAAGATTGTAACTTGCATATGCTATTATATCATTTAATTGTCCCCTCCCCTGTTGAAAGCTAATAATAAAGGCCTTAGAATTTATGACAGGAAATAAGTTTTGGCTTCCCTGAAGGATTAGCAGACTCTTTTCTATTGACAGTCAAAGCGAGATAGGATGTCCTTATACAGTCCAGACTGGCCTCAGAGTGATTCCCCGCAGCCTCTCGGCAGCTGTGTACCATCCATGCAACTCTGCAGACTTGTGTTTTGTTTGTTTCTCTTTTGTTTTTCATGGTAGGGTCTCTCTCTCTCTCTGTAGTCTTGGCTGTTCTGGAATTCCCTTTATATAACAGACTTGTTTTTAATACACTAACTTGTGTTTCTCTTGACTGTTGGAAGTATAGTACCAAATTTTGATACTATCTAACAGTTACTCTGTAAGTCTTTGACAAATGCTTTCTAAAGTGTGTGGAAAGGATATAAGTAGAAAATATGTACAGGCATTACAGCATTTGGTAGGTTCCTACTTTGTTATACTTACTATTGCTGAGCTCCAACCAGTGAGCTCCTTTTCATATGCTTTTTTCCTTTACTAGAGAACACTATGTGACGTGATCCTCACCGTCCAGGAAAGAAAGATCCCTGCTCACCGTGTTGTCCTGGCTGCAGCCAGTCACTTCTTTAACTTAATGTTCACAAGTAAGTGTTTTTAGGTTAAAAACTATTGCTTTTTATATGAGAATTGGGTAGAGTCTAAATAAGCTTTTTTTTTTTCTAGTTTTTAAAGCTTTTTAGAACTTAAGGCTACAAGACAGTAAAGAGAATGAGAGTGGTCAGCTGTGATATCAGTCACACAGTGAGTGCTCCTTCATTAGCCCCAAGTGGAGGACGGAGGGAAATGAAACACACTGTAGTGGAAAAAAGTCTATTTTTAGCTGACACCTAGAAGCTGATGACACCCTTCAGTACTGCCTTATGAGGTTTGTTTTGTTGATCTCAGACAGAAGCTAACCAAGATGGGGCTTGGGACTTGGGGTTGTCCTCTTCCCTCTGCCTCCTCCCTAGTGCTGGATTGAGGTGTGCATCACGAGACCTGTCTCTTGTCTGTGATCTTCATCCAGTAAATAATGTACCTGCCGCAGGTTTTGCCTTTGATGCCCTACCTACCTCTGAGAATTTGGAGGGGTACTAGGGAAGAGTGAGGCTGAATTATTTTAGGTCTTGGAAGGGAAAAAAGAAATCTACTTTCCTGTCTTTCTTATTTACACTTGAGGAAGCCTTAGATCAATTCAGCAGGTGCTACTAGCATAAAGAGTTTTTATATTTATTCCCTCTAGAAATAACAGTCCTAGTGTTCACTGTATTTACTGTGTGTGGCTGGTTCCTCAGTTAAACCTGTGGTAGTGCTAGTATCATTCATGCTTATTCTTCTTTTAGCTAACATGCTTGAATCTAAGTCCTTCGAAGTAGAACTCAAAGATGCTGAACCTGATATTATTGAACAACTGGTGGAATTTGCTTATACTGCTAGGTAAGTTAAAAAGAATCATTCTTTTGGGGGGAATAAAATTGGAATCTGGCACAGAAAAACATCATTGTACCAATTTGTTTTGCTCCTGACTTCTTAGAACAAAAAACTGTAATGGAGGAGTTAGAGGGATTCTAATGTCATAAGACAGTACACTTCACAGTAATATTATTAAGCAATTAAAAAATTGTGTGAAATTAATATTCCCTTTAACTTACAGAATTTCTGTGAATAGCAACAATGTTCAGTCTTTGTTAGATGCAGCAAATCAGTACCAGATTGAACCTGTGAAGAAAATGTGTGTTGATTTTTTGAAAGAACAAGTCGATGCTTCAAATTGTCTTGGTAAGAAATACCAGATTCCTGGCTTTTTTTTTTAAATCCTCATTGTGTATTTAAATAAAGAAAAAAACATATTGGTAAGGCTCTTCATTTAACCTTAAAGATAGTATCCAATGAAACATTTTAAAATTTTAAACATAAAATTTAAAAGAAACTTTTTTTAAAAGGCAGCAATAAGCTCAATAAGTACAGTGTTACTATTTTCTAAAATTAATATGGCTTTTACAATTAGTTTTTATTTATCAAAGATAAGGAACAAGAGTGCCATCAATTTGTGATAGCAGTATATGAAAAACATGAACATTTCTCAGTGAAGATTATCTATAACTTCTCTAAGTCCTGTAGTCATCTGTTGCTTGCTTGGAACACCATGCTGTCTCTCCATTGTCACTGTTTTGCACTAGGAAACCGGGAAATCATAAACTAAGGTGCTAGTTGAAGCACTGCTGTAGTTCTTCATTTGAAGCTATTGCCTCCAGTAAATAAGTTGTCCTTGAACGAATTGGAGAAAGTAATTCAGCTGTCTTAAGTTTAGTATTCATTTTACTGTGGGATGATCCTTAGTGCCAATTCTTAGTGTAATTCCATTTTACTACCCTACTGTAATTCACAGGCTTCAGGGAAAGAGCAGGCTGGAGATCCAGGGCAGAACAAAGTAGAATCAAGGGAATAGAGAGGCCTGGAACTGAGTCAGTGCTGAGATTTCTCACTCAAGGGAAGGATGAGGGATGCTGATGACAGGAAAGTGAGCCCTGGGCGGTGGCCTTCTTGAGCTGCTTGGGCCGCTTCTGTCCCTCTTCTATACTTTCTTTCCTCAGGGCACTTGTACTCCTGCAGCACACATACCGTGAACCCCGTTAACCCAGGAGGGAAATGTGGGAGGCAGGCAGAAAGGAAACAAGATAGGTGTAGAAAGGAATAAACATCAGGTGAAAGGAATAAAAATGAGACTGGTCTAGTGTCCAGAAAAGGAGGTGTAGTTGATGGATTGTAGTTAGCCTGGAGTCAGCATGGGAGAAGGAAGTCAGTACTGCCTGCTGTTGAGCTGTGTGTCAGGTGTTCTCTGGCTGAGACCCCATTTCTGTACTGTAGCTTACAGCTCTGTTCTTCTAGCTTTATTCCTAATGTTAAGTTATCTTTCCTTGTATAAGTAAGTAATCTGACTCCATGTGTTTACGGAAGGGACTCACTCTCAGCCCACTGGGCGTGAGGAGGCTAGAGACGGGTGCTTGCTGCTGTTGCAGAGGTCTCAGGCTTGGTGTCTAGCACACAGCATGTCTATAACTCTAGTTTCAGGGTATCCTTCACACATACACACAGTTAGTTACACATACATGTGCAGGCAGACACACAGATACATAAACTGTAAATAAATAAAAATTTTCAGAAACATTTTTGGAATAACTCCTTATCACTGTAAATTTATTGGCTTGAATCAACTGCAAACAAAAATGTCTTTTTAAAAAAAATAGAGATAGTAGTACAAAATATAGTGTGTAGAACCTGAGTTTTTGCTGTGTGTTATGTCTTGTGCTTCTAAAGGGAACATACTGACATTTGCCTATTTCTTGCTACCATTTTGTGTGGTTTCTGTTTGTTTTTGTGGTACTTGAAATTCAAGGCCATGTACATGCTAGGTAAGCATTCTGGTGCTAAGCTGCCGTCACTGTTAACAAAGCTGATAGATAACGTGACTTCAGTGACCTAGAAAAGAGCCTGATTCTGGGCCTAAGCCTATAACAAAGAGAGGCTTCAACTAGGCATGATGGTTGAGATGAAAGGATAGCCCCTAGTTCAAGGCCAGCCTGGGCTACAGTATGAGACTTTGTCTTACAGTCCCTCGGTAACTTGGTAGAGTGGAATGAGAAGACTGCTTCTGTCTGCTCTCTGAGGATCTGAGCATAGCTGTCATTCCAGCTAGCTAGAGAACTCCTGCCCAAGATTTCCTTTTGTTTCTCCACTGCTCAAGATTTCTACACAATCTCAATTCCACAGTGCTAAAGGAACCCATGGAAACTGAATGATTTGGGCAAAATTTAGTCACACATGATGATGCATATATCTGTAATCCAGTAGTGAGAGAACAGAGGCAGATTCAAGACCAGCTTGGTGTATATAGCTAGTGCAGGTTAGCCTAGGCTGTACAGTGAGACCTGGACTCAAAGTAAAACAAAATCATACAAAGTTCAAGGAAGCCTAGTAGCTTGAGAGACAGAAAATAACATTCAACAGCCAAAATAAATAGCTCCTGAGGGAAATTTTAATGTAAGAAATAGGAAGAAAATTAAAAATAGAAAAGAGCCTGGCGTGGTGGCGCATGCCTTTAATCCCATCACTTGGGAGGCAGAGGCAGGCAGATTTCTGAGTTCAAGGCCAGCCTGGTCTACAAAGTGAGTTCCAGGACAGCCAGGGCTACACAGAGAAACCCTGT
>NC_034591.1:18679184-18699094 GCF_900095145.1 Mus pahari
TGCCCTATTTATAACAGCCAGAAGCTGGAAAGAACCCAGATGTCCCTCAATGGAGAAATGGATACAGAAAATGTGGTACATTTACACAATAGAGTACTACTCAGCTGTTAAAAACAATGAATTTATGAAATTCTTAGGCAAATGGATGTATCTGGAGGATATCATCCTGAGTGAGGTAACCCAATCACAAAAGAACTCACATGATATGTACTCACTGATTAGTGGATATTAGCCCAGAAACCTAGAGTACCCAAGGTACAATCCCCAAAACACAAGAAAATCAAGAAGGAAGACCAACACATGGATACTTCATTCCTCCCCTAAATAGCCAATAAAATATCCATGAAAGAAGTTACAGAGACAAAGTTTGGAGCTAAGACAAAAGGATGGACCATCCAGAGACTGCCTCACCCTGGGGTCCATCCCCTAATCAGCCACCAAACGCAGACACTATTGCATATGCCAGCAAGATCTTGCTGAAAGGACACTGATATAGCTATCCTTGTGAGGCTATGCCAGTGCCTGGCAAATACAGAAATGGATGCCCACAGTCATCTATAGGACAGAACACAAGAAACTACAATGGAGGAGCTAGAGAAATTACCCAATGAACTGAAGGGGGCTGCAACCCTATAGGTGGAACAACAATATGAACTAACCAGTACCCTCAGACTCGTGTCTATAGCTGCATATGTAGCAGAAGATGGCCTAGTCAGCCATCGTTGGGAAGAGAGGCCCCTTGGTCTTGCAAACTTTATATGCCCCATACAGGGGAACACCAGGGCCAAGAAGTGGGAGTGAGTGGGCAGGGAAGCAGGGTGGGGGGGAGGGTATAGGGGTCATTCGGGATAGCATTTGAAATGTAAATGAAGTAAATACCTAATAAAATAATAATAATAAAAAGGAGGCAGGCTCTATATGTGGTCAGAAAGACAATAGCTAATTAGAAAACTGTGAAAGCCTGGTTAAAAAGGAAAGCTCAGAGAGTAGTACCAGGATCAGATCTGTAGCTGGGAAGGCAGGAGACAAGACCAAACTGTCTTCAGAACCAGGAAGCCTGGGAAGATTCCGGGTGGGATGTCTTCATCAGTTAATGCTAGTGAGCAACAAAAGTTGAGATTAACTTTCATTATTTACATTTGATGTCAGTAAATAAGGTTCCCAGAAATAGGATTAGCATAATGCCAGCTTTGAACAAAGAATGTGTGTATATAAATGTGTATAAAACTCCCATTTCCCTTAGAACCATTATTGTTTTTAGTGTAAAATGATTTCAAATTCAGCAATGAATATCTTTTTTACAAGAATTCCTCCCTTCTCCAATCTAAGGTGATGATAATGGGGGCCAGAGAGATGGCTCGGTGGTTAAGGGCACTTGTTGTACTTGCAGAAGACTTGTGTTCAGTTTCCCAGCACCCATGTGGTGGCTCAAAACTGTCTAACTCCAGTTCTTAAGGTCTAACACCCTCTTTTGGCCTTTGTAGACACTACTTGCATATGGTATACAGACATACACAGGCAACACACACATATACAGTAAAAATCTTTTTTTAAATGGTAATAATAGAGAAGATTAATTAATGTGAGTGATGATAAGAAGTTTAGGATAAACCTGAAACTATCCTCTAAAGTTTATTAGTAATAGATTTACTCAGAAATTCCATTCTTCAATTATTTCACTGTCAAAGATTACTAATGAGCTAAAATATGAACATATTTAAAGTCATAGCAATAGTTCCGCAATTGCAGTATCTGACATATTTTTAAGCAAGAGAAAAGGTTTTAGCTTATTATGGTGGCACATGGCTGTAATCCTAGTGCCCAAGAAGCTGAGGCAAAAGGATTATGTGTTTAAGGCAAATCTAGACTACATATTGAGAACTCAGTCACAAACAAGTTAGTAATTAAACCATAAACCACAGGCCAAATCTAGTCGTCTCACTGGTATGACCAAATATATAGAGAAGTAATATGCTTTTTCCCATGAATGTTCAGAATGCCATGGGAACAAGTCAGTTCATTTATACAGAAGAGATGAAAGATACCAACTACCTTAGCAGATTGGTTTGTAGTGATGGGTGGAATTATGAAAACATCAAAGCTCTGTGCTGGCCAGACATGGCGCCTTTAATCCCAGCACTTGGGAGGCAGAGGCAGTCAGATCACTTTGACTTGAGACCAGTCTGTCAAGTTCCAGCCACCCAGGGCTACAAAAACAAAATAACAACTCAGCTCATAACATTTTAATAAACACTAATTAACCCTGGCAAGGTGGTACTCCGTCAGATTGAGGACTGACTAAAGTTGGCTTGCAGACACTGTACTTGGCCTTCTTATGTAGAATATAAACTCCTTCTAAAGCAAAGTAGAAAAATTGGGGAAATGCTGAATAAAAAATATGCAAAGCTTATACAGGATAAAAGCTGTATTAATATTGGAGAGTGTAAAAAAAAAGCTGTCATAAATCATTTACAGTGGGATAAAATTGAACTGTCAAGTTCGTTTGTTAATTGGATGTGTTGTGGATTGGTGTGCCCATTACCAGGAGACAACTTACAGGAGTTGATTTCTTTCCTCCACATGGGTCTCAGGGATGGGTATCAGGCCTGGAGACAAGCACCTTTACTTGATGAGCTGTTTTCCAGCCAATGCCAAGTTCTCACATGGAACTCTTTGTTTATGTTGCAGAAGTCAGCTATCCCCAAAAAACAATCCAAAGTTTAGTGCAATCCTAATAAAAATCATCCCATTTTTTTAAAAGTAAAATGAATACTTTAGTTTTAAATTTATTTGTGAAAGAAGATGTTTAACAATACCTGAGAAGAGTTTGGAAAAAAAACGATACTCTTATTATTGTCAAACATAAGACAGCCTCAAATTGCCACAAAAATAGACAAATTATTGGAACAAAAAGGAGCTAGTTTTTGAGATCCACTTAAGTTTTTCCTAAGCCTTGCTTTCTTTCCTCCCCTGCATCCCCTAAAACACATAGTACTGTTTTGTTTTGATTTTTAAAATTGGGGTTTTACTCTGTAGTCCAGATGGGCCTTAAGTTTGAGATTGTGTTCTAGCATTATCCTCTCAAGTCCTGGGAATGTGTTTTACCTGAAAGCAGTGTCTTGTCTTTTCTCTGTGTGTAGGTATAAGTGTGCTTGCAGAGTGTCTGGACTGTCCTGAACTGAAAGCTACAGCTGACGACTTCATTCATCAGCATTTCACTGAGGTTTACAAAACCGATGAGTTCCTACAGCTTGATGTCAAGCGAGTGACACATCTTCTCAGCCAGGACACCCTGACTGTTAGAGCAGAGGACCAGGTAACTGAAGTGTCTTCTTAGATGTTTCCTAGTAAGCTCCTTAACAGATCTTTGTGCCTGGTGCTTTAATATATGACAAATAGTCTTGAAATCAGAGAGAATGTCTTGTTTATAATAAATACATCATCACAAAGCCTTTTTCATTGGAAGGGTCAATACTATTTGAAAGACAGATATCATGGCAGAGATAAAACTTATCAGGAGCCATGTTAGCCTCCCCAAAAAGATTTCCTGAACTTGTAAGCTTACATGTTGGTGGGAACTTTGAAGATGTGACCAAGATGAGGATGAGAGGGTGGGTAGGTCCAAAGTGCAGGTAGGTCAGAAGAGACTTGAAATGTAAATAAATATTTACTATGTAAATTAATGTTGTACTGTGTAGCCTCCAGGTAGCCCTACTGGCATCTTGTTTGGCCCAGCATCTCTTGATTTGCATTTTCTTCTCTAGAACCATCAGTTTAAGTGTTGGATGTGTAAATTGGCCAAAGTTATTTAGGAGCAGGTTGTGTAACTTTAATATGTAGACTCACTCAGTCCTTGTATTTTAGCCCCACATCCTCCTTTGTTTTTGGTCACTAAGTCTGTACTGATTTGTTACAGCTGCAATAGGAAGTAAGTGTACTGAGATAAGATCACAGGTTTTGAGTTGCTATTTTTATTTAACCCATGTTATTTTGCTCTATGTTGTTCATAACATAGATTTTCCAGTTGGAGGACTTGATCAGATAATAAGAAAAAGGAAGCTCACTTCTATAAGTCAGGCACAGGAGTGTGCCTAAAGTTCAGTTGGTTAGAGACTAAAGAAAAAGAGTTACTTGAGCCCAAGATGTTGAAACCAGTTACAATGTAATGTGATCCTGTGTCAAAAGAAACAAAACAAAGATAAAAATATCAGTTCTCTCTTCAATTAACTAGCTTGTATTCAGGTGAAGCAAAAGTGACTTTATACTGGAAAACCTGACAGACACGGTCTACTGGTGGTCATCACTGAGGCCATAGTGAGTACATGCTTGCTTGATGGAATATCAGTGAGGTCATAGTGAGTACATGCTCCCTTGATCAGACATCACTGAGGTCATAGTGAGTACTTGCTCCCTTGATGGGACATCACTGAGGTCATCGTGAGTACATCCTCCCTTGATGGAATGAAATAGCAAAGCATCACTGTTCTGGCTGATTTTTATCAACTTGACACAAACCTACACATATATAGAAAGAGGGAATCTTACTTAAGAAAATGTTTCTATAAGACTGACCAGTGGCAAGTCTGTGGGTCCTTTTCTTTTCTTTTCTTTTTTTTTTTTTTTGGTTTTTCGAGACAGGGTTTCTCTGTGTAGCCCTGGCTGTCCATTTTTTTGATTAATGATTGATATGGGAGGGTCCAGCCCATGGTGGGCAGTGCAACTCCTGGGCAGGTGGTCCTTGTGTATATGAGAAAGCAAACTAAACAAGCCAGCAAGAAGAGTAGCTCATGGCCTCTGCTTCAGTTCCTGATTCCAGGTTCCTGCCTTGAATTCCTATCCTGACTTCCCTCAGATGGAGTATGACCCATCATAAACCCTGCTCTCTCCAAGTTGCTTTTCATCATGGTATAAAACAGCACTAGGAACCCTAAGCTGATCATTATGGCCGCCCTCTCCAGAAACCTAATACTAGGTTAATGCTCAAGACATCAAGCAATCTGAGATTGGAAAGTTTCCCTGACTAGAATTCAGAACTGTTAAGGTTGTCAGAAAGAAGGAAAGTCTGAGAAGTTGCAACATTCTAGAAAAATTCTTTAGATGACTTCTTAATTGAATATTATATGGTTTCCTTTACAGAATCTTAGGAAGGAAAAAATGCCAGATAAACATTAAAGAAATATAAAAATACTACAGTATTCATCTAGGAGTATTAACTTATTGGTTATGACAGATGCTTCATACTATAGTGACTAGGTACAGAGAATACTAAATCTGAATCTGTTCTGCACTTGATCTTAGCCAAAAGTCCAAAAAGCAGTCTAAACCTGTTATAAAATAAAAAGCCTTTCTTTAAAATTCCATTTCCCATAATTTATTAACAAGCTCAAACATGTTTAATGAGTAGCCTGAATACATGTATATGAGTATAGTAGATGAGTATGTATATAAAGTAAGTTGTTGATGCTGTTTTATGACTTATAAATTAATTAAGGAACTTGAAATTGTTCGGTGCAGTTAAATGAATGCTACAGCAATTCTTATAAATATCCTGCATTTTATTAATAAAGAATTTGCATATCTTAAATTTCCTAAAGCAGGTAAATTTGTTGAGTCACACTGTAGACATACAAGGTTAAGATAAGTAACTTTCATGTCTTCTGGAATGGAAGCCATCTTGGGAAGCTTGTGTTCCTGGTCCTGAGCGTATGTTGGAACTATCACCAGCCAGTAAACTTCTTTGAGTGTCATGTGTCTTCTTTGAAAAGGAAGCTATGGCTTGTTGTTTTAAAAACACCCACACACAATTTTGGGGACTGGAGAGATGGCTGGCTCAGTGGTTAAAGCACTTGCTGCTCTGCCAAGGACCTGAGTTCAGTTCCCAGCAGCTGTACCAGATGGGTCACAACTGCCTGTAATTCCAGCTGCAAGAAATATAACCTCTTCTGGCCTCTGTAGGTACCCACCAACAAATACATGGAGACACATACATACATAGACATAAATAAAGATAAGTCTTCTCTGAGAATTTAATTTTATTATTTTAATTACATGTCCAATTACATATGTACAAGTGCCCTTAGAAGTCAGAAGCATTGGATCCTCTAGAGCTAGAGTTAGAGACCAATGTTCCTTGTCTGACATGGGCACTAGGAACCAGACTCAGGCCCTCTAGAGGAGCAGGGCATGCTCTTAACAGCTGAGCCATCTGTCCAAACCCATAAGTCTTTTTTTTTTTAATCACAATTTTAACATTCTTTCCATCACTGTATGTGTTATAGCAAATTCAAATAAACTAAAGCAGCGTATAAAGTGTTTGAGATATAGTAGGGTATGGAGGAATGCAAACAAGTATGTGGACAAAATACTGAGCATAAGTAATTGTTCCTTTTCTCTGTGAACATGAAAGTAGATGTTTGGAATGCTGCTTCCACCTCAGACCTCTGCTGTTTTCTTTGTTCCCCTTAGGTTTATGACGCTGCCGTGAGGTGGTTGAAATATGATGAGCCTAACCGCCAGCCATTCATGGTTGATATCCTTGCTAAAGTCAGGTTTCCTCTTATATCGAAGAATTTCCTAAGTAAAACAGTACAAGCTGAACCACTTATTCAAGATAATCCTGAATGCCTTAAAATGGTGATAAGTAAGTTCCCGTTATACCATTTCTATATGGACTACATGGCCATTTTGCATGGACTAAAAACTTTTTCCAGTGCTCACTAGTCTGGGAAAACATTCAAGATTTTGTCTTCTTCTTGTGGAAATAATCCCTTAGGGTTTTCTGTCCCTGGAAAGGGTTGGCCTCAGCCCTTATGTTAGAGTGAGAGAGAGTGAAGATATGTCTTGAATCTTAGCCTCAGCAGCTTTCCTGTTTTGTTCAGTGTTTCCTTTTTATTTAGTCAGGCAGCATCCCATCTTGACATTTCTTTTTCTTAAGCAGGCTTTCTTTATTTGCCTGAAGCTAATAATATGCTCATGTCTTTTTTTCCTCCTGACTAACCTGGAAGCCCTATATGCTTTCATAAATGCCATAGTTAATGCATTGCTTTTTATTTCTTTAAAACATTCCTTTCAGTGCTTTCCTTCTGCCTCTTCCTTCCGCTACTGCTTGTCCTCTAGGCTGAGCCTGACGTACAGTTCTTGTCCTGGGACTTTTCCTGGAATATTTCATAAACCTGTTCTCTTCTGAGTGCAAGGTTTTCCTCTCTGTGTGTTTTGTTTTTGTTTGAGACAAGCTTTCTCAGTGTGAAGCCCAGGCTAGCCTGAAATTCAAAATCCTCCTGCCTTTCCTGAGAGCTAAGATTGCTGGTGTGCCCTACCATACTTGACTCCCCTTTCTTAATTCTGTTTGATGATGGAACATGTCTTCTAAAGGGTTCCTGATAGTTGATAAGTGCTTGGAGACTTGCTAAGTCTCATGTTTATTTCACTATAAAACATTGAAGCTAGTTAAACTACACATGCTGAAAACAGTCTGTGGTTAGATATTTGAAGGCACCGTTCCATTATCTACAGACTGTAATAGTCTTGAGAGTCCTAGGGCCAGTTGGTTTCTTAGGGTTTGTTTTTGTTTTAATCTCATTAGATTGGTACGTTGTTTTATTTAATCCTGGTATTTTGAAATTTGTAGTAATGTATGTATATATATATATATTTTTTTTTAAGTCAGGTTGAGCATATTCTCTTGTTAGCCTTTGACTTCTAAGTTCTTTATTACTAAGACTATGGTTCTTTAGCCATTGAACAGCTCAACTTTCTTTGTCTTTTCTAGTTCTGTCTCCATTTTGGTCCCCTTCTGAGAGTTTACCTTAATTTTTCTTTTTAAACCTTATATTTCAGCTATTTTTAATTTTATGAGTCTAAATGTACGTTGACTTATTTAATGAATGCAGTGCATACTGTTCTCATGTAGTCAGTTAATGAATGCAGTGCACACTGTTCTCATGTAGTCATTTAATGAATGCAGTGCACACTGTTCTCATGTAGTCAGTTAATGAATGCAGTGCACACTGTTCTCATGTAGTCAGTTAATGAATGCAGTGCACACTGTTCTCATGTAGTCAGTTAATGCCTTTGAGCATACCTGTGTTGCCTGTGTTGTCTGTATTTTCTTCGAGTGTTCTTGCCTTTTATTTTTATTGTTAGATCTTCTTGAGTATGTAGCCCTGCAAGTGAGTTAAGAGCAAGTCCTTACAAGTCAGACAGACAGATGTGTGGAGGGACAGGCATCTTAGTTTGAGGATTCGTAGCCCTGTGTTAAGCTGTTTAATTTCAAGTGGTAAAGAGTAGTCAGGTATCTTGTATATGTTGAAAAATTGTTTTGTTTTTCAGCAAACAGTGTCTAGGCATTTAGCCTACTCTTTTGTAAAGTTGCTGAACTTAATCTTACTAATAGGATAACTTTGCAATTTTGTTTTATATAATAAACATTTGCATAGCTTATCACTTTTCCTTTGCTGCTTTTATGAGTTTTTTTAAAACTCACTTCAGGTTGTGTTGAGAAGAATATATGAGGTAGAGAATATAGTTTTCCCTGTATTGTCTAATATTGATAGGTAATATTAGACAGTGTGTGTTTTCCCCACACTGCTTAAGTAGTTTTAGAGTATGTGACTCTTGACCTCAGTAAGGAAGATCCGCAATAGTTGTGAATCCTTGTTGTACTTCATCTAAGATAGTCCTTCTCAAAGTATTATGCACATCTGGGTTAACTTAGGGTTTTAGTAAATACATGATCTTTTGTTAGGCTTTAGATTGTGGGAGACAGCCTTTCTAACAAAGTTCCAGGTTCTGAAGATGGTATTATTTGTACTACATTTGAATGGAAAGATGGGTCCCTTTAACACAGCAAATTCCCAGTGCCTCCACTAGAGATTTTAATTGGTCTGTGATAGGAACCAGATATAAATAGAGATTTCTTATGTGATTCTAATGTGCACTTTATACAGAACTGATAATAGTGGCATACTTTTGTAATCTCAGTAGTAAGGGATTCAAGAGGCTTACTAGTTAAATGGCAGCTTCACCATTACATATAGTGAATCTTATTTCATGAAAAAAATTAAAGTCACTAGGTTTAAGGGATCTAGATTTCAGTCATTTTTATTTTGGCAACTACTCTTAAGGAACCAGAGAATTCATTGGTATGTAGTAAGTGGGTGACATAGTCTTAGTAGTATTGATTTCTGAAGATCATAAATTTATGAGGATTCTTAGACATTCTGCCTCTTTCCCCCTTTCTTTTTAGAACACTGGAGAGATCAAAAAATAACTTTTAAGTTACAGGGCAGGGGGAAAAGCGTTGACTGGGCAGTACCTGAAGCTCTTGAAGTGTTACTATGTATTTTTGTACAGGTGGAATGAGGTACCATCTACTGTCTCCTGAGGATCGAGAAGAACTTGCAGGGGGCACACGGCCTAGAAGAAAGAAACATGATTACCGCATAGCTCTGTTTGGAGGCTCCCAACCACAGTCCTGTAGATATTTTAACCCAAAGGTAACTAAGTTGGTAATAGCTTTCATTTTGAAGGAACTAAGCACATATAGACCCTGACATCTCTTACATAGTAAGTAGTCATTGGTTGTTGTTTTATAGGGTAAGGAAATTGAGGACTGGATTTCAAAAGTACTCTGGAGTACTTTAAAAGGAACCCCTGCAGAAAAAAAAACAAAGCTCAATCTTTGTTGGCAAGTCTATGCACTCATTATGATGTCCTTGGTTTCTCATAAGATGATTATTGTTAGGGAAACTCAGCTTCTTAGGCTAGGTACGTTTTCTTTCTTGAGTAATTATAACACACATTGTCATTCTAGAAAATTCCAAAAAAAAAAAAAAAAATGTAGTCACAAAAAAACAAAGATAGATATCTTTATCCCACAATCTAGAAACAATGAACACTTTTAGTCTGCTTTCCAGTACATTTAATGCCAATTGGAGAAGCAGAGTGTAAGTTACAGGTCTAGGGACACAATTCTTAAACTATGTAGATGTTTAGTTCTAGCCTTGAGAGGGCCCACTCATATTCTTCTTGTGTCTTTGTTCTGTATAGGGGTATGGCATGGGGAAATGCCATATTTTTCTGATACTGCATGCATTGCTAGGGCAGAGAATGTACCAAAGTCCTAAAAGATAACACTCAAAACTTGTAAAATGCTATTCATAACTCATGCTGAATCCACACATAACAAGTTATCTCTATTTTTAATCCCTTTTTAAAAATTGATGATTAGGGGGCTGAAGAGATGGCTCAGAGGATAAGAGCACTGACTGCTCTTCCGAAGGTCCTGAGTTCAAATCCCAGCAACCACATGGTGGCTCACAACCATCCTTAACGAGAGCTGATGCCCTCTTCTGGGGTGTCTGAAGACAGCTATGGTGTACTTATATGTAATAAATAAATAAATAATTTTTTTTAAAAAAATTGATGATTAGTACTTGAGACCAAAGCATCCTATTGACATTGGGATTTTTTTAAAAACATCCATGAAATAATGTAGTGTTGATATACAAGGTATTTATAAAGGCATGGAGATGCCAAGACATGGAATGGACAGTTCAAGTCTGTACTAAGTACCAATTACGTGAAGGCAAGAATGGTCTCTTCATGAGTGAATGAATCCCACCCAGTATTATTGGGTACCCAACTGGTCCTCTAAATTACAGTAGCAAATCAGGACTTAGAGTTGACTTAGGGAACTGTAACATATACTCCTGGCTTAGGCAGCCTCTCAGTCGTCCTCACACTCATTAGACGTGGCTCAGGCTGACTGGAATGGGAAGACATAGGTGCAGGTTTGTGCACAACAGACTGGCTTTGTAGTTATGAATACTCTGATAACAATTCATGGGGTGCACACATTTGTATGTCCTTTGAGCACCACCTGTCTTTGTCAACAGTTTTGCATTCTTTGTCCTTTTTAAGTTTCTGTCCATCATAGTAAACCATTAACAGTATCCCAAAATTGATTTAAAACAAAACAAAAGACAGAAAACAAAACAAACAAAAAAAACCCTGATCTTTGACACCCTGCCCCCAAATATCTAAAATGGGCAGATGGCTCAGTCACTAAAGTGTTGTTGTGAACACTTAATACCCCAATCCTCCATGACAATGCTGGGCATGATAGGACTAGTTTATAATCTCAGTACTGTGGGGACTGAGACAGGAGAGTCCCGAGGCTTGATGGTCAGCAGGATTGATGTGCTTCAGACCATTGGAAAACTGTCTCAAAGGAGGTGGTCCTAAAAATGACACCCAAGGTTGTCCTCGACCTTCCACAGTTATAGACACACTGATAACATGTGAACTTACCTACACAAGTGTATTGTAATACACACATGTGTACATACACATATACACTCTTTTTTGGTTTTTGTTTTAGAGTCAGGGTTTCTGCATGTGACTTTGCCTTTCCTGGAACTCACTCTCTAGACCAGGCTGGCCTTGAACTTAGAGAGATCCTCCTGCCTCTGCCTCCAGTGGGTTGGGATCAAAGGTATGAGCCCATCACCACCCAGTCTTACTCCTTTTTAAAAGACAGTGAACACTAAAGCTATTTAAAATCCTGCCAAATAAGAATACTTGGGGGGCTGGTGAGATGGCTCAGTGGGTAAGAGCACCTAACTGCTCTTCCGAAGGTCCGGAGTTCAAATCCCAGCAGCCACATGGTGGCTCACAACCACCCATAACAAGATCTGACTCCCTCTTCTGGAGTGTCTGAAGAGTACACAGTATACTTACATATAATAAATAAATAAATCTTAAAAAAAAATACTTGGACAATTTCTAGAAGGGCTATATACTGCCTTAGCTGCTCAATATTGGCAAAGTCTCTCAAGTTTACTAGCTGATAGGGAATATGTCCATGTAGGCAGTGGTTCCTAGTTGATGGGAAATGCAGTACATCAGACAAAGGGCTGCTGGGTAAGATTTGTGCTTAGCCTGTTTGGGTATCTTGTATATTTGAAACTTCCATAAATCCAGTCTTGTGTTGTTTGGTGCCATCTTAGTTTTGTGGTTAGATCATATAGCTATGAATATGGGTTAATGATATGATTGGTTACCTAGTGTCAAACATTTACTCTCTGTTTGAACAAACTGTAGAACCAGAAGACTGATACCTAAAAATAGTTGGCTTTAATGTGCTCCAGAATTCTGACTGTGTACTGTGGTCATATTGGGACATTCCGGAAGCCATAGGAAGGAAGCATCTGCTGGGCCACACTGCCATGGCCTGTTCCACTTATTAGAGGGCTCTTGTGCTCTGGAGTCAAAGAAACATCTAGGTATATCCTATATCTTAATATGTAGGAGGAGCTGGGGCATTAATCTGTCCTGCATACACCAACCCGCTATAGACCAGGGGCTTAGCAGACTTCTATAAAAAGAGCAAAGGAAATTAGTTTCATCCTTGCCAACTGTTCTCTTCGCTGCCACAGCTACTCAGTTGTGTTGCTGTAGAAGGTAGCTAGCCATCAACAGTGTATAAGCAGATGGGCATAGTTGCCTTCCCTGCAGCTGCACAGTTACACGGGGTAGGGTAGAATGGAATGCTCAGTTTCCCATCCGGACTTGTGCATGGCCATGACTCAGAAGGGAATCAGTAAAGCCTGCCAAAGGAAAGGAGCTTTGCTCTTAAAAATGTGTAATCTGTGGCAAGAAAGACTGACTAGGACCAAGGAAGGCAGGATGTCATGCTTATACATGCATGGTGTTTCAGTTGTGTACACACGCGTGGCTGGTGTGAAAACTTACATGTGCTGTCCACACCCTTTCTAGTTTGCCTGTCTTCTCAGCACCTAAGCACATACCTTTGCAACAAAATACTCATTAAATATACTGAATTACTTTTCTGGGCCCATAGTTACCTGCCTAAGTGTGACTTTACTGCCTTTGTCCATTTTTTTGATGACATGAAAGCTACATGTTCCTCTAACTTTCAGAGAATGGTAAATAATCCCCTTTCCCTACATGGCCTAAGTTAGAACTGGTTCCTTCGCTAAGCTATGCCCAACGTTCTTACTTATGAGCTTACAAGCCCAAAACATCTTTCTTCAACTGTATTATCTCCATTTATCACGAGGGGACATCAGATCACTTTCTCAGTATGCTACTTGGGGTGGCAGATTATAGGAATGAGATCAACTTCCCAGAGATGCTGAACCATGTGCATATTTAAAAAAACAAAACAAAACAAAACAAAAGTCATCTCTCCCTCTTCTCCATTTATATTCACAAGCATAGCCAAGGACATTGAAGCAGGCCTTTTTAAATAGGCTGAATTTAAGGCACAAGACAGTAGCTGAAATGAGCAGTTTTGCATTCGTAGTAGAAATGCTTACAAAGGACACAAATTACCTTCTGAAAAATGGAAACCATAGCAATACTATTTGTAGCTAATAGTAACTAACAGTTATTAAACATAGTGTCTGAAGTGTACAATAACAATTAAAATTCACTATCCTGAAATATGTTAACGAGAATGAGATCCAGGCATAGTGGTATGTGCCTATAGGCCCATTGCTCAGGAGGCTGAGGTGGAGAATCACTTGAGATCAAGAGTTTGACTGTGGCCAGGCGTGGTGGTGCACACCTTTAATCCCAGCACTTGGGAGGCAGAGACAGGCGGATTTCTGAGTTCGAGGCCAGCCTGGTCTACAGAGTGAGTTCCAGGACATCCAGGGCTATACAAAGAAACCCTGTCTCGGGGGAAAAATAAAGAGTTTTAGTGTGACTCTACAACTTAGCAAGATCTTGATTCAAAAAAAAAAAGGAAGTTTCTTGAGAAACAGTATAACTTATAGGTCTGTAGAATTAAATTCAGGTTGTCAATTTAGACGTCTTTATCTCTGAATTATATTGCTACCTTTAAAGTTATTTTCATTCTTAAATTTGTAATGTAGGAAGACCCCACAAAACATGTTAATATTTATGTTTAATTAGGAGTATGAGCATTTGTCTATGGGGAGTAAGAGTCCCCATGAGTCTAGTTGCCCAAGGTGGTCAAAAGAGGGTATCATATACTGTATTAGGGTTGCCACACTCCTGATCCCAAAAGCTGTATTGTTCAGGGTTCTCTAAAGCACTGGTTCTCAACCTTCCCAATATACATACAACCCTTTATATACATGTTGTGGTGACCTCCAACCATGAATACATTTTCACTGCTACTTCATAACTGTGACTTTGCTGTTATGAATTATAATGTAAGTATCTGTGTTTTCTGATGGTCTTAGGCGACCCCTGTGAAAGGGCCATTCGATAGACACCCCCTAAAATGTATATTGGCCCACAGGTTGGGAACTGCTGCTCTAGAGGAACAGAACTGATAGAGTGGGAGCATGTGTGCGTGTGCCTGTGTGTGCGTGTGTTTAAGTGTGTGTAAAGGGGATATATTAGAATGGCTTACAAGCTGTACTCTAGCCATCCCAATAGTGGCTGTTTAACAGTGGAAGGTCCAAGGATGTAGTTGTTCAGTCCATGAGGCTGGTTATTTCAGCTGTCTTCAGTATACACCAGAATCCTGAAGAAGTAGACTCTACAGCCAGTGAAGGAATGGACACGGCAGCAAGAGCAAACAGGCAAAGAGACCAAGTGCCCTTGTTCTGTGTTCTTCTTATGGGCTACCCACAGAAGGTGTGGCCCAGATAGAAAGGTAGATCTTCCAACCTCATAGGATCTGGATTAAAAGTGGGCTTTCCCACTTTACGTTTTTTAATTAAGAAAAAATTCCTCACAGGTATATCCAGCCACTTTTTATAATTGTAAATGTAGTCAAGTTGATCATCAAGAATAGCCATCACAGATACCCTGGAACTGAAGTTACAAGCAGCTGTGAGCCACCTGACCTTGGTGCTGGCACACTAACTCGAGAAGTATGTGCTGTTAACCACTAAGCCAATTCCCCAGCCCCACCCCCAGAGTGGTTATTTTTAATTTGAAGACTAGCAGGTGTTGGAGATCATTTCAAAGAACAAGTGACCAGTCTTTTCAGCCTGACTTTAGTTGAAGCTCATAGAAGGATAGTCACTGATACCTTACAGTTTTAGAGTGTTTCCCACATAGCTTTCAGTAACTTACGTGCAGAGTGGTGAGACCTTGGCTGAGTTTGTATTTCTCTGCTCTGGTGGGTTTGTGCAATAGATGAGGTAACTTACATGTTACCTTGTTGTTTTTTCTTGTTTGTTTGTTTGTTTTTTATCTGTTGTTGTTGTTTTCTTTAAATGTGTATCACTAAGAGTTTAAAGTCCCTGCAAATGTTTTCCTAGGAGTTCAGAGCAGAATAGAAATTCTTAGGGTATATTCTAATCTAATGAAAATCTGACACAACAGATGCTTACAAGATATAAACACCAACTTGGTATTTTTATAGGGAGTGCCTTACTCAGCGAGACTGGGAATCGCTGGCTCTGTCGCCTGCTCTTGATTGGTTTTTTTTAGCTATCTTGGAAAGCAGTAGGAACACAGTGTCAGTATGGTATACTGTTGGAGTTCACCGAAAGACTCTCACTCACAAAGACCTCAGAGACCGAGATCGCTGCAAACTGCAAGAGGTTTATTGCTCCAAGGCGTTGGGAGCCCCCCACCCCAACACACAGGAAAGAGGAGAGACCCCCGAACGAACAAAGAACACACTTTTTATACCTTGTAAGGGGCAGATTTAGCCAACAGGGCTAGCTGGCTTATTCTAATTGGTGTAGCAAGTAACCCTTTCAGGCATTGGTTGGTTTGCATAGGGTGACTACCTTTGGCCTGATCCCTCACTCTGCGTGCCCTTATGGTTTTTCTCAGCATTGTTTAGTGGGCCAGCTTTCTTATCTGGCTCTGCACCTGGCCTGCTAGTATAGTTTGGAAAGTCCCTTGTGGGGGAGGGGGGAGACTGGGTGGTCTTGAAAGTATTTTTGATTCTACAATACCTTTAGGGACTTCCCCATGCATACACATGGTAGGTGGATAGAAGCATCCTTGGATGCCACAAAACATAGAAAATGGTAAACCAGACTTAGACAAGTATCATGTTTTCTTATGTGTGGATTCTTCTTTTTTTTTTTTTTTTTTTTTTTTTTTTAGAAGGTTTTTTTTTTTTTTTTTTTTTTTTTTTTTTTTTTTTTTTTTTTTTTTTTTTTTTTTTTTTTTTTTTTTTTTTTTAGATTTATTTATTTATTATATGTAAGTACACTGTAGCTGTCTTCAGACACTCCAGAAGAGGGAGTCAGATCTTGTTATGGATGGTTATGAGCCACCATGTGGTTGCTGGGATTTGAACTCCGGACCTTCGGAAGAGCAGTCGGGTGCTCTTACCCACTGAGCCATCTCACCAGCCCCCCAATTCTTCTTTTTTTAATGACATGAAATTAGAAAAGTACCCAAAGGAAATGGGAAGAGAAGACGAGTAATTGGGGACATAGACATAATCAAGAACTTTATAGGCACGTGAGAAAATGACACAATGAGCCCCATTGTGGTCAACATTTGATATATGCTGAAAAGGGAAACAAACATCCTGCAAAGATGTCACTGGATAAGAAAGGGTGAGGATTGGCTAGAGATCAGCTAGTTACCTGGCCAGGAGCAGAGCTGATGAAGGGACAGAGGGACACACTAGGTGGTTAAGTCTAGTTTGTTTTGCAGCTGCCAGTTGAGTGAAAGCAGATGTAGCCAGTATACACACTAGAATATGTCGCCATCTTCCAGTAAGGCTTTATTACAATGAAATTGAGAATTTAGAGTCAAAAATGATACAGAATTGTATTCAGGACACCACCTTCAATCTCTTTTCGAATAAAAAGCATAACATTATAGTAGTTTCAATGTAAACAGAGACTTGCTTACCCTCCTCCTCAGTATGCCAAAGTGGTGGTTACTCATCACCTAAGTAACGTGTTAGCTCCTCTCATTCTTGTTCTTCCTGTGTGTCTTTTTGGTTTTTCAAGACAGGGTTTCTCTGCATAGTACTGGCTATCCTGAAACTCACTCTGTAGACCAGGCTGGCCTCGAACTCAGAAATTCACCTGCCTCTGCCTCCCAAGTGCTGGGATTAAAGGCGTGCACCACCACGCCCAGCTCTTCCTGTATCTTATTTGATATTGAGTTAATCATTATTTTGAAATCATGGAACTTTGAGTATAAGTTAAATTTCTATTCAACAATTATTTTTCATGTCTGGCCTGCTAATTGGTGGGTAAGTTTGTTTTATGCATGATTAAATAGGTTTCAAGCTGATTGTTCTTGTTATAATTGGAGTGGTAATAATAAGATAGAAGAAAAATCACATATAAAACAAACGAACAAACATAGGCATCTTTTGATGGGCAGTGGTGTGTACGCCTTTAATCCCAGCACTTAGGGAGGCAGAGGCAGGTGGATCTCTGAGTTCAAGGGCCACCTAGTCTACAGAGAGAGTTCTAGGACAGTCAGGGCTATGTAAAGAAACCCTGTCTTGAAGGGGAAAAAAAGGAAAATAAATGAATGAATGAATGAATGAAAATGAATGGAAGGAAGGAACGAAGAAAGGAAGAAAAAGGGAAAGGGAAAGAAAATGAAAGAAAAGGTAAAGGAGAGAGAGGGAATGAATATAGGAAACAGATTTAAGGAATTGGTTGGTTTTAAGGAGCTGGTTGGTGCTTGTAATCATTGCAGAAAACAGCTACTTGAAGCACACAATATTGTTTAAAGAGTCTGCACTCACATGCACATACCCACATACAGACACAAACACATACACATAATTAAAAACAATCAAAAAGTACTTTTCAGATAGCAATGGTTTTATTTATTTTAGAGTTACTATCTTCAAGCTTTAATGACTGAGAAGGCAGGGTAGTAGTAGTCTGCCCAGACATACGTGTCTGTCTCAAAGCCATGGCATCGAGCCATGTCTCCACCTCAGCTGGCCAACACTGGAGAAATGGGTAATAGATGTGCAGTCTAGGAAACAAAAAGCCATTCTTTTGGTATTCTCTTTATGTGCACGTTGTCCTTTATGCTTTGTCTTTCTGAAAGCTTCTTGCCCTTCCTTTCAGGATTACAGTTGGACAGACATTCGCTGCCCCTTTGAAAAACGAAGAGATGCAGCTTGTGTGTTTTGGGACAATGTAGTGTACATTTTGGGAGGTTCTCAGCTTTTCCCCATAAAGCGAATGGATTGCTACAATGTTGTAAAGGATAGCTGGTATTCCAAACTGGGCCCTCCAACACCTCGAGACAGCCTTGCTGCCTGTGCTGCAGAAGGCAAAATTTATACATCTGGAGGTTCAGAAGTAGGTAAGACCCTGTTGATATTTTTGTTTAACAGAAGTATTTTAATCCAAGTTTCTTGACATTCATAGTTTTCAAAAATTGGGAAAGTTTGTCCCAATACTTCAGTAATTTAGGTGTATGTCTGTTAACATTTTAGAGCCTGTTTCCTTATAAGTTTTCCTTTGTCCTTTAAGTTATTGACAAGAGTGCAGCACTGGGGCTGGAGAGATGGCTCAATGATGAAAACCTTGTACTGCTGTTCCAGAGGACATTAGATGGTCTTACAACCACCTGTAACTCCAGCTCTGCAAGGCATTCAGTACCTCTGGCCCCTGGACACCTGCATGTATATTCATATACCCATACACAGAATTTAAAATAATAAAAAATTATAATGCCGTTTTTCTAGATAAATTGTTTTTTATTATGGTGAACTGATGGTTGACAATGTTTGAGTTTTTACTTGTTGTTTTGAGTAGGTGATGTTATTTCCTTTGAAAGTTTTAGAATTTTATTTATTCACTGACCCATTTAGAACATGTTATTTGGAGGATGTTTTGGCTAGGGTTTCCACTGCTGGAAGAGACACCATAACCAAGGCAGTTCTTAAAAAGGAAAACATTTAATTGGGGCTGGCTTACAGGCTCAGAGGCTGTCCATTGCCATCATGGTGGGAAGCACGGCAGCCTGCAGGCAGACATGGTGCTGGAGAAGGAGCTGAGAGTTCTACTCCTTTAAAAAAAAAAAAAAAAAACTATTTTTTTTTTTTTTGCAGTTTGATTTGAGAACTTTATTTTTTTAATTTATTTTATTTATGTTTTAATTGAACTAATTTTTTTTTATTATATTCAACACAATATATTTTATACCAATCATAAAAATGGTGGAAATGTTATTAAATAAACATAAATAGATAAAGTCTTTTTGTTTGTTTGTTCATTTGTTTTGTTTTTAGTAAAGCTTTAAAATACTGGCTCTTACTGTGGTATAAACCCAGAATAAGAACAATTTTTAGACATTGGAGTTCATTGTAATAAGGCTGTACTTCAATGTCCCTCACATCACCAAAGGATTTTACCTCCATAGTAGCTAAGCTAAGAGTTGACAGTTCTGCTGCACCAAGGAATGAATTGTAGGCACAATTATTTGGATACAGATAACCTGCTATGGTCAAAGCTATTTGGCTTGAGTGAGGGTCACCATTCTCAGCCCACAGGGAACAGGTTACATTCATTTAAGAAATGATGTATGTATTAAGATGGTCTGTCCATGAAGTCATTCATCAACTGTTTAACTGAAGAATGGTTCTGCTTGGAGGGTGTGGCACAGACGTTAGGTGAGGCTAAGATTCTGGTTCATTGACTATGATGATTTTAAAAAGCATTCGTCTCAGAAAAGAGTAACTGAACCCAAGTCTTCTGCAACAGTAGACTGTGCTCTTAATTATTAAGCCATCTATCCAGCCCCTTAAATAGTATATTTTTAATATCTGCTAAATACTATTTTCCAAGTTTAAACATTTGTTTAAAAAGTACCAGCCAGAAGCCGGGCATGGTGGCACACGCCTTTAATCCTAGCACTTGGGAGGCAGAGGCAGGCGGATTTCTGAGTTCGAGGCCACCCTGGTCTACAGAGTGAGTTCCAGGACAGCCAGGGCTATACAGAGAAACCCT
>NC_034591.1:18700199-18710068 GCF_900095145.1 Mus pahari
CACCTTGATACTCAGGGTACAGAAAAGAAATACACCTTGATACTCAGGGTACAGACAGACAGAAATATACCTTGATACTCAGGGTACAGACAGACAGAAATACACCTTGATACTCAGGGTACAGACAGACAGAAATACACCTTGATACTCAGTATACAGACAGAAATACACCTTGATACTCAGGGTACAGACAGAAATACACCTTGATACTCAGTGTACAGACAGAAATACACCTTGATACTTAGTGTACAGACAGAAATACACCTTGATACTCGGGGTACAGACAGACAGAAATACACCTTGATACTCAGGGTACAGACAGACAGAAATACACCTTGATACTTCGATGTTGTATTCAAGTAAGGACCAGGATAAGTTTAGGGCCCACCTACACATTGTCTTATTAATAAACAGTTGCAATTATAGAATACTAGGTATATAATAAATCTGCCCCAAAGTTCTTTTTATAATGCCTTCCAAGATCCATACAAGATTACTAGCTTTTTAAAAAAATACTATTGTGGCAAATAGAAAAAAATGTTGTCTACAAACCTCAATTCTTCTCTCTTTTCATTTAGCTGTACAGTGATTTCAGTTCAGACCACTCCAACCAAGTATGATGAGTGGTAGAAAGGGCCCTTTCTTTGCAGAGTGGGTGTTGAAACGGTCTCAGTTACAACCCAGCCTCTTACTTTGAGTCCTTTTCTTTTACAGGAAACTCAGCCCTGTATTTGTTTGAATGCTATGATACAAGGACTGAGAGTTGGCACACGAAGCCCAGCATGCTGACTCAGCGCTGCAGCCATGGGATGGTGGAGGCCAATGGCCTCATCTATGTTTGTGGCGGAAGCTTAGGAAACAATGTTTCTGGGAGAGTGCTTAGTTCCTGTGAAGTGTATGACCCTGCCACAGAAACGTATGTATCTATTTGAAATGATTCAATCAGTGCTATTACAGTCCATAAGCTCACTATTGCTTTCAATTCTAAAAAACATTTATGAAATGTGTCCTGGGTTTTCTATTGTTGTGAAGAGACACCATGACCATGGCAACTCTTACAAGGAAATATTTAACTGGGACTGACTTACAGTTCAGAGGATTAGTCCATTAACATCATGGCAGGAAGAACGGTGGCATGCAAACAGACATGGTGCCTGAGAGTCCTGCATAGAGATTGGCAAGCAGCAGGAAGAGCAAGTGACACTAGGCCACTTTTAAGCTGTCAGATTTTAGAATGTATATACATGAAAACATGAACTTTATCCACTTTTAAACTGTCAGGTTTCAGAATGTATGTACATTAAGGCATAAACTTTATATTATTAACATATTTAGAAAAGAAAGAATGTAAACAGAATTTTCCAAGCCATATATTTTTGTAATACATGGGGGCAGCTTACAGTATAGAAGCAGTGAAGAAACCATACTTATTGTTCCCATTTTCAAGCTACAATATTGTTATTTTACCTGGGTAAGCACACATATAAGTGTGTGTGTGTGTGTGTGTGTGTGTGTGTGTGTGTGTGTGTGTGTGTGTGTTTCTTGAAAAACAGGGCTATAGTGGCATCTATAGTAGTAGCTATTAAAAAAGAAAAACCCAAAACATGTATTTATTCCTTGTATGGGATATATTATGTACTCCTGTCACTTGAGCATCAGAGGTAGGAGGAGCATCACAAGTCAAGGCCAGGATCATCTACACGACACATTCTAGTTCTCTGGTTACACAGAGAGGCCCTGTCTCAGAAGACGGAAGAGGATGTGATTTGACGCTTTACATTCTTCCTCTTCACTCCCATTGCCATTTCAAGAATTATTGGAAACTATGGAAGATGGATTTCTTCAAAAGACATAAATTATTTCCTCCTGTTTTTATTTCCCATTAAAGTCCCCAATTTACCTTACTTATAAAACTATTATCTAAAACCCCTTAAGATTTGTTTACATGGGGCTGGTGAGATGGCTCAGCGGGTAAGAGCACCCGACTGTTCTTCCGAAGGTCCAGAGTTCAAATTCCAGCAACAACATGGTGGCTCATAACCATCCATAACAAGATCTGACGCCCTCTTCTGGAGTGTCTGAAGATAGCTACAGTGTACTTACATATAATAAATAAATAAATCTTAAAAAAAAAATTGTTTACATGTACGTATATACATGTAGGTGAACATGTATGAAACATGGCAGGAAGCCTTCCACTTCTTGTAAATGAGCAGGCAAACCCCCCTTTTTTTTCTCAGATGGACTGAGCTGTGTTCAATGATTGAGCCCAGGAAGAATCACGGGCTGGTGTTTGTGAAGGACAAGATATTTGCTGTCGGCGGTCAGAATGGTTTAGGTATATGATGTTAACTTACTTTTCAGTTTCTCTGGGTTTGCTGATAAGTTCTTAAATTCCTGGAACATTTTTAAAAATTGAATCCACACAGCATTATGTCTAAGTGCTAACAAAACTTTATGAAATGTCAAGTGACTGTTACTACCTCAGGCAGGTCTGTGCTTTCTCATGTGCCCATAGGGGGTACTGTCACATCTGCCTGAGAAATAGTGAGCAGTTGAGAAATTTGAATAGTAAAACATCTTAGCTTTCAACACTTTAAATACTGCTTGGACGTATCTTTAATTTTTTTTGGGGGGGGGGTTCAAGACAGGGTTTCTCTGTATAGCCCTGGCTGTCCTGGAACTCACTTTGTAATATCTTTAATTTTTAAGATTGACCTTTTCATTTTCTTATGTAATGCTAATAATGATCTTAAATAATTAGATTAAATAGTGAGATATATGAACTGAATCTAGAAATAATACTTCATTTTTTCAGGTTTTTTAAATGTTAAGTAAAACAATAAGTTCTTTTCTGTTATTCTTATTCACTGCTGTTTTCATAAATTGCTAAAAGATAGAAAAACATTTGAAATAATTTATAATCAAAGCAAATCACTGATACTTTTTAATTTTCTTTTCCAGGATAGAACATTTGTAGGAAATGTGTAGGGTTTATTTTGTTGTTGTTGTTGTTTGTTTGTTTGTTTGTTTTACTTTGTAGAAAAAATGTTTCTAAAAATTTCTCAATTTCTTTTCTGTTTAACAATAAGTATTTAGGTAGTGGACATGTGGGTAATGATCATAAAACTCTTATATCCTTTCTATGTGTCTTAATTTTATTTTGAAACTAAAATATAAAACTTTTAAAACTATGAAGAGATCCAAGAATCACTGATACAATACAGTTTTCATATTTTGTTCTTTTGAAGGTGGTCTGGACAATGTGGAATATTATGATATCAAGTTAAATGAATGGAAGATGGTGTCACCAATGCCATGGAGGGGCGTGACAGTGAAGTGTGCAGCAGTTGGCTCTGTCATCTATGTCCTGGCAGGTTTTCAGGGTGTAGGCAGATTGGGGCACATCCTCGAGTATAATACTGAAACAGATAAGTGGATTGCCAACTCCAAAGTCCGGGCTTTCCCAGTCACAAGTTGTCTAATTTGTGTTGTTGATACTTGTGGAGCAAATGAAGAGACCCTCGAAACATGAACGGTGAATGGACTCCCACTCATCTGAAACTTAGAGATATGGCCACCAGTGGTTTATTCCAAGAGTTCGGTTATGAAGTTCCGATCTGGTATTTTGATAAAGTAAGATTCCAATAAGATAATAGTTTATATTATCTGAACCTCCTTACTTAATTCAAAGACCATATTTTATTTGGCCATCCAAGAACCTATCAGCCAGAAAACGTGAAAAGTTACAAGCACTTCTTGAAAACGTGAATTGCAAATATATAACTGATTGTGGCAGAGTGGGGCATGCTCATGAGAGGAGGAGCCCCAGCTTAGCTCTAGATTCTATTTTCCTAATTGTGTAAGTGCTGTGTAGTTAGGGCTTTTTGTTTCTGTTTGGTCAAGAACCAAGTAGTCGTATGAATTACAGTCAGAGATGGTAAACTCAAGTAACTGTAATAGTGTTATGTATTTTGCTTGTCTTCATTTATTTCATTTAGTGCCAAATTATTCCATTTTAAAGTAAGCAAGAGTGGCTCAAACATACACACTTTCTCACAAAACTTCACAGATTTTTGGGACTTAACTGTACCCAATTATTCATGAAATAATATATTCAGTCCAATTAAATGAAATAGTACACATTTCTGTATAAAATATTAAGCTTAGCACCCATCATTAATTTATATGGTTTTACTCAGCAGTGTAAAAAGTGCTCTATGTCCTCATTCTCTACGCGAGAGCCAATCAGTAGGAATGATTGACCAACAGAAGAAAAGCTGTTGGAAGATATTTCTAGATTACTAGGAAAGCACTGATAATTGTAGCCCAGTAGCATATGAATTTTAAAAAAAGATGGTTTTCTTTCTCCTAACAGAACATATTAGAGGTAACTGAGTTTTCTCTAAAAGTTTTGTAATAATTGGCATTAAGTATATCACTATTCATTGCTTTTATGTGGACAACAAATTACCAAATGGCCTATTAATTTTTCCCAGTAATGTTTTACCCTTTGACTATGTATGAAATGTGCCATGTTAAACTGTCAATCAATGTTTTTATCTGATATTAAATATTTTTAACTTAAAAAGATTTGCTTTGTTCATTCTACGTGTGTTCACTAATATTTCTTAAATTTGTGAAAGTTTCCATTTAAAATTTTTCTCTGAATGGAAGTTAGAACAGACTCTAAAACGTTTAGATTAAAAGTGAAGTTGAAAAATGACAGGATTAATCTGTCAAGTTCTTATATAGAGACAGCTGTATTGCGATGTAATTCATAGGCATACAGTTCACTCATTTAAACTGTACTATTTTAGTGGCTTTTACTATGTTTTTATGCACTGTGTACAATCATCATTGTATTTTTCAAATGTTTTCATAACCCCCCCCCGAAAGAAGCCCTGCACTTACTAGTAATTACCCCCTTTTCCCCATGTGTTAGCTTTCTAGACTGCTACAAACTACAGCTTGCTTAATGGATTAAAGCAACCAATGTATTTTCACTGTTTAGGAGGCCAGATGACTCAAATCTGGCTTTTGGAGGATTGGGCAAAACTGCCACACACCCCAATCCCACCCCTGCTGCTGGTTGCCAGTAGTCCTTGACAAAGTACATTTCATTACTTTTTCAAAAAGCTCCTTTCCTATAATGTACTCTGCTTTCATGTCAGTAGATACTGAGTTTGTCGGTGTTCAGTCCTTTGAAGTGTTTTATTTTGATAATACATGGTTTTTACTTTTGAGAATCACAATTTGAGTATGACCGTTTAGTAGCAAAACTTGTTCCATATTATAACAGTAACTGTGGCTCTGGTCTAGTTTTTAAACCTTGTCATTATAGTGTCATGAAAACATTTTGAGTCATGTAGCATTTTAATACACCAATATCAAAATGTGCCATTCAATAAAGTTATTCAACTAAATCTATATTCTTTTTTAACTTGTTTGCATTAGGTAAAATCCAGTTTACTCCATCCAATATGGCACCAAACCAGTTCTCATTAAACTTCAGTAAACTGGTATTATGAAAGAGCATTTTGTGGGTTGCAGCATTAAACCCTGATTGATCCTTGAACCCCTTAAGTTTCCTCCAAAGATTTTTTAAGGTTTCACTCTGATATTACTAGTTTTACTGCTTTTAAACATAACTCAATTTGTTGTGGGTGGGTGTGAAGATTCAAAATAGTGGCAGTTCTCACTTTGGTAAGCTGAGGCAGGAGGATGACTGACTGAGATCAGGCTAGATTATACCTACATATAGAGCTATCTAGATTGTGTTTGTACATTTCCTATTACTGTGACAAAACCTGGTAAAAGCAACCTAGAAGCATGTGTTGATTCTGGCTCACAGATTAAGGTACAGTCTAGCACAGCTTGGAAGGGATTTCAACAGGAGCATGAGACAGCTGGTCACATTGTATTTGCAGTCTAGCAACAGCAATGGGTGTTCAACTCGAATTTGCCTTTTTATTCAGTGTGTGCCCACTCCTTTGAGAATGCAGCCCACATTCAGGGTACATCTTTCCAGTTCAACCTTTCTGAAAGCATCTTCATAGACATGCTCAGAGGTGTGTGTCTATGGGGATCCTAAGTCTGGACCTCAAAGTCCAGAGATTTGTGTCTATGGTGATTCTAAAAGTAATCAAGTTGACAATATTTCCCATTACAAGTCTTAGGATAACTAATTAGAGTTTTGCTTTTGATCTCTCTATCCTCTAGCATAACCAAAATGTAAAATGAGACTCAAGGTATACTTTGAGTCTGAGGAGTCTCTAAGCTGTCTTCAACTCTTAGTTTGTCCCCATTCTCCAATTTTAATTTCCAAGAGCAATTTCATTTCACTGTTATATAATGTACTTGTTTTATACTGATACAGGGTCCTGCATGAGAACTGTAAAGTTAATAAATGAAGTGTAGTGTGTGTGCGGTTTTGTTCCTAGCACTGAGGTAGGTGGATTTCTGTGGGTTCGAGGCCAGCTAGGGCTATATAAGACCGTATCTCAACAAAACAAAACAAAACAAAAAAAACAGTAGAAAACCTTTATCTGAAACTGTGCTCCTGAGGAAAATCGGGCTGCTTCTGTGTCGGTTTTACACTTTTTTCATTTTTCCTGATAAAATTTAAAAAGGCAACATTTACGCGGGAGACAGAGGCAGGCGGATTTCTGAGTTCGAGGCCAGCCTGGTCTACAAAGTGAGTTCCAGGACAGCCAGGGCTACACAGAGAAACCCTGTCTCGAAAAACTAAAAAAAAAAAAAAAAAGGCAACATTTACGTGAAATTGTAAGACATTACCGACCAAGAAACTAATAGATGCTTTTCGCCTGCATTGAGTCCTGTTTCCTGGTTATAGCTGGCTTTCTGTAAATCTCTCTTGATAAACAAGCTTTTTTCGTTTTTAAGCCCGTTTTTACCTTTTTTTTTTCCCCCTAAGTAAATGTAAAGAACGAGTGAGTCTCGCCAACTGTATACAGCCAACTAGAGGGCTGCTGGTTGTCTGCTATATCTGGTATCCTCTAGATTCGGGTCCAGGTCCGGGTCCGGGATCCAACGCCCGCGTCCCATTTCAGCACCCCGCTTTCTCAGGACTCCTTTTCCGGAGCGCTGACAGCTCTGCTCTTCTCCAATCCCATTGGCTAAAGCCCACGCCTCTCGCCGCACACAGGTCACAGAGCCTCTGGGCGCGGGGCGATGACGTCACACTAGCCGGGCCTCGGTGGCCGGAGCCTGGGCCCTGGCCGCCGACCGCGAGCAGGGTCGGGCTGGGACGGCGCTACCATGACCATATGCCAGTTTTTCCTTCAAGGCCGGTGCCGCTTCGGAGACCGCTGCTGGAACGAGCATCCCGGCGCCCGGGGTGCGGGCGGGGCCCGGCAGCCGCCACCGCAGCAGCAGCCACCCTCAGGTGATGGTCTGGGAGCGGTGAGCCAGGGCCACGTGCTGCAGACGCACACCTCCATCCCGGACCCCTGCCCTGGCATGCGACGTCTCACCCAGGAGTTGGACAAGTCGTTTCCGCTCGTCACACGTGGACAGGCGTTTGGACTTGGATGCTCCTGCCAAACACTGCGTTTTTAAATTAGAGATGACTTCATCAAACCCTCCTTTTTGGTGAATGGCAGTGGTTGGGAGAATTCACGTGGCTCCATTCAGACCCCTTTCTCTACTCTCTCCCCTTCCTGTCCGTGATCACAAGCTCTTAAAATTTGGGCTTTCGTTAGTAGCTTCCGACACTGGGTCAAGAACCTTACAGGTTTTGTGGAAAGGGTATTCAGGGGCCAGACATGAAACCAGCATAAAACAAGGTTTTAAAAGTCAGATAAATACGTTTTATTCTCTTAACTTTGGAACCTAGTTTTTGTTTGTTTATTTTGGTTTGGTTTTGGTTTTAAGGTTTTCAGAGATCGGCTTTCTCTGTGTAGCGCTAGCTGTCCTGAAACTCTCTTTGTAGACCAGGTTGGCCTTGAACTCACAGAGATCCACCTGCCTCTGCCTCCTGAGTGCTAAAATTAAAGTCATGTGCTACCACCACTGCCCAGTGGATCCTAG
This sequence comes from Mus pahari, assembly GCF_900095145.1. NCBI lineage: Eukaryota > Metazoa > Chordata > Mammalia > Rodentia > Muridae > Mus > Mus pahari. The sequence goes on from NC_034591.1 coordinate 18,708,252, forward strand.
TTCGTGAGGTTGTAGTCAGTGGGTGTTTCCCTTTCCCTTCTATTTAAGGCTCCTCCAGCTCCTGTGTTCATGTTGGTTTATGTTTCCAATCTTTTCGTGGAGGAGACAGATTGTATCATCTACAATCCGTCCAGTGAAAGACTCCAAATTAGGAGTCAGGTTCCCATAGGTGCTGGTATGCGCCCAGGGGCTGCTGAGAGTAATGTTTGTCCTTTGGTCTCTGGAAACCTACTTTAAATGTAGTAATTTGCAAGTAAATGTTCAGTACATAGATAATTAGGTGAGAACTACAAATAAAACTTTAGAATGAAAAGAAAGAAAAAGAATTTTTTGGAATTTTAAGGCCCACATTAGGGCCACTGAGTGCAGCATAAAAGAAGTTTTATGACTATGCTGTGTAATCCCCCTCCAAAGGATTTGGAACTTCAAAACAAAATGCCACTAATTCCTGCTTCAGAGATGCATTTCAGCTGTCCTCCTCTTTGGATTTATTGAGTACTCTACCTATCGGTCTGTTTTTAATGTATATTAAGTGACATATTTCCTAAGTCCTAAGATAAATTATCTTTATCCTAGCATCAACTAGGAAGTGATAAGATTAAAAACAGTATCAAAACCTGAAACAAGTCCTATTGGCTTTTTTATTATTATTTTATGAGTTCTTAGAAATCTACACTTAATCTACCTATTAGTAAGCTTGTAATCTCTATATGAAGGATAGGTTGTGGGCACTGTGTCCACAGAGTAAAGACTGAGGCAAACACTTTTTAAATACCTATTTAAGGACAGAAAGTAAAATTTATTTTTATTATCCAGTTTAGTCATTGTTCTCTTTCATTCATTGTCTCTGTATGGCAGAAACATACACACACACACACATCCAATGTTAGGTCAAATAGGGGCCTTGACTGTGCTGGGCTCACCCAAAGCTTTTAGAGCTCTTTAGAGTATTTTTTATTTATTCCCCCATGGTCAATTTAATAGGCTTAACACTGAGCTCAACAATATATCTATATTTCTATGATCACATTGTTATTGCTTTTTGTCAGCTTGGGTTTTGGGGGTTTTATTTACTTTTTGAGATGAGACCTCACTATGTAGCTCTGACTGACCTGGAACTTAGAGATCTGCCTGTCTCTCCCTCCACAGTGCTGTGATTAAATTCGTACACCAACATACCTGGCCTTGATCTCATTTTTTAATATAAAGAGAACATTATGTGATTTGTTATAACTATAACTCATAAAGGGATTGCCATTTAAAACTAGTAGAAAATAGCACTTTGTATAATTTCAAGACATAGATAAAATATAACAGAAATTTTTAAGATTTGAAAAAGTTACCAATTTTCTGGTTGTTTTGTTTTCTTGCTTATTTTAGGGAGTAACCGTAGAGGGTGGAATGCCAGCAGCCAGAGGTACTCCAATGTCATCCAGCCATCCAGCTTCCCCAAGTCCACTCCATGGGGTGGCAGCAGAGATGAGGACAAACCACCATTCGGTTCTTTTGATTCTGGACCTTCCACCAGCAGAGGCTTTGGGTCATCTCAAAACCCTTTTGCTTCACCTCTCTCTGAGGAACAGAAAGATGAAAAGAAACTTCTGTGAGTTAAAGTATTGTAGAAAATCAATTGCTTGGTTTTTCCAGAAGCAATTACAATGTTTTCTTTACAAAAAAAAAAAAAATGGTTTTGAAAATCAGAGTAAACAAAACAAGAAAAAGAAGTCACCCATGGTCCTGTGGCTCAGCCAGCCTGTTCACACTGTGAGCATCTCAGCCAGCCTGTTCACACTGTGAGCATCTCAGCCAGCCTGTTC
>NC_034591.1:18710543-18711595 GCF_900095145.1 Mus pahari
TGTTCACACTGTGAGCATCTCAGCCAGCCTGTTCACACTGTGAGCATCTCAGCCAGCCTGTTCTCACTGTGAGCTTCTCAGCCAGCCTGTTCACACTGTGAGCTTCTCAGACCTTGTCACTTAGTGTGTGTTCTTAGGTCTGTCTGCTCTGGTCCACTTCCTGATGTACTAGCATATTTCAAAGGTTAGCCTTGCTTAAACAGTCAGTGTGCTCTGCGCTCTTTACAGAGTGTTGGGTAACTCGGAATAATCACTATCCTCACGTTTAATATCATGTTTGTTTGTTTGTTTTTTGTAAAACCATTATTTCAGTTACCCTATTTGAAGTTGGTTAAACAGTGGATTTTTAGGTTTGTTTGGGGTATATATTTTTTAAAGGAACAAGCAGGTTTTGTTTTATTTGAGTGCAGGGTCTCCCTATATAGTCCAGGCTGGTTTGGAACTCAGGTCTCACTGCCTCTCTGTCTCCAGAGCGTTGTCACCTCACCAGCTGTTTCTGAAATGCTGAGGACTGAGCCTAAATCTTCAACTGTTTTGGGCAAGCATCAGTTGGTGTGGTGTGGTGTGTGCGTGTAAAACAAGGCAAAGTTCTATTGTGATTCTAAGTGTAATAACATTCTTTGTGATGCCTATCACTTTAGTAGTTAATGGTCATATTTGATATGAAAGAAATGTTAATTTAGAGCCAAATATATCTATAACTTTGTTCAGATTAACTGTTAAGTGCACAGATCTGAAGGCTGGAGAGGTGGCTTAGCAGTTAAGAACACAGGCTGTCGTTCAGGGGACCTGGGTTCAATTTCCAGTATCCACACAGCAGCTCAGAACTTTCAGTAACTCTAGTTCCAAGGGATTCAACACCCTCACACAGACATACATCCAGGCAAAACACCAAGGCACATAAAACTAAAAATAAATTATTTAAAAGTATATATTTTAAGTACATGGACCTGTTTCCTGTACTACAAAGAAAATTTATATCTGAAGTCCTATAACTCACTCTTTTTTTTTCTTTTTTTTTCCTATTTCTTTTTATTATTATTATTATTATT
>NC_034591.1:18712021-18714955 GCF_900095145.1 Mus pahari
AGGGGTTACTGGTTAGTTCATATTGTTATTCCACCTACAGAGTTGCAGCCCCTTCAGGTCCTTGGGTACTTTCTCTAGCTCCTCCATTGGGGACCCTGTGTTCCATCCAATAGCTGGCTGTGAGCATCCACTTCTGTGTATAACCCACTCTTAAGTTTTAATTCTCTATAACTGATAGTAGTGCTTTTTATTGTTTCCAGTTAAAAATACTGTGCATTGTATTTAGTTCCGTAAAAAATATTATATTTGTGATAATTCTTAAGTATATCAATTAGTTTTCCTATGAATTAAAAAGCCAGCACTATTAATTATTCTATATTATTTGTAACTACAAAATACAAGGTGTTTGTTGTATTGGAAACAGTGTACAGCCCAGCTTGACCTTAAACTCATTGTGTTTCCCTGCATGGCCTCAAAATTCTCCTCAACCACGCAGGTGCTAGAATTGCAGCTGTACTCCACCATGCTCGGGTTGTAATTCCTAGTTCTATAAACTTCTGAGGTAGAAAGGAGTCTTTAGAAAAGAAAATGGTGGTGTTGCACGCCTTTAATTCTGGCGCTTCGGAAGCAGAGGCAGGTAGATCTCTGAATTGAAGCCAGCCTGGTCTACAGAGTGAGTTCCAGGACAGCCAGGACTACAGAAAGAAACCCTGTCTCAAAAGAACAAAAACAGGGCTGGTGAGATGGCTCAGCAGGTAAGAGCACCCGTCTGCTCTTCCCAAAGGTCCTGAGTTCAAAACCCAGCAACCACATGGTGGCTCACAACCATCCGTAACGAGATCTGGTGCCCTCTTCTGGAGTGTCTGAAGATAGCTACAGTGTACTTACATAATAAATAAATAAATAAATAAATCTTTTTAAAAAAATTCTTAAAAAAAAAAACCAAAAACAAAAAAAGAAAAGAAAATGAAAAATATGTAAATTTATGTATTTACTAGAATTTAAATGTTTAGTCACTCAACTTCATAAGTAACAAATTTTAGCAAGCAAGTAAAAATATCCATGACTCTCATTTTTATTTCTTTTCTTTTTTTCCAGGGAAGGAATTGTTAAGGACGTAGAGGTTTGGGAGTCGTCGGGGCAGTGGATGTTTTCTGTCTACTCTCCAGTGAGAGATAAACCCAACATTTCAGGTAACTGGAGACATGCTTGACGTGTTGGCTGGGTTTTCCTGAGGATGGAACCCAGACCTGCATACGTGCTAGGCAAGAGCCCTGCCACTAGGCTATGGACCCAACCCTGTACTTGTATGTGTTTTTAAAATATAAAATTTCTACTGTTTAAAACTAGGCCATGCTAAGTAATTTATTCCAAACTTAGGCACAGCTAGAATTTGATCTTTTTTAAAGTATCCAAGTATTCAGGTAAATGATCCAGAGACTGAGAACCCTAATGTAATTCTTTTAATTTGTATTATTTATTCTCAAGAAAGAATAGTAAAATCAGGACCTACCACAATTTTAATTCAGTCAACTAAAGACTCCCTCTGTAAACCCTCAGGACGTCCTCAGTGGTTAGCTATGTGGCCAGGAGGGTCCCACGCTGCCCACCATTAGATCCCCCACTGCTGCCTTCCCTGGCCTCCTCTTCCTTCCCAAGAACACTGCTTCTTCATGAGGCCTGCTGAGACTCTGAAGGAGCCATGGGGTGGCATCTCTTTAGAAGATTCCTTCCTTTCCATTTTGTTTTTCCCATGATCCCTATGGCTGCCAAGTTCTTCCAAGTCTCTCCTGCAGAGAGTTGAGGAGACAGCAGGCATGGCCCAGCCCAGCCCTGAGTCAGGGTCAGAGTCCAGGAGCGCTGCTGGGCCTCACCTCCGGCTCACCACCTCTCTCTTGTTCAGGTAGAAACTCTTTACTGACCTTCATTTGTCCTGCACCCTGGTCTGCATTCGACAGGACACATAAACCGTGAGCAGCTGGGGCTCTTCCCGGAACCTTGTGTGTTCTGGAGGAAAGAAACCAAGAAACCATGAAAACAGAACATTTAAGATAATGGTCGTTTCTGTAAGCTTCATAAGCCCGAGGTTGCTTTAAATATTAGTACTTAAGTACTGCCAAGTATTAAATCTTAATTTACAAATGGACCTAAAGCCTAATGTCTTACATCTCTGGTTTACATTTCAAAATATGAAATATAGAGAGCTCTTCATAGGGTGACCATGTAAAATATAGGACATTCAGTTAAATTTCAGATAAGAAAGTAGTATTTTCAGGCTGGAGAGATGGCTCAGCGGTTAAGAGCACTGAATGCTCTTCCAGAGGTCCTGAGTTCAATTCCCAGCAACCACATGGTGACTCACTACCATCCATAATGAGATCTGATGCCTCCTTGTGTGTCTGAAGAGAGCACTGGTGTACTCACATACATAAAAGTATTGTTGAGTAAAACTTATGGATTTAGCATAAACTGAAACAGCAACAAGCTGCTCATAGACTGTAGTAATCATGGGAAGAAGGATTTGGAATGTCATTCTAACTCAAGGAGGTAAAATTATCCGTTCTTAATGAAATAAAACCTCTTACCCATTGACTATGCACTTTAACTATCTCAGACAAAGTGGGGGTGAATATACTCCATGCTTCTGCCCTGTACTCACGTGTGGTGCTCACTCGAAGGGACGTTTGTCACAGACAGATTGTATTGGAAAGAATATACTTAGCTTTGGTAGCTATTTTCTATACAGTGAATGAGATAAGCCTGTCACCTGAGCGATTGTGGCAGAGAATGACAGAGTCACTGCCAAGGGTAAAGCTGAAATTCCCTACTAAAAGGGAATCATGGAAAACCTTTCTGTCACATGAGGACAACAGTTTCCCAGTCTTTAAAAATCTCTTCTAATAAGGCTAGTGGCGGTGCTGGGCATGGTGGCCATGCCTTTAATCCCAGCACTCGGGAAGCAGAGGCAGGTGGATTTCTGAGTTCGAGACCAGC
>NC_034591.1:18715390-18733130 GCF_900095145.1 Mus pahari
AGAGAGAGAGAGAGAGAGAGAGAGAGAGAGAGAGAGAGAGAGAGAGAACAGACAGACAGACAGACTAGTGATGGCATGAATGTGTGTCGACTTCAGGGTTAGCTTGTGGTTTGTTTTTGCATTCTAGAGGGTCCTGTGTCATGTATGGAAGTTCTCTAGGGCATGTTCAAGACCAAAGTGTCTTGTTACAGAATCACGATGACTGAAATCCATTCTCATTCCAAGATAAACTTATGAATTGTAATCTAACTACACAAAAAGTTCATTGGCTTTTGTATCTGCTTTATAACTGGCCTTTAAAACCCTCCCACTTGTCTGGGCATAGTGGCATGCACCTTTAATCCTAACACTCGGGAGGCAGAGGTGAGCTGATTTCTGTAGTTAAAGGACATCCTGGTCTACAGAGTGAGACCCTGTCTTGAAAAACAAACAAAATAAAAACCTTCCACTCTCTAGCCACATTATCTGAAAAAGCCATTGAGACTTGTTTTTCTAGTGACACGTCTTTGGGATGTAGTTTGTATACAACAGCGAATAGCAGGATAAATGCAGAAGCACAGAGAAGCACAGACAGGAACTGGCAGACAGAGCTGGTGAGAGCCACTCAGCAACTAAGAGCATGTCCTGCTGGTGCAGGGTATGTGAGTTCAGCTTCCAGCCTTCATGGTGGCTTCCTCACAACTTGCTGTAACCAGTTCCAAGGGAGCCAACACTGCATTCAGACCCCTACAGACATCAGTACTCCAGAACACACACACACACTTAAAAATAGTATTAAAAAAAAACCTAAGCTAGCTGAGAAGCCAAATGTTAAAGAGCTCTGTAGATACAGGTGTGCTGTCCACCTCTGTTTTGGAAAATGTATGTGGATACATTTTCATTATAAAGACCTAACTGTTGTGTGGTGTTGGAGCACAACTAGCCCTCTAGCACTCTAGAGGTAAAGGACGTCTGTGAGTTCCAGGCCAGCCTGGTCTACAGACTTAGTTCCAGGATAGCTAGGCCTACACATAGAAACCCTGTCTCAAAAAATAAAAAACAAACAAAAAAGCGAACTTCTTCTCTGTAGCTAGAATATTTCTTTTATACCATGTCCTAGTTTGCTTTTCTGTTGCTGTGATAAACACCATGACCCAGAAGCAACTTGGAGAAGGCAGGGTTTATTCAGCTTACAGGCTAATGGCCCATCCTTGAGGGAAGCCCATGCTGAACCAGAGGCAAGAAGAGCTTGAAGCAGAACAGAGAAACACTGCTCAGTGGCCTGCTTCCCCAGGTGTGCTCAGCTAGCTTTCTCACACAGCCCAGGTCCAACTGCCTAGGGATGGCTATCCTGGAACTCACTCTGTAGACCAGGCTGGCCTTGAACTCAGAAATCCGCCTGTCTCTGCCTCCCGAGTGCTGGGATTAAAGGCGTGCGCCACCACGCCCAGGTACATGCTATCCTTTTAAATACTATCCTGAGAAACTAGCTATTCAAATAATTCTGTATTCTAATTTCTGTATTCTGTGATTCAGATAAGAAACTAGTTGATCACAGCTTGAAAGAATAGAGATTGAGATGAACAGAGTTCCATGACAGAGAGTTGTTACATTCTTATGAAACCCTTTTAAGAGTTAAGCCTTGGGGCTAGGGAGATGGCTCAGCGGGTAAGAGCACTGACTGCTCTTCCGAAGGTCCTGAGTTGAAATCCCAGCAACCACATGATGGCTCACAACCACCCCGTAATGAGATCTGATGCCCTCTTCTGGAGTGTCCAAAGATAGCTACAGTGTACTTACATATAATAAATAAATAAATCTTTAAAAAAAAAAAAAAAAAAGAGCTAAGCCTTGAATAAAGAGAAAGTATCTGTTATAAAAAGCTTGGAGAAAACATTCCCAGCAATATGATAGCTAGTGCAGAGGCCTTGAGGTGTTACTGCTCAAATAACAGAAGAAAGAAAATAATGACACAGGATAAAGCCAGAGCAGCAGCCAAGGGTCATATGATGTTGGCTCTCGTTACATTGGATATGCAGCTATTGAAGAGCTTCAGCAGAAGGATATGGTCTGACTAGAAAAAGCTGATTCAGTGATGCAGGAAGGAGGGAGAATGAGCTTTTGGGAGTGGGCACAAGACAAGGAGGCAGGGAGACAAGTTAGGAAGTGATGGCTAATGACCAACTTAGAGCTATTGGCAGTGGACACAGAATCAGTCAACGTTGAGTTCTGTTTTGGACCAGCAGGATGCTAATACTTTAGATACAGAAAAACCAACAAACCCAGTGTGATTCCTGAGTGCTTTTTGCACTGGAGTAAACTAAATGGTACAAGGGTTCCAAGGACAGCTGTGTCACAAATAAGAACATTGCCTTTCTTAGGGTTCTCAGTGCTAAAAGTAGTCATTGGTTTACACAATGAAATCACTTGGTGATATAGATAAACTGAAACATGTTTGGTATTTCTTTTAAAGTAAATGCATATTAAGAACACCAACTGTTCTTCCAGAGGACCTGTAATCAATTTTAGCTTCTACATGGCAGCTCAAAACTGACTGTAACTCCAGTTCCAGGGTATTGAGATGACACTAGGCACACATGTGGTGCACATGCATTCATGCAGGCAAAACATCCATGCACTACATTTTTTATGCATTTATGTCTTTATCTAAAGTGGTCATGTGCTTTTATTCTGCATGCTTGCTTTTTTCATCAGGGCCCCAGATCCCATGCATGCCAGGCAGACATTCTACCACAGAGCTACATTCCTAAGCCCCAGTATTCTACATTTATCAATGGAAGTACTAGAATAAGCATCCTTTTGCATAACACAAGTATCTAAAGTTAAATCCTAGAAATGTACATCAGAGTATTTAGCATTTAGCATTTAGCACTTGTGCCTGTTTATAGACAGTTTGCCCCAGAAAATTCCTTAGTGTGTTCAGCGCAGCATCCATCACCGTGACTCCTGAGTGGCAGTGGTCATCTGTTCTTAATATCTGCCAGACTGTGAGGAGAGCATTTTATTACTAAGTTGAATTTTTAAGTTTTCTTTTATTCACCTTTTGAAATTGTAGTGAGCTGTTTGGATTTTCTGTCTTTGCCAGTCTCTGTACTGACTTAGAAACAATGTTTCTGTATTAAAAATGTTATTCATGTGCATGTAGCTGTGGTTTTCCTGGTTTCTTGTTTGCCTTTTCAATTTGTTTATTGCAGATATAACAGCATTGGTTTAAATGTGTCTGTAGTCAGCTCTTGTTTTCCTTTCACTCTTTATCTTTACAGAATTCTTCATTCAAGGATAAAATAACTATTTTCTTCCAGTTAATTTAAACATTAGTAAATATAGGCTTTGATTTTTTTTCCTTGACCTTGAAATTTGTCTGATAACCAGCATTATCACAATTTGTCTCAAACTCTAGCATTACTACCAGAATCACTTACTGTTTAAATTCCAACTGATTCTTCACTTCAGGTTTCACAGACATTTCTCCAGAGGAGTTGAGGCTTGAATACCATAACTTCTTAACCAGCAATAACTTACAGAGCTATGTAAGTTTGTTTTCTATTCCTCTACCTCAGCAGCATTGGCTGCCAGTTACTACTTCCTGTGTTTGTAGTGGCTTGCTTGTGTTTTGGCATGTTTGGTAAAAGTGGTGGTTTGAATATGCTTGACCCATAGGGTGTGGCTATTAGTAGGTGTGGCCCAGTTGGAGGAAAAGTGTCACTGAGGGACTGGACTTTAAAAGTCTCCTGTGCTCAGGCTCCACCTAGTATGGGAGAGAGCTTCTCCCTAGCTGCCTGCAGAAAGGAGTCCTCTCCTGGCTGCCTTTAGATCAAGATGTGGAACTCTCAGCTCCTCCTCCAGCACCATTTCTGCCAGTCTGCTGCCATGCTTCCTGCCATGATGATAATGGACTGAACCTCTGACACTGTAAACTAGCCCCAATTAAATGTTTGTCTTTATGAGAGTTGCCTTGGTCATGGCATCTCTTCATAGCAGTAGAAACTCTAACTGAGGCAGGAGTTGGTATCAGGGACTTAGGTATTGCTGTGGAAGGCCTGACCATGTTTTGTTTGGAGGAATATGGATTTTGGTACTTCAATTTGGAAAGCCATGGAATGCTTTAAGTGGGGCTTAATGGGCCACCTAGTAGGAATATGGAAGACATTGGTGCTGAGGGTGATTTCAACTCTGAAGATTGTTCTTCTGATGTTTTGGTGAAGAATGTTGCTGCTTTTTGCCCTTGTCAAAAGAGTCTGCTTGAGGCTAAGGTAAAGAGATTTATGTTAATTGCATTGATAAAGGAAGTCTCAAAAAAGCCCAGCAGAAACTTTGGTTTGCTCTGGTTTGCTCTCATGAAGAGTGTTTTCATCAAGCATAGCAAGCTTAAAAAGGAAAAATACAAAATGTGTGGTTCAAAGAGTAAAGGGGCACCAGGAAGTGGAATGGAGCTAAATCCTGTGTTCAGGAGAGTAAATGGAATTAGGGGAGTGGTGACCTTGAGGCAAGATCCCACCAGCTAAGTTTATGTATTTGCAGTTGCATGAGAGAGAGTTATATTATGTTAGGCGTTACTATGACCTGGTTATTGTTTTCATTTGGACATAAGGAGATACGATTATGTGTCAAAATGATGGGATGGATCATGATGGCTATTCTCAGTTTTCAAGTTGATTAAGATCAATAATGAAAAGCTTAGGTCCAGGCTTGGTGGTACATGCCTTTAATCCCAGGAGACAGAGGCAAGCAGATCCTTGAGTTCAAGGCCAAGTATAGAGCAAGTTCCAGGTAAAGAAGCTGAAGGCCAGGCATGGTGGTGCTCACCTTTAATCCCAGCACTAAGAAGACAGCCATTCAGACTGAATTCAAGGTCAATCTACAGAAGTTGTTTCAGGACAGCCAAGCTTAGACACTGATGGAGTTGGAAACAAAAGGCTGGTAATGTAAGAAAACAATGTGGCTCTGGCTTTAAAGTAAAGAATAGAAGGGGTTACTGGAACAACTGATGCTGCTTGGCTGAAGCTAAGAAGCTAGCAGTGCTTAAGAAGAGACCAGCATCCCTGAGGTGAAATCTGGGAAGTGTTTCCTGAGAGCACAAAGAAGCTGTGTTCCAGAGATAGCCAGGGATGTACCTTGTGCTGCAGCTGGACTTGGTAATGTGTAAGAGTCACCCTGGTGGTACTGGTTTGGAAGGCATGAAGGGGTCATGCAGAGCAGCTGGAGCTTGATACTGGGAGAGGCCAGGAGAGGCCACTGGTGAAGATGCAGCTTCAGTGTCAGTTGAAGGCCTAGGACTGAAGGGGTCATGCAGAGAAGTTGAGGCTTGGCACTGTGAAGAGAACAGAGAGGCAGAGGCCATTGGTTGGTGACACTTCCTCCAACAAGGCCACACGTCCTAACAGTACCACTCCCTCTGGGCCAAGCATATTTAAACCACCACAGTAAGAACTGTTAATTTTTTGTAGGTCAGTGCCTTTTAAAAATTGTTTCATTGTCTAAGTTAATAATGATATGCTATCGTGATAAGGGTATTATTTTATAACTCAGACCTTCTATCATCTGAAAGGCATTACTGCTTCCATGATGGAGACCAGGAAAGCAGAGTTCTGCCCCACACATTAACACTCACAGAGCAGACATCCGGAAGAAACCAGTCTGAGTGGGCCAATGAGTAAGCTGGGTACCTGAAGGAAATCATTTCTGTTGTCTACAGTCAGGACTGTACATTCCAGCTACTACACATAATTCCCTCCTGTCCAGATAGCACCAGTTCTGCCCTTCTAGGTGATCAGCTGTGAGATACAGGGAATGAGAGAACAGAGTGAGGCAACTAGACCTGGGATATCTCTGGCAAACAGGAGCAGGGCGTAAACCGTCAGTCCTGAGTTATTTTTTTTTTCTCTCTCCAGCTAAACTCTGTTCAACAGCTAGTAAGTCAATGGAGGAATAGGATAAATGAACTGAAAAATCTAACTATGTCGACCAAAGGAGCTCTGGTGAGTACTGAAGAAGTTTCTTCAAAGAAGTGTCTTATCTACCCTGTTTTCTTTTGTGTTGGTTTTTAAGACAAGAGTAAGTAGACTAGGATGTCCTGCAACTTATCATGTAGCCCAGGCTGCTCTTGAACTCACATCCGCCTGTTTCGGTCTCCTCCATGCTGGTATTATAGACATGCCCTACCATGTCTAGCTTCCCGTTGCTTTTTGTGTGTTTCTTGAGACAGGCTCTCATCTGAAATGATCCTGGCCAGCCTGGAACTCAGAGACCCATGTACCCACCTTGAGCGCTGAGATTAAAGGTGCACACTGGGCTCTATTGCTTTTATTTTTTAATTTCCGTTATTTTATGTGTGTGAGTGTTTTGCCTGCAGGTATATCTGTGCACCAAGTATGTGCCTGATGTAGCATAAGTCAGAAAAGGGTGTCTAATCCCCTGGAATTGGAGTTATAGGTAAGAATTGCCATGTGGTGCAGGGAATCGAAATCAGGTCCTCTTGAAGAGCAGCGTTGATAACCTGTGAGTTATCTTTCTAGCTCCTAGTGCTTTTGGGTAGAGGATGTTTCATTTATAATTTGGAGGGCAAAGCAAAGTCTGTAAAGGATTGCGGCTTACACTCTCACCCTGTGCCCACACACCCTCACCATGTGGTCATCTAGAGCTGAAGCTCTAGAACTTATTTCTGTTTCTCAGAAAAGTGGGGACAGTTGTGCTTTTTAAAACCAGTTTTCAGTTGGCCGTGGTAGACTCCTTTAGTTCTTACACCAAGGAGACAGAGATAGACAGAGCTCTCTGAATTTGCAACAACTGATCTACATACTGGAGTCCAAGACAGCTAAGGAATGCTTAGACCTTGTTTCTAGATAAATAAATAAAATTTAAAACTTTTAACATAAGGTTTTTAACTGGGGTAGGACTAGTTTTGAAAGTTGGAAACTATTACAAATTCAGGTACTTAAAGATATGCTTATTCCATCCTGCAGCTGTATAACTCCCTTGGCCTCACCATTGCTGAGAGCTGATAGAACAGTAATGCCTAAGTCTAAGGAACTGTAGACGTTCCCTCTGGGATGAATGCTTCCAGGTCATTGTTAATGTTGTGAGGTCCCTAGAACAATCCGTCCTCAGTGGCTTAGCACATCATCCTTGTTACTCTTTTATCATGAGCATAGATGTACTTACATTTGTTTATCCCTTTACCTATTGGTGACTATTACTCCAGTAAAAAGAAGCAAGGAAAAAACAAAAAAAAAATCTGTATAATTCTATGGTTATGAAGCTACCGAAGGGACACCACCTGTCTGTAGTGATAAGCTAATGAGCAATTGTGTGGGACCAGAAGTGGAGAAAGGACTATCTGCCCAGGAAGGTTATAGGAAGCTCTTAAGGGCAATAGAAATTTGTTTGTGGTGATTATAAGTGTATTAGGAGTCATTGAAATATGTCAAAACACATCATCTCTGCTCAACCTGAGGGTGATGACCCTTTCACAGGGGTCACATATGAGACATCTATATGTCAGATATTTATGTTACAGTTCATAACAGTAGCAAAATTACAGTTTTGAAGTAGCAACTAAAATAACTTTGTTTGGGGAGGTCAGGGCAACATGAGGAAATTGTATTAAAGGGTCGCAGCATGAGGAAGGTTGAGAAGTAGCTCTATGTGAACTAGATAAAATTGTCTAAGATACGTCCTAGGAAAGAAAACTCAGCTTCAAGGTTTTCAAGCTCGGTGCAGTGGTATGCAGCTTTAGTCCCAGCACTTAGGTAGAGGCTGGTGGATATCTGTGAGCTCAAGATAGCCTAGACTATAGAGAAAAAAAGAAGAAAGAAAGAAAGACCAATGTCTTGGAGGGAAGGAGTCGGGTTGGTGGAAGGTTCCTTTGGAAGGGCATCAGTCAGCAGAGTAGGTCAGTCCAGCGGTAAGCTGAACTTTTAGTAGTAAGCTTTTTATAGCACTGTGACTACAAGTTGAGTTGAAGCATTGAGGAGGTAGACTGGGCATACTCGGGCAATCTTTTCACCTGTATCTGGAGTGACTAACAAATCTGGGTGTAACTTTATAAACACTGACATGTGTGGTTTTCTAGAATGCAATTTTATTTATTCTTGAAGTTTTTTTTATATGGATACAATGTATCTTGATTAAAAAATGCTTTTCTGATTATAATACATTGTTTTTAACAAGTTGAATTCTAACAATTTTAATTTACCAAATTGAATTTAACAAGTTGAATTTAACAAGTGTAAAATTAAAGTTGTTCCCCTACCAGAGATAACTGTTGTTCATTTCTAGTGCAGTTTTATATAGATGTTCATATTAGTTGATTTTATAGTTTATAGAGTATTATATCCTTTCCTTTTCTTGATCACATTGTGGACATTTTATATGTTAAAAGTGCATATTTAAATAACACATTTTAAAAATGTATTATATAGCAACAGTCTATGATAATTATTCATAAAGTATTGTACTTGTGTTGGTTTTTTAAGCTCTCTGATGTAAAGGATGGGATCAATCAAACAGCACCTGCGTTTGGATTTGGAAGTAAGCAAGCAGGGTCGTTTGGGTCGCCAGGTAAGAGAGTGTGGCTCAGAAAAGTGGGACTCTATAGAGTCCTACTTTTCAACTTTAGAAAACCTGAATCACCATTTTAAATCATTCTTACAAATTCTTCCTTAATGGAGCCTTGAAGAACTTAACTCCACAAATGCTTTGGGAAGGCAGGCTGGTGGAGTGAGAGTGAGGGGGAGTGCTGGGGCTCAGCTTATAGAAGTACTTTTGTGCCAGGCGTGGTGGCGCACGCCTTTAATCCCAGCACTTGGGAGGCAGAGGCAGGTGGATTTCTGAGTTCGAGGCCAGCCTGGTCTACAGAGTGAGTTCCAGGACAGCGAGGGCTACACAGAGAAACCCTGTCTCAAAAAAAAAAAAAAAAAAGTACTTTTGTCTCTGAGACAGGCTGTTACTGTGTAGCCCTGACTGGAACTCACTTTGTGAACCGGGACTTTTGATCCTTCTGCTCTGCCCCCACAGTGGGAGTAGAGATGGGAACCTCCATGCCCAGCTCTAGAAGAACATTTTAGGAATGTCTCTCAGCCTCATAGGAAACTAGGCATGATGATGATGATATACATTTTGTGTGTGTGTGTGTGTGTGTATTTAATTCTAGCCTACAGAGGCTGCAGTAAAGAATCAAACGTCTAAGGCAAGCTTGGCAAGGCTCTCAGGAATTTGATAGCACACTAGTGTGGCAGCAGTGTCTTTGAGACCTTTGTCAGCACACAGCAGTCACAAGGCTGCTCTGCTGAAACCATGGCGAGCCGAAGTGCACACCCACTCTGACTCTCATGGGCGCATGAGTCATGGCAGGGCAGTGGTGCTTAGAGGGTCGGTTTAACTTTGTTTTCATGTGTCCCTAAACTCTTCAATATCTACACATGTCTGAAATAAGAGAAGGGAGCAGCGAGGCCACATTTTCTGACTGTAACCTATGTTTGTAGGTTTCCCAGTGAATAACAGCAACAGCAGTACTGTTCAGAACTTTAGTTTTAAAACAAGCCCAGGACTTGCCACTGCCCCTTCTGGAAGCACGTCGGTGTTTGGAAGTCACCCAGCCTTTGGGGCTGGGCCCTCTGCTGGCTCCTCCATCTCTTCCTCCACTCCAGCCTTTGGACTTGGGAAACCTGAAGCCACACCTGCTGCATCATTTTCGTTCAAGAGCCCTGAAGCTTCCAGTTTTGCATCACCTGGGTTTTCAGGATTTCCAGCCTCCATGGCAGTAAGTCCCTTTGTCTCTGCAACAGCCCCTGCTTTCGGAAGTGGCGGCTCTGTGGCTGGCTTTGGCAGTCCTAGCCCACATTCTCAGGCTGTATTTGCTAAACCTTCCACTGACGTGTTTGGAGGTAGCGGCACATCTACCTCTGTCCTAGCCTCCGGTGCCACTGATAATGCACTGTTCACGCCCAGGGATCAGCTGACGAAGGAAGAACTGGAGCAGTTTCAATCCCAGAGATTTACCCTGGGAAAAATTCCACTGAAGCCACCACCTGTCGAGCTTCTGACTGTATAAAGGTCAGGTTTAAATACAGAAAGAATGCCTTAGCCGGGCATGTCCTGCATGCCTACAGTCTGGGAAGCTGAGCAGCAGAACACCACAAAATCAGGCCAGTGTGGACAGCACAGAGTGAACAAGAGACCTCCAAGCAAAAGCTCTGAATGGCTTTGAAAGCATTGTTTTTTTTTTTTTATACACCACTGCGGATCACACTGGGCTCACCCAGGCCAGGCAGATTCTACCTGACCCATACTCCATCACTAACTGTGGCTTCTGAGATTGGCTTGAATGAATTTATATATACATATAGCTTTCAGTAATTTGAGGGATTTTAAAGTTTAACTTTTCTAAACACCCAACTAAATAAAGAATAGCCAAAAAAGTCAATAAGCAAGGGACTCTTTTGTGCTGTAATTACGAGTGGAACTAAACAGTACAGTGTACTGAATAAAGTAATTTTCTCATTCTACTCCAGTTCACTCTCTGTCCCTTTAAATAGGGATGTGAACAGTGGTTTCTGGAGATCAAACCCAGGTACAGTGGCTCCTGCGTGACAGGAGCTACATCCCCCGACTCTGACTTGTGCCTGCATGTGTGTCTGTGCACCGCGTACAGGCCTGGTGCTTTTAGAGGTCAGATTCCCTGGAGCTGAGGTTACAGATTGTTGTGAGGCACCATATAAAGGTGCTAGGAATTGAACTCTAGTCCTCTGAAGCAGCAGTCCTCCTAACCTCTGAGCCATCTACCTCTCCAGTCCCAAGCCCTGACCTTTTACATGGGGGGCCGCTGAGTGGGTGGAGCGGTTGCCGCAAAGATATGCAAATGTGAGGACCTGAACTGATGCCCAGTGCTTAAACACTGGAGTGCATGAATCTGTCTCCCCAGCACTCAAGAGGCAGAGACAGGTAGATGCCCAGAACTCGCTGACCAGCCATTTCCAGAAACCCTGTCAAAAGGATGGAGAAATGATAGGGGAAAGACACCCAACACCAACTTTTGGCCACCACACATACCTGTGCCCAAACACACATGCATATAGTAGACCAAAAAACAGAAACAAATGGCTTACCTATTGAAAGATGGGCACTCCAGATGTTCATGAACAATGCAAAGCATTCAGTCCCCCAGGATCCATATTGTGATGCATTTAAATAGTGTGATTCCCATCTAACATCAGAGGCATGTCTCTCTATGGAGTCCAACAAATGCACTCAACTACACAGTGTAAGGCGGACCAATGTGTGCATATCATTAACAAAGAATCTTCCATCACGTGTCCTTTCACGTGCTTGCTTTAGCAGAGCATCCTCCTGTGTCTGCTTCAGCGAAGCCTTCCTTCATGAGTTCGCCTTAGTCTTTCACCTGTGTCCACTTCAGGAAAGAACTCCTTCACGTGTTTGCCCCAGCAAAACACCAGCCAGCACAACCAACTTTCCAAAGAACCCTTAGGTTTCCATTTCAGTTTCTCGGGTATTCAGTCACAGAGCTACAGTGGAATCAACTTGATCCACCATGCTGCTCTTATAGTATAGAGTATGGTTCACTATGTTGTTTTTTTTTTTATATAATTTATTTTTGATACAAGATTTCGCTTTGTGGCTCTGGATATCCTGAAACTCCCTCTGTAGACCAGGTTGGCTTTGAACTCACAGAGATCCATTTGCCTCTGCTCCCCAAGTGTGCTGGATTTAAAGGTGTATGCCATCATGCTCACCACCATGATGGCCTAAAACCTGCACCTATGAGCCAGTCTTTCCATAAGCTGCTGACAGTTGACCGCCACAGCCTGATATGACTACTGTAGCCGGCATGGATGCTGCCCTGGGTCTTGTGTTCATCTTTCCCAGCAGAGTTAGGGAAGAAGGCTGCCAGACAGGATGGCCAACACCCTGTGGTTGCCAGCAGGCACCTCTCTGCTCTGCAGACCAGTGTTAACAGCGGTTGATGCGGCTGAACGGACAAGCTCAGAACTGCCCCAGAGATGAATTTCACAAGACAGGCTGGGGAGGGAGAGGCTATGAGGAGAAATACCACCTTGGTCAGCTCAGTGACAGGAAAGAGTGGAGGCCTGACTCCAGCTTTCAAAGTGGCTACAGAGCTGCTCACTAGCCAAAGATGGGACCAAAAAAGGCTGCTCTAGGGAAAGGAAAACTCAGGATGGGGTGAAAGGCTGTCCCAAATGATTCTCTCTGGACACGCATTCTTTGTCCAGCTTAGACAGCCATCAGCCCTCCTTATCACTTTGACAGCCCACTTCTCTGAAACTTGACTCTACCTTCTCCAAGCGTAGCCAACCTGCAACCCTCTTGACCCCCAAGTTCCACCCATGGACTTAACACCTCCTGGTCCAACCACAGTGTTCCCTCCCTGCCCTGCTGTGTCCTTTTCGAAGCATAGTCCCATATCCCAGTGTGTCTTCTGCTCATACTGGTGACACCGGTCAGCAGTAGTCCTTCTGCTCCAAGCCTTTCACAAATTCACTCAGGCTGCAGAAACTCCTTCCAGAAAGAGGTTTATGCAAATGGTCCTTGGCCCCATGTGGTCTAAAGTGTACCCTCATTCTGCTTCTTTGAGGGCTCAGACTTCCTCAAACACAATGTGACATACATGAAACCAACAGCAGCACCAGCATCTCTCCATCCCAGTGTATCCCTGGGAGCCTGCAGCCATCGGCCCTTCTCTGCAGCCTGGGCAGCTGCTGACCACTGTCTGACACTAGAGATAGGGCTGTTTTCCCCAGGACTCTGACTTAAGGAAACACAGACATCCCAGTTTTCATGCTTTTAGATGGAGTCACTACTTTAATCTTTTTATTAAATTTACTTTTTATGTATTTTTGCCTGCTTGTATGTATAACACATATATACATATATGTGCAATGGGCACTGTTTCGGGAAATATTAAAAAGAATGGCAAGTTCCCGCACTACGCTGGGTACTGGCGGGCCACATGGCTCCAGCCGGATGTTCCCATCTCAGCAGACTCTGGCCCAGGTCTCCTGAGACATCTCTACTTGACTTGCTAATTTCCCTTGGCGAGTCATTGCCACGCCAGCCCCATGCAGTGACTGCCCACTTCATGGTTAAATATCACAATACCCAGTAACCCAATAAAATCAAAACACTTGAAGCTTATAATTAACCAGTCAGATTTACATAACAATAAATTCTCAATTCACAAGATGCCCACAATACTTTCAGAGCCAATTGATAGTGATACAAACTGCCCACCTAGATTGGACAAGTTACACCAATTATTCTATCCCTATATAGTATTATACCTGTGGTTATTTAAAGCCACGTAGGATCTGAATCATCCTGGTCGTCCCCCATATTGCTTCCTCTCCTCTCCTGTCTCCTCCCACTCTGTCTCCGCAACTCTTAGCTCCGCCTTCCTTTTCCCTGTCCAATCACAGGCCTCCTGCTGCACTAATATTTAAATTAATTGGACAGGAAAAATCCTGCCACAGGGCACCACATATGTATGTGTGCTACACGTGTGCTTAGTGCCTATCAAAGTCGGAAGAAAGCACCAGAAACTCCCCGAAACTGGAGTTAAAGATGGTTGTAAACCATTGTATGGGTGCTGGCGTTGATCCTGGGTGCTCTGCAGGAGTAACAAGTGACTTTAACTACTGATCCATCACTCGAGCTCCACTTTTTCAATTATTTATTATTATTTTGTAAGGATTGTGTTTTGCCTGCATCTGTGGCTGTGCACTGCATGCAAGCAGTGCGGATACATACCAGAAGAGGGACTGGTCCCCTGGGACTAGAATCACAGATGTTTATGAGCTGGCGTGTGATTGTTGGGGATTAGACCTGGGTCCTTGAGAAGAGCAGTTGGTGTTCTTAATTGCCGAGCCCTGGCTCAGCCCCTAGAGTAACCATTTAAAGGCTACCTATGTACCTCTGTCAGTGACTTGCAACTTTTTAAATTGGAAGTAACATTCATTTTATAGATTGACTGCAATTTGTTTACTCATTTTTAGATAGAAAATATATTTTTCCAAGTTTAAGCATTTTTTTTCAGAATTTTTTTTTTATCTTGAGTGTATGAGTGTTCTTCCTGCAAGTATGGCTGAGCACCATATGTATTCCTTATGCATACATGTATAGATGGTACCACACATGTACGGATGTGTACCACATGCAGGCTTCATGACTTCAAAGGTCAGAAAATCGCATCAGATCTAGTACTGAATTATGGATGGTTGTGAGTCACCATGGGAGTGCTGGGAACTGAACCCATGTTCTGCGAGAGAAATAAGTACTGTGAGCCTCTAAGTCATCTAAGAATTTAGGTACTTTTTAATAAACAGGTACAGTCATCAGTGTGGAAGTCTTTGTGCAGTCACGGATTCTTTTACAAACTTACAAAATGAGAAAGAAACCCCTCTTACAGCAGACCCTATGTCCCTCAGTCTCTCGAGCCCCCTCTTACAGCAGACCCCATGTCCCCAAGGCCCTTCAGCGCCCTCCTGATTTGATTCCTCCTTTCCTTTTGTCACTGTGACCTGCTCTGATTACCTCCCATTTAGACATGGACCTCAATACTGGGGCTTTATAGGATGTGGCTTTGGAAAATGCCACTGGAACATATGCTAAGATGGTGCCAGGGCCAGGATTTGGCTGTAGTTAGAAACTGCTTCAGAACTCAACCTGGTCAAGAGGGCAGAGCTGAGTGACCAGAGAGCATCCCTTCTCAGTGGGCAAGAGACCAAGAGAGGCAGCTCAAGTCTCCTTACACATGTGTGGGTCTTTTACAATCATGATGTTTACATTTCCTTGAGCGTTTATGCAATATCTGACCTAAGCCCGCCCCTCAACACTCAGCCAGCAGCCTCCTGAGCTCCCCCACTACATCTGACTACAGCCTGTACAAAGTGTGGCCAGAGAGGACAATTTGTTAGCTGAAAAGGGAGTCCTCACTGAGTCTTCCCTCATTGCCAGGGAGTAAGTCAGTCACATAGATTTTGTGAGCTTCTTAGCCTTACGCAAACATGACTGAATCTAAAAGGCGAAGAAAGAAACATCTTTATCAGAAGAAATAACCCAAATGCTAGCACCATAAGAGAATAAAAATGAACAGCCTTGGTGATAGCTCCTCACCAAACAAGAGTGTGCTTGCTGTGACCCCAAACCCAGGCTACAAGTTCACGGCCACTGGTGTACGGAGCGGTTTCTCTCTTGGACTGCTTGCTGTTGGCGCACCTCCTTCTAGCGGGTTCTGACAAGCATAGGCCTGTGTGAACAACACATCCCTCAAAAGTTCAGGGCCTTCACTTCAGAAAGTTCCTTCACCCTTTTGCAGCAGCCCCAACCTGCCTCACCCTGTAGGTAGACTTGCTGCTTGTTGAGAAGCTCCCTGTGTAACTTCCCTCAGTGTGACACTTCTGAGAGTCACACTGCTGGGAGCAGCAGCAGCAGCCTGCCGATTGGCTGCCGTGTAGCATCCCTGTGCTTGCATAGCACCGTCTTATTTATCCATTTGTTGAGTCACTCCCTTTTTTGAGTGTGTGAGGGAAAATGCGTTTTCATATATGTGCAGGTGCACATGTGTGCATGGGTGGGTGGAGACCAGAGGACCATCTCAAGTGTTGTCCTCAGTAAACCTGTCTACCTCCTCTGAGAACCATCCCTTCCAACCAGTTGGATGCAAGTCTTCCCGAACTGCCGGTAGCCTGCTGGTCCATGGGAGGAGATACAATAAGAGGGGTGGGGAAGGAGAGGAAGGAGCTAAATGACCAGGTGGGAGGGAGAAGGGAGGGATTCTACTTATACGTCGTCGATGAGGAAGCCTTCATCACTGCTGGGTGGAGACGTTCCAGAGTAAGCACTTAAGTCACCTGTTCTCCTGCCCTCACTCACTGCCCTGGTGAATCTTAAGTGTTGGAACCTTAGGAGGAGGGGGAGCATTGTTTAAGACATTCCCCAAGGGAAGGGATTTTGACAACAAAGTCTCATTGGCCTGAAGCTCCCTAATGGAGAGCCCAGAGAGCCTCCAGGTTTGCTGTGAACATTGGTGTGTCAGTCTGTGAGGATGGTTTCCCCTCTCCCCAGGAAGCACTTAGAAGTGGGCTGACTGTGGCCAGACCAACCACGGCTGTTATGAGCTTTTCAACTGATACTCATTAATTGTACAAAGTAAAGGCGTTCATTGTGATGTCTCCATGCAGACCAAGCCCATCCAATTCAACCACTGCCCCCACCACACACCTGCCCCCACCACACACCTGCTCCCACCACACACACCTGCCCCCACCACACACACACACACACCTGCCCCCACCAAACACCTGCTCCCACCACACACCTGCCCCCACCACACACACACCTGCCCCCACCAAACACCTGCTCCCACCACACACCTGCTCCCACCACACACACACACACACACACACACACACACCTGCCCCCACTATACACACCCTATGCTTAGGTTCCATCACTGAGCAAAAACAAAACCAAGCCACAGTTCGCTGTGCATGTAGACAATAACGGATAGTTTGTAGTTTAAGTTCAACACTCATTGTTGAACACGCATTGTTACCCTAGCAAAGCATTTTGTTTTTATCTGAAATTTGCATTTAACTACCCGTCCTGCAGTTTTCCTCTGGAAATTATATACCTATTTTTAACTTTTTATTGGTTCTTTGCGTATTTCACATAATGCACCCCAATCTCACTCATCGCCCCATCCCTTCCTACCCACCCTCCACCCTTGCAAAGAAAATTAAAATAATATAAAAACAAGACAAAAACCTCATCAAGGAAGCTGCTATAGTGTGTCACTGTCTGTCCCACAGTGTACCCTTTTGTCCAAAAAGCTTCACTTGCAAAAGTTCGTTGTAATGAGTTTGGTTCAAGGCCTCTGGCTTCTGCTACACAGTCAATACTGGGTCCTCATGGGACTCCTCTTCGGTATCCTGTTGTTGCCCTGTGTCATGGAGATCCTGCAGCTTTGGCTCTGCAGGTCGGGCCCCTTCACATGCTCCAGCAGCTCATAGATGGAGTAGATGTTGCAGTGGGTCAACACAAGCCCTAGATCTGGGCCTGGTGGTAGCTGAGTGGCTCAGCGTGCCAGCTGCCCCACAACCACGCCACCAGGGCGAGCTTTCCAGCACCTCCTCAGCTGTCTCACCCAGTGCCTCACTAGCAATGGGCAGGGCTCACTCTCATGCCCCCTGCTCTCTCCCCTGCTCCCCTGCTCTTCCCTGCTCCCCTTCCCCCCTGCTCTCCTGCCCTCAGGGCAGGCTCCCACACCACCAGGGCCACCACTGGCTCTGCTCTGCTGCCCAGGCAAGGTTCAGGGCCTGCTCTCCAGAGTGCTGCAGCCAGTGAGAGGCTGGGCCAGTTCTCCAGTTGTTATGACCCAGCAGGGGTGAGTGTTGGACACCTCAAGGCAGATGAGGGGCGAGCCCACTCTCTTGAGTGCTGCAGCAGGTGAGGAGTAGGGACAGATCTGTACAACCCTTGAACACCAGCATGGTCACAGGCAGCAGCCCAGACCAGGGACATCTACATGGCCTTTGGTGGCAGTATGACATGAATATTGACACAGACCCAGAGTTGGCCCTTAGAAGCAGTACCAGGCTAGCACTTCACCATGGCCTCAGGTGGGGCAGGCTCCTCACATCAGGCTCTTCCTCTCTACCCTCCCATGTCCACATCTGTCCCGCGCTACCTTCTCGCCAGCAAGAAA
>NC_034591.1:18763061-18773291 GCF_900095145.1 Mus pahari
GATGACGCCACGGGAAAGGCAGGGCACAAGGGAATGGAAATCTACCCAGCACATGCGCAGCTGCCTTGTTTGTTTGTTAGAGCACAGGACATCAGCGCCATCTTGTAATGGCGAATGTGAGGGCGGCTCCCCACACACATCCAGCTTCCTTCATTACGCCCTACCCTCCCATGTCCACGTCTAGCTTCCTTCATTACGCCCTACCCTCCCATGTCCATGTCCAGCTTCCTTCATTATGCCCTACCCTCCCATGTCCATGTCCAGCTTCCTTCATTACGCCCTACCCTCCTATGTCCATGTCCAGCTTCCTTCATTACGCTCAGATGGTTTCACTTTGCTTTCTCCCCCGTTTCTCTACCACAGACTTAGTGGCCCCTGCTGTGGGCAGGCCACGAGATGGCTGGCAGGCCTCTGTTGTTTTCTGTCCACCCTCACCTGATCAAAGATAGGCTATGATTCTGTAGAAGATGGGAGAGTCAAAAAGAGGCCCATTGCAACTGTGTGGAAGCCACTCAGTTTGAATCTTCTGGTGGCAGGCATCTTTCTTTACTGTGTCCCCACCCCAGGCCTTGTAAGAAGCCCTTCACTGAAGCCCTCACACTTGGCAGAGCCTGGTGCCTTTCTGCTGACCGGACTAACTGCAATATCCGATCCAATGATCTGACTCCATCTTGTAAGGGCTGCATAGTGATCCATCCCACTGTATGGACTGGTCATAGGACAGCTCTCCTTTTTGTGCTCGACAGGGAGCTTTTGTAGCCTTCCAACTTCTATCTCCAAGGAGCCAAGCTCTAACTACCCCCAGTCCAGGGTCTGGCTTCTTGTTTTGTCCTAGTGCCTTGCATTTATGATGAATGTTTTTGCCTGTCCCATAATGCTCCTGCATCATGATCTGTGGCCACCACTGAAGCCATAGCTTCCAACTGAGCTGATTTACTAGAATGCGTTTTAGAAGTGTGTCACATGTCCTTTCTGCTTCAGTTCCCTGATTATTATTTCATCACCATCATAACCATAATCAGTCATCATCAATCAGTCATCATCATAATCAATCATCATGATAATAATAATAATTAATCATTATCATCACCACCACCGTCATCATCATCTTATACATCTCTGTAGAGCAGCCCATTTCTGACTTTGAGTTAAAGTCGGCTGTACTTGCCGCTCTCTGCTTAATTGCTGCTAAAAGGCTTGGTTTGTTCCAGGGATGTGGAGATGGGCACAAACTGCCTCCAGTTTGTCTCTCTTTTGCCTTCAAGTCTTCACTTGTGCCCTGTTAAATGCCATCAAGTCTGTTTCCTACAACAGACGTTGCCCTCCACGTTGTCCCACCTCCACCTTCCCCTGCCATACCTGCCCACTGCACCTTTAACTCCTCAGGCTCTAGGGGAAGCTTCCAGGATAATGTGGAATGCAGTTTCCCTCAGGCCACACTTGCTGGAGTTTGTTTTGAAAACTTTCTTGTACTCTCACATGGCACTGAATGAACAGTGTTATTCATTAATAAGAAACAAGCTTACCCAGCAACATTGTTTCTGGTGGGCTTTGCAAGGCTACACTGCTGGATTCCCAGACACATTTGTTTTAAAGGTTCAGTTTTAATCTGAAGAGATGTATCATGGAAAATGGAAATGTTGTAAAAGTTACATGTTTATAATTCTAGTTCTTTTGTTCTGCCTCTGCATGTGAGAGACCAAACCTACTTCATCTTGGGATGGACCTCCATTTTAAAAGAAAAAGGACCTGAGACCTTGACCTGCAGTTAAACTCAAACTGCACCCAAGTTCCAAGAAAAACTACATAGCTTGTCTTTGGCCCATACCCCAGAGTTACTCCCTACTCTTGCAACAGCCAATCAGGATTAGTCTGGTAATTATCCCTGTACTTTCAGACCGTTTGTGACTGTTCATGGTTTTGCTTCAGAGCACCTACCTGTCATTCAATTTGATGCTTGCGGGCTGGAAACCCCTTCGCTTGACATTACCTATAAAACCTTGTCCTGCTAAGGGCTTCGAGCGTCACCCCCATCCTGCTGTATCAGGAATGGTGGGATAGCCCAAGCTCGAGCCTAGTGTGATTGCATCAGAATCGGCCCCTGGGTGGTCTTTTGGGCACAACACATGCATGTGTTAACTCAAGCTTTAGCCAGCATAGACAGCTGATTCCCATTTATTCATATGAGACTGAGGAGAGGAACCCTGAAGGAAAAACTCCAATCTAGAAGCACACTGCTGAGCCTGGAGGGATGGCTCAGCACTTAAGAGCCAACATTCCTCCTGCAGAGAACCCAGCAAAACAATGAAACTTTCAGCACAAAAAAAAATCCTTAATTCAAAATTTCTAAGTACTAATGTTTGAAGAAGAAGAGCAACCAGCTGGCCCACTAACAATGCTTAGTCAAGAAGAGGGATGAACACACATTTGCTAATTGGATTTATATTTCTGTCATTTTAACATTCATGGCATTCAATTATAGCTTGGTCTGTAATAGTCTCTGTGTGTAGACTTTAAAAACAAACAAACAAACAAACAAACAAACAAACAGTTTCTTCAGTTCTCTGAGTCCTCCACTAGGCAGCAGCTCCCTGGGAAGTGCTGTGAGAGCCAGGATCTTCCCAGCAGGTTGGAGGAGCACACCTACCACAGGCACTGAAGGAGATGACCTTTGGAGGCACGCAGAACCTTTTTTATACTAGTAGACAAAATATTTTATAATAAATTAGAAAAATCATAACTAGCATATCAAATTCCTGATTTCGTGGATAACGTTGCTTAAGATGCATTTAAAGTACAGTTAATGCAGGCTGGAGAGATGGCTCAGCAGTTAAAGGCACTGGCTGCTCTTCCAGAGGACCTGGATTTGATTCTCAGCACCCACGTGCAACTCACAGTCATCTGTTAGTTTAGTTCTGAGGGAACTGTGTTCCTTTCCTGCATCCATGGATACTAGGTGCACACATGGTGCACAAACATACATCCATGCATATAAAATTATAATAAAATGTATATATATAGCTAGTGGGGTTGGTGGAATGGTTCAGTGGACAAAGACTTGATGCCAAGACCCACAATCTGAGCTTGATCCTCAAGACCCATGTGCTGAAAACACTGAACTGACTTCCAAAAACTGTCCTCTGACCTCCACACTCTTGTGTGGCATTCTTTGGCAGGGTTTTTGACCAGTAAGAGCTTTGGGAGTCTTGCCTGAGACTACTTGAGCTGTGGAGAAAAGCATTTGGCAGCCAGAAGAGAGGATAGAGTTTGGTGCCTGAAGCCTGGAAAAAACGTTGTAGGGCCTAGAGAGGCGAGAAGCATCACTGCTGTGCTGGGGTCCCCAAGCCCAGTAAGACTGGCAGAAGCAAGGGTAGTCATTGAAAACAGCATCACCAGCTGTTACTGAGAGACCAGACCAAGTCCATCTTGAGTTCAGGCTCCATCTTAGAGAACCTGAACTCAAGTTAACCACCAAGCCTGCACCTAGCCCTGGTCTCCAGGTTACCCTAGCACCCACCAATCAGGAGGAAAGAAGAAGTTACAGTTGTACCTAAAGATATTTACTTGTAAAAGTTTGTGATTTGGCTTCCAGCACCAGCCAATCATTTTAAAGGGCAACAAACTTCATAATAGCCCCCTGTCTTAGTTAGGGTTTTACTGCTGTGAACAGACACCATGACCAACGCAAGACTTATAAAGGACAACATTTAATTGGGGCTGGCTTACAGGTTTAGAGGTTCAGTCCATTATCATCAAGGCGGGAGCATGGCAGCATCCAGGCAGTCATGGTGCAGGAGAAGCTGAGAGTTCTACAACTTTATCTGGCGGCTAGTGGAAGAAATGACTTCCAGGCAGCTAGGACAAGAGTTGTAAAGCCCACACCCACAGTGACACACCTACTCTAACAAGACCACACCTTCTAATAGTGTCACTCCCTGGCCCAAGCATATACAAACTATCACACACCCCAATCAGATGTGTGCCAAGCTGAATACCCCCTTGTTGGTTTATTTGCCTGAAATTGGACTGGGGCTTCACCCTCCCGTCTTGATGTATCAAAGTGATGAAGAGGACATGCTGCAAAGTCATGGCCACTCAGAGCTGGAAGATGGTCCAGGCCCCCATTGGGAGACCTTGGCATCTCAATGGCGGTTGGGTGTGGGCTGCCGGGAACTACAGATGCCTGCTGTCTGGCTATTTTCTTTTTCTCCTGATGGAGAGAAAGGGATGAATCTTTTTGTGTTCTTTGTTGTTTCTGTTGGAGCTAAGTGTCTTATGTTTCTTGTTCTAGGGCAAATTTGACTTTGACTGACTTTAATATGAAGCAGGCACCTTCCACCCCTCTGGAATTATTTCTCAGTCACTGCTTGCAGAGTCCAAAGGCCAATACACCATCCCCTGCCATGGTGCCCTGGAGAAGACTAAGATGGCATGGGTGGGCTGGAGGTGCAACTGACTGCAGGCTCCGGGTGCCGCGGTGAGCTGGAGCCAGGGGAACCCAGACTCGGCTCTGCTCGCCCACCTTCAGCTGACAAACTCTGTGTTTCCCAATCTAGGGCCTCTGCTGGAATGCTCAAAAATTAGTGCCAGAGAGGCACATTTGTTACAATTTTTAGTGCTCTGAAGAAAAATCCTGGAGCAAAATAGATCTCAAGACAGTCCACCTGTCCACTCTTTAGAAAAAGTTTGATAAAAAGGTTAAAACACCATCCCTCTATTCAATCCTCCAGGAAGGAGTGGAGGAAGGTGATATTTTTTTCTGCCTCCACCTTATCCTTCGTCTCAGGGAGAACAGCAGCCTCTGCAGCTGGAGTAGGGGCAGGGGCAGGGTCTGCTGCAGGGACACTGAGCCACCAAAGGGTGACTTCCGAGCATCTCTTAACACATCTGTATTGGGACTTCATCCCCACTAATGATAAGGAGAGACTCTCAGTCTACCAACAGGCTCTGTTGGCAGGGCACCAGTTAAGCCAGGGACTAGCCAGTATTCTGGGGATTGGTTGGAAACGTTTT
The DNA here is from genome assembly GCF_900095145.1 of Mus pahari. NCBI lineage: Eukaryota > Metazoa > Chordata > Mammalia > Rodentia > Muridae > Mus > Mus pahari. Next base: position 18,768,075 of record NC_034591.1, read on the forward strand.
GTGCATATGGACCCCAGAGTTCAGGACAGGTAGAAAAGATAAATAAAACCCTAAAAGCAGTGGCTGCAGGACAGCCCACTAATGTGGCCAAGGTATTTACTAGTGCTTATATTAGTGAGGAACACAACGGGGGCCCTGCAGTCTTCTTAGAGAGGATTATGGAGGTACAGCTTCACAGAGCCCGAATCACCGAAGTAAAAGCAGTGCCAGCTCCAGGTTTTAAGAGAAAACTCCGGAAGGTTGAGATTGAGTGACAGTGGCAGAGAAGGGGAGAATAAAGACAGAAGATCGGAAGCAACAAACTCGCAGTCTAGCAAGGCTCATGTTGGCAGCCACAGCTGAATCAGAGAACCTTAGGAGACACATGAAACAGATGGCTTCCAGAAAGGAGGTAAAGGGGGCCCCAAAGATAAAGAGTGCTCCACTTAGAAAACCCTAAAAATAGAGGGGAAGCCCAACAACTTCCTTGCTAATAGTAGAGCCCAACATTCTGTTGTGGAGAGCCTTTGGGCCGGCACTTAGGAATTTGGCAGGAATTTGACATTGGGATAGGAGGCTCAAGGTGAACACAGCTGAGGAATGTGTTCTTTGTATCCTGATGGGTCTTTTAAGACCCTGAATACAGTAATCATGGGACCTTTGTTTATGCTTTGTTTGTTCCTTAACTACTTTGTTTATGCCTTAGGAATGACCGTATTCTTTGTATGTACCAAGAGTGATATAAAAGCAGACTGGAAAAAAAATAAACCCACTTCAGCCCCAGCACTGGCTAGGGTCATGCCACGGTGTCGTCTAACCGTCCTTTCCAATCCCTGCTCCCTCCCTTGAGACCCTGTTGACTAACTGAACTGGCTTGGTCAGATGGCACCTCAGCGTTGGAACTCAAGTAAGAAAGGTACAGTGAAGGACATCACAGGCAAAAGAAGCTCACACAAAGGAAAATTTGGGCCATCAGTGAATACCCAGTAAGAAGGGACAAGGTAATGGTAGAACACTTTCTGTGTATGGATTTAGAGCTATGCTAAAACCTAGAGGAGTGAAGATAATTCTCATATAACCTTTTAGTCTTTGGTTCCTGATTAGATAGTAGAGATAGTTTAGATCCTAGATAATGAGAGAGAGAATGGGTTTGAGAAAAACAGTCCTCGTGCCTACCCGGGGATGCTTTGGTGAAAGAGAAGGAAAATGAACAATGTAAGCTGTGCCAGAGCTCTCCTAGGAGACGTCCAGCCTCCTCTCAGGCTCCTACTGGAGGAATGCTGAGTTAGGTAGGATATCTGTGTCCCTTTGTGACATCTAGTTCTCCTCCCTCTGTCTATTGTCTGTCCTTGGTGCACCAAGGCTGTCAGTTTATGTCTGTGCTTTTCTTTGCTGTTTAATTGTTGCTCTGTGTTTCATATTCAAAAGAAAAAAATGGTTAAAACTTGATCTGCTGCTTGTTCACCCCTTGATTTAGTTTTAACTCGTTAAAAAAAAAAAAAAAAAAGTCAGGCTCAATTACACAACAAAAACTGATAAACTGCCTTTGGAGCCCTGCCGCTGTAGCTAGGAGTCCAGCACAGCTGGAGAAGCCTGCCAGGGGCTGGTTGTCTGTACAAGCTGCTTTTAAAGGGACCAGCAGTTTCTTAGCTTCTATAGTAAGGGAGCTACTTGTTGGTTTTCCTACAAAAATCTCTGTGACTGTGTTTATTGAGTTCAGCAGGTGTCAAGGTGCTCCTTTCTTGAAATTACAGCTAGAAAAAGTAAGACAATTTTGTCTAGTCTAAATATATAAGAAGCGTGTGGCCACCTCATGTTTGTTTCTGACTGTCCTGCATGTCTTGGTTATAGATTATTTGCTTACAAATTATTGAGTATGATTAAAAATTTGTAATATTGGTTACAGATAGTTGTCTTAAAATTGGTAACTCAGGGTTAGAGTCATTCTGGACAGCAACATGTGGCATGAGCCAACCTAGGAAAACAGGTCTCTAAAGAGACTCTAAATTGGGATAATATTCTCTGTAATTCTTATCCAAGAAACCAGACTTATAAAAGATAGGATTTAAAGCAATGTTTCTTTAATGAGGTATCAAAAGCTGCACTGTCATGCCTTTATATAAAAGAACTGGCAGTCAAACTTTAACATAAAAGTAATGCACTTGGTATTGATTTTAGAGAGAATGTTTACACTGTTAAAAATTGGGTTTTGCTTTCCAAAATTGTGGTTATGGTCTGATATTGCAAAAGACACTGCCTGAGCCCAGCTACCCTGTCGCCACAGGATCAGATCTTCCAGACACCCTCTTGATGGATGCTGAGGTAACATGGTTCACTGACAGCAGTAGCTTCATCCAAGAAGGATACAGGTACACAGGGCAGCAGATGTATCAGAGACTGAGACTACATACATTTGCTACAGTCCATATCCATGGGACCGTCTTCAGAGAGAGCGAGTAGCCTCTGGGCAGCTGAACAAAAGACTATCAAAGACAAAGAAGAGATTCTCACTCTTCTACAAACATTAAAAGGGCCCAAAAAGCTGTCCATCATCCCTTGCACCAGCCCAGTGCCTCAGTGGATGGTAGAAAATGATGAATGGAAAATTCATTCTCCCTGAAGAACTGTGTATTCACGTGCTTAAAAGATTCATTGTTCCTCCCACATGGGTATCAAAGGATGACCTGAAAGTCGGGCAAATGTCAGAATAAGAGATGCCAACTCTTGGGGGCTGGAGAGATGACTCAGTGGTTAAGAGCACTGACTGCTCTTCCAGAGGTGCTGAGTTCCATTTCCAGCAACCACATGGTGGCTCACAACCATCTGTAATGAGATCTGATGCCCTCTTCTGGTGTGACTGAAGACAGTGACAGTATACACACATACATAAAATAAGTAAATAATTTTTTTGTTGTTGTTTTTTTGAGACAGGGTTTCTCGGTATATCCCTGGCTGTCCTCGAACTCACTTTGTAGACCAAACTGGCTTCGAACTCAGAAATCTGCCTACCTCTGCCTCACGAGTGCAATACATCTTTTTTTTTTAAAAAAGATGCCAACTCCAAAAATCACTGAAACTGTTAAAGACTACAAGGCCCATCAGCTTACTAACACAGTGGACAATAAAAAGAACTCTGACAGCGGGCTTCCATAGAAGACTCACAGCCTACTGGAAAATTGACTTCACTGGGGTAAAACCAAGAAAATGTAGATGTAAATACTGACTTATGTTTATAGATATCTTATCAGGCTGGACCGAGGCTTTCCCCACCAGGTATTAAACTACATCCGTGGTGACAAAGAAGCTCTCAGAGGACATGCTGCCAAGGTATGGCTTCTCCAGATGATAGGGTCAGACAGTGGACCAGCATTTGTGTCCCAGGTAAGTCAGGGACTAGCCAGTATTGTGGGGATTGGTTGGAAACTTTTTGTGCATATGAACCCCAGGGTTCAGGGCAGGTAGAAAAGATAAATAAAACCCTAAAAGAGACCTTAACTAAATTGACCTTAGTGACTGGCAATGACTGGGTAACTCTCCTTCCCTTCACTCTCTACCCGGGCCAGGGTCAGTAGTGAGCCCCACATCTGGTCCAGCCAACCATCTTCAATAAGCCAATAAAAAGAGTCTAAGTAAAAGTGAAAAGCAGAAAAATAAAGCAGAGATGTATTCAATGTAGCCACACTGAGAAGAGGAGCAAACAGATCCAACAAACCTCTCAAGTCTATCTCTGGTCCTGAAGTTTAAGGAGAGTCCAGGATTTTCATAGCTAAGCAGCCCTGGTCAGGGTGTGGTCACACCCATGGTCTGGGAAGGTGGTCTGCTGGGGGCCAGACCTGGCTGTTCTTTCTCCGTTCTCTCTTGAGAAAAGCCTGAGGGGAAGGGCTTTGGTGGGAGATACTAGGGTTTCCTTTTCTATAATGAAATATTTTATCTGTCTTCAATCTAAGTTACTTTGCAGTGGTAGCTGACCTGCCTGAGTTACTCTGAGACCAGAAACTGCAGTTTAGCACCTCAGAGTAAAACCTTTCTCTGCACCTTTGTCTGGTGAATCAGCCGGAAGTCTCTCAAGCTGGCGAAGCTAAGCTGGTTAACTCTTTGTGAACCAGAGAGGAAGAAAGGAAAAGAATTAAGATGCTTTATACAGGCAAATATGCACAGACACCTATACATTCAAACATTCATACACTCCTACTCTGGCCGGACCCGTCTGTCACAATCAACTCCACAAGTATTTATGTATGCTTACATACATACACATATACCTACACACAAGCATACAGACAGACATATATATTTGGATGAATGGATGGATGGATGGGACAAAGCTCCCCAAGCCAAACCATTCAACCAACAATTTTATTTCTTTTCTCTGGACTTTCTATACCTTCTTAGACAAAAAGTTCTTTATGAAATTACCTCAGAAATAAATGATACATAGAATGAGAGTTACAGAAAGATGTTGATATTGAGTTCAAAGCAGTGTTTCATTATAATATGTTTATTATAAGTTCAAAGCAACAGTTCTTACATGGCCTTGCCTTATCATAGTGCACACCTGTGGCTTTATCCTTGGACCTAAATGTTTTTCCTTGAACACAAATTTGTTCCAAGTCTATTTCTCTTTTTAGGGTAACTATGAAAGCTCATTGTACTTCTTACTATTCTGGGGGGTGGGCACATTCATTCTTGAGTCTAACTTTATTACATCTTTCTAGCAACTAGGACCATGTCTAAAAACTTTCTTCCTAAAATTATTTGAATCAAATCAGGAATTCTATAGAATTGTGGGCCTGTGTACTGGAGGCTTTCCACGGAGATCTCTGGCCTAGCTGGGTGTGAGATTTCTGGCAAAGGGAAGTGAGTGTGAGCAGGGAGGGGAAGTCATTTACATCACTCCTGCTGCTGCAGTTGGCTCCCCCTCTGTCTCCACAGGGCTATGCCCTGTGCTGAGTCCAGTCAGGCTGGACCAGTGAGAGCCCGACTAGCCAGTGAGGAGTGCAGTGGAGCTTCAGGTGGCATTTCAAGAGAGCAGACCTCTTCCGAAGTGTTACAACTCTTTTTTTTTTTTTTTTTTTTTTTTTTCAAGACAACTCTTATAATGGAAAATATTTAATTGGGACTGGCTTACAATCACAATGGTTCAGTCTATCAGCATCATGGCAGGAAACAGGGAAGCTTCCAGGCATATGTGGGGCTAGAGGCACTGAAAGTTCTACACCTTGATCTGAAGGCACCCAG